>NW_026902160.1:600000-905763 GCF_033783945.1 Neopsephotus bourkii | reverse complement strand
CATGGTAACATCTTGGTAAACACCTTGAGACCTGACCTTTGCCTGGCAGGAGGGAGAACTGCAGTAAAATCTAACCATGGTGTTTTTCCAGGCCACAAACGGTGATAAAGCTTGGCAAAGCTTCTGAACAAGACAATTAAAACCTGTGCAGTTCTGAGTTCTTAAAGCTTTGACTTCCCCTTGTGATCAGACTTGTCACTCCCACACAGTCATTTGACTGACTTAAAATTGATCAGAAAACGTACCATGTTGCCATGGATATGTTATTTTGCAAGCTACAGTTTTGACAGACTTCGATGAGAAACCATGAGCAGGCTCCTGAGTAGGCTTTGCCCCTCGGGTGTATTTTTAGCCAGCATTTCAGCTCCTCTTGTGCTCCTTGGTTTATTTTGGTTTAATAACAAACAGACAAACAGAAGAGCAAACTTGTCTGGCAGAAGGTGCTGAATTGGCATTTCTGAAGGCTGTGAACTGTTTCTCTGGAGAAAAAGTGTAAAACCAGAGGCTCTGCTCCCTCAGTGTCTTTCTCTGACCCATACCTTTTCAGGCAGCATGCATCTGTGGTACCTTTGTGACAGAAATGATATTGCTGTTCTCCCAGAGGCCTCCCTCAAACAGTGTGTGATAGTTACCACAAGAGACATGTCATATTTCTGTATGGCATGACCTGGCTTGAGATCTCAAATGACCGTGTCATGTTAGGACCAGAGGATGTGAGGGCATTTTGGTTCACTGAATCTAGAGATGCGATCTTATAATCCTTTTAATGATCTGACTGTGAGTTCCCATTGCAAAGGACAGGGATGTGCATCAAAAGTATTGTTCTAGTCTCTGGCTGTTCTGTGAGTAGCGGGGAAGATTATTAATTCTTCCATTATGAAATACATATACTCCTTAGGTTGTTGAAATGTGTATGCCCCTTATGTTGTCAGCCTCAACCTGGGCTTTAAAAAGTCAAAGGAACCTTTAAACCTATTGTGAACACACCATCTAGACACCTTTTTCCAGTCCCCACATATTTACATGCTTGAATCTGCCAGAACTGACCTCAGGGGTTCTGTTCCCTGTTCTCAGTCTGTTCTTATTCTTCCAGAGTGGACACATGCCAGCAGTTCGGGTATGGGATGTGGCTGAGCGAACCCAGGTGGCTGAGCTCCAGGAGCACAAGTATGGCGTGGCCTGTGTGGCTTTCTCCCCCAGCTCCAAGTACATCGTTTCGGTGGGGTACCAGCATGACATGATTGTCAATGTGTGGTCATGGAAGGTAAGTTGTCTAGGAGGTTGGCTGGACCACAAGGTATTGCTAAATGGAGTTGGCAGTTTATCCATAAACTATTACAGTTCTGTCTTTCTTTTTTTTTTTTTTTTACATCTGTTATTGTTACTTGTTTTTTGACAGTCATAGACACTGACAAGTTTGGACATTAGGGAGAACTATGGTCCCTTAGGGAAGCTCTGAGTCACTTCAGTGAAAGGATATTCCTTATACTTGGAGACATGTGACATCTTGCTGTTCAGCCAGAAAAGCCTGGACTTTGAAACCTTGTCAAAACCTTGAGCTTTCTTAGGGGCTTATTAAAAGCTAATTTATGAGGGTCAGGAAGGGAACTCTCATCA
Source organism: Neopsephotus bourkii (assembly GCF_033783945.1). NCBI lineage: Eukaryota > Metazoa > Chordata > Aves > Psittaciformes > Psittacidae > Neopsephotus > Neopsephotus bourkii. The sequence continues at coordinate 904,146 of NW_026902160.1, read as the reverse complement.
GTCAGGGAATTCTTTTGTGGTGTAGTGCGTGCTCTTGGCTTGTTTTGTTTTTGTTGTGTCAGGGTTTGCAATAGTACGATCCCACCCTCGTTGACTAAGAAAGGGAACATAGGGAAATCACAGTGGGTGAAAGCCAATGGAAGTCACTGTCTACCAATGGGTTGGGTCAGCACTGTGGGAACAAAGCCCATGTCTTATCATCTAGAAAACATTCAAGTGTGTGCTTTTTTGTATATAAGGAAAGAAACATTTATTGTCATTAGGCTTCTGTATTAGTAAATGTTAAGCACGTATTCAGCTCCTGCTGCTGCTTTAGGTGCTGTAATCCTCTCTAAAAAGAGATGTGATTTACAGAACCCACAATGCATCTGTTAAATCTCACCTGATTATAGAATCATAGAACGGTTTGGGTTGGAAAGGACCTTAAAGCTCATCTAGTTCCAAGCCCCTGCTGTGGGCAGGGAGGCCTCACACTAGACCAGGTTGCTCCAAGCTGCATCCAACCTGGCCCAAGCAGAGTGACAGATTTCCCCTGGAGCGATGTCTGCTCTTTTTGCTTGTGATTCTAAACTGGGTAATTGGGAATTGACATAAAATTCTCTGATATTAATGACAAAGAAACATAGTGTATATTCCACTGGATTTTCTTAGAGATTAATATAAGCAGTTAAGACCTTGAACAAACTTTTTTGTACTTTATTCTCTGCTGTTTTCAGAATGTGAATAAACATAATGATCCTTCACTGGACAATACCATGCTTCTAAAAGATGTTCTCCTGTCCAGTGCAATACAAAAGAAGGACAGCTCATCTCCCCCATAGCTCCATATACTGCATAGAAAAATGTGTTCACTAAGGAATTCTTAACAGTCATCAGTTTCAAAGATACCAGGAGAATACAGATCCTAATTTATGGGCTGTAATAACTTGCATGATATTTCTTAGCCTTTTAGTTTAACAGCCAGCTGACTTTTCCATTTTTATTTTTTTTTTTAACCTTTTAAGAGGAAGTTCCCATTTTCTCATAAAATTTCAAGTGAAAATTAAGGGGAAAAATCATCTAGGTAATTCCAGAAGAATAAAAAAAAAATCATACATACATATATATATATATAATGCTATTAGTTGCTAGGTGACAACATTTTTACCTGTTCTGTCAGAGTATTTGCAAAATACTTACAGCCAAGAACATGAATGTTTCAGATTCTTATCAATTCTATATCAAGTGAATATATGTGAAAAGAAAGAAAATCGTGCTTAAGAAGCAAGCCAGTGCTGCTAATACCAGCAAGAACAAGTTAAATAATGTAGGAGGACCTATTAAAGCTGGAAATGCAGATAGAAGATTATGAAATGAGATTAAATTGATTAAGATGTCATGTGTATTGTGGGAGAATAATCAAAAGAAAAGATGAACCTGCCAGATAGCCATCATGCCCACAGATAAAGTGCTCTGATTGTGTTTTCAGGGTTAGACAAGCAGAATAATACAATTTAAGGTTTGATACACAAGCTAAACATCATGAAGTTGGATGCTAACTGTTTTCTAGTGCAGCAGCGAGTAAAATACAGAGCAGAGTTGTAGGAACTACATCTGAAACAAAAAAAGACCTGGAGGAATTCTGGAAAAGAGCAGAGAAATGGCACCATGGATGCCAATACAGATTTATGCCAACAATTAAAATCATTATATATACCTTGATTAAGGCATTACTGAAGCAAGAGATGGTGAAATGTCAACATAGTAAAGCAGAGAATTGCACAGAAATAAAAAATTCACAAAACTGTATCCTTCCAGAGGATTTTTTAAACTCTGAAAGCAAAAGCAAATAATTTTGACATATAAAAATCAACAGAAATGGTCACATTTTTTATTAATGTGCATCAAAATTAAATATGGAATATTGTTTTTTAAATATGAATATTAAAACAGTTTTTGCTTTGATGAATTATGTACAAAGCCAGCCACCTCAAAATTATATTCAATCTAGTCATACAATTCCCAAAAAGGGGAACTGGAAAACAAAAAGAGTAATTTTCATATGAAATGAGAAGCGGGCTGTGGGAATGAATCTTCAGACGTTAACCTCACTTTGTGACACTGCTACCACATTACTAAGATCTAATAGTACAGAAACAAAAGCCAGTGTAAATCTTCATCATAGCAGATACCAAATGACATGACTACCCTAACCTGCCAGGATACTCCATGTGAACAAGAGCCTTGAGCACTTGCTGGCAGCTCAGCTGTTGTACCTTCTTGCAGAGAAGAAATCACCATTGGGGTGGCAGTTCCCTGTAGCTTTAAAAATATAGATACTGGAAAGCATATCTTGAGTAATTACTCCTTTAAAATAATTTAGGACCATTATGGTAGTATACTTCACCTGTTATTATGAGCTGTATACTTGACGGCTACAGCAAAATAACTGGATACTCATGGATCTCCAAAGTGAGCAAAAGTCAGACAAATAATAAACCAGGTATTAAGCCTTATTTAAAACAGTACAGTACATTAGTGCCCGATTGCTTTCTTAATCACCTTTGTTCTATACAGAGCATCCTCTTAGTCATTCCTTTCCCCTATACATAACAACCCCCATATAATTATTCTACTTTAATGCTAAACTATTTTGGATTAAGGAAGCTCCTCCTCTGCTCTCAGTGACAATTATTCTTCTCTGTACAAGAAATTGGTTACTTTCTCACAACAACAGAACTGACGTCCATTGTGATATCAAAACCATTTTTTGATTAGTTAAATGGTGATCATTTTCAGAAATCATTATGTGATAATTATCCACCTTTTCTGATACTATGCTTTCAATGAATTTCTCTCCATATATGGTGTTTGAGAATTTCTTGCTGGGGTTTAAACTTTAATCTTAGCAAAATAATAGAAACTACACCAAGTTTCTTTGCCTGACACAAAACTCCAATCTGTCTTTCTTCACTGTCCCTTGACATCTATGAAAATGGCTCTCATTGAAATGTCTTTTGATTTCTTTCACCATACTTGAAAGTAATTTGGTGATTCTGTAGCTCCTTTAATGCTCAGACTTAGTTGTCTATAGCTACATAGTGGCCAAGGCAAAATGGGTTTGATGGTCTTACTATGGCTCCAAGTGGACATGCATGCATCCTGAAAACGATTATCATAGTGCCAACAAATAAGACCCCCTTCTGGCAGCATGAGCAATAAAACGAATTAATAAATAGGTGATGTCTAAACTTATTCTGTCTTTGGAGGTTACCCACGCTGAAAAATCAGGGATGCTGTATAGAATGTATAGATTTATATACTGTGTTGTATAGATGTGTGTAGAGTATTAACAATGGTGGAGGCCGCATTGTTACAGAATGCAGACTCTGTTTGCAGTTGGAGATCCTGCTCTCATTGAAGTGGCTTTATAGGAAAAAAACCACAGACACATACTTGCAAAAAACGAATACATTTTCCACTTACAGAGGAAATTACCTATGTTGCAAGAAGTATAGAATGGCAAACCATGGCTCATGAAAGCTTTATCTCTATAAAAAAATCCTTTCATCATGTGTTTCATTCAGAAGTAGGATGCCCTCATTCTTTCATTTAACTATCATTGAATCAGTATATGCTGGTTTAAGTCTTTGAGTTGTAACTCCCAAGGATTTGAAGCTAGTGATAATTCATGGTGAATAGTATTAGTCCAGACCAAATCAAGCAGAACGAATGTCACTTTTTCATGGGAACAAATCTGCAAGTCTTGCTTTATGGTTCCTTTAGATGGAAATATTAATTCTTTGATGAGGAATATTAATGTAACAGAAATGGGACATGTAATACCGATCTCTGCAGATTATGAAATCTTAATATTCAAAGAACTAAGAGGTTATTTCAACAAACTTTAATTGCTGAGCTAATCTATTCAGTGATGAGTTCAAACTCAATCTGAGAAGAGATGGAGCTGCAATATGAACTATTTGTTCCAACATCTGTGTTGCTGTTCCAAGACTTCGTAGTAAACAAATATGCACAGTAAAATCTCTTTATGTCTAAGTAATTATTTCAGCTTTTTCTTATGAATTGAGCAGTAAGTATGTCTGATTGGGTCTGCCAAACTAATCTGCAATTATAAAAACCATAAATGAAACAGAAAACATTTTCATTAACCGCAAAATAAATGTACTGAATATCAGCAAAGCTCAGTGTGAAAGGAGTGCCTTAGAATTTAAGCTCTTAAAGAGGTTAAATTAATTAATTTTATTGTTCTTAGGTGCTACTTATCCACCTATGCTACCTTTTTCTTTAATTAACATGAACAGGATTTTCAGACTTATTATTTGCAATGTGTCTGGCATTCTATTTCACCTTTCAGAATCCTTAGACTTCCCGCATCTTTGTCATTGCTTAACATTTATTTTTTTCCTACTGGCCTTGAAGATAGCAATTTTATATCCCGTGGGCAGAGCAGCATTGCATACCATTCATCCTCATGTCTCACCTCACTCCATTAGTTTCTCTGTCCCACTCTTAACCAGAAAGCAAAATTCCCAATTGCTTTCTTGCAGCTGAAAATATTCCTAGCTAAAAACCTCACCTTTTCCAAAGCAAAGTATGAAAAGGAACTGCAACAGTTGGAGAGCAATATTCATTGCTGTCCTGAAGATAATTTCTTCTCTCTGAGCTAACTAGCTTCGAGTTTACCATTGACCCCCACATTGCTGCAAGATTTTAGGTTTCACTCTCATTGTCTCTCACGTGTAATCCGTCGCCTTCTCTGGAGCAGTACAGCATAAGAAAGCTTTCATCTGGAGAAGGGGGCATTTGGACTTCAGCAACACCCAACTTGTTTCTATTTTATGGGGCTAGTGAGCTGCATAGCCTTCACTCAGAAGAGAGGCCATTGAGCAGAAATCAAAGAGGGCAGCTGACCTCATCACCAACAATCTGAGTCCCCTTCCCAAGGAAACTAGGGTCAGCCTCCTGCATGTCCCTGAGGAAGCAGGAACAAAATGTGAGGATCTCTTCCATGTTCTTAGGTAAGTAAGAAGCCAAATCCCTCAAAAGCATTCACTGAAATTGGCTGAGTTTTCTTTCAGCTCTTTCAAAATCCCAAGATGAGCAAAACATATCTCACCCAGCTACATGGCTCTGACAGGAACCAACAGCAGAAGCTTAGAGAAAACAAGAAATGAACAGGGAATAGCACTGTGAAGTTTTCCCCACTGCATACTCCCACCTTCTGTCAAAAGGCATTTCAGTCGTCCTAAATCACAGCTTGTATCGGTGTCCTTGGTTGTGGTGATTTTTTTTTTTCATGAATACATCTTTAAGCCTTTTTGAGCTTTCAAGGTCCACATGGTACTGCAGCAATGCAAGAATTGAAATGCTTCTACCTGTTAAAAACTTTTTTTTTGGTATATTCTATAAAACTGTGTGTGATCAATTCAGTTGCTACCCTACAGGTCTCATCCTGTGAGAAATAACAAACAGTTGTTCCTTATTCACTTTCTGTATGATATCTGTAGGTTTATATGCTTCTGTCTGTTCACCCTCCCTTTATCTAGCAACTGTTCTGTGCTTTTTATCATCTTCAACAACCTTCTATACCTAAGACCAAAGAAACACAGTATTCAAAACACAAATACACAGTGGATTTTAGAGTGATATAGTGATATTTTCTGATTTGTTCACTGGACTCTTAATATTAATTGTTTAATACACCATCTGCCTTTTTTTGACCACTGCTGAACATTGAGTTGACATTTGTTTGAACTATCAACAAAAATGCCAAGGTATATTTCCTGAATTGTAATAGCTAATTTACAGCCCGTTTTCCTGTGTAGTTAGGGTTGATTAAATCCCTTCTTCCCTTTGCTTCCCATGACTTGGCACAAATCAACACTGAATTTCATCCGGAAGTGTAGTATAGGTTGTTCAGCCTCATTAGATCCTTTTGCAACTCTTTATGTCCACCTTTTGTGCTTGAAAACAAAAATATTTTCATACTGTATGTAGATGTTTTCTTTTCTGTCATCATTGCTTTTCCAGATTCTTTGTGAATTTTTATCCTAGCCTCACAGCCCAGAAAGCCAACCATATCCTGGGCTGCATCAAAACGAGCATGACCAGCAGGTCAAAGGAGGTGATCCTGCCCCTCTACTCTGCTCTTGTGAGAGCTCACTTGGAGTACTGTATGCAGGTCTGGTGTCCTCAACATAAAAAGGACATGGAACTGTTGGAACAAGTCCAGAGGAGGGCCACGAGAATGATCAGGGGACTGGAGCACCTCCTGTATGAAGATCGACTGAGAAAGTTGGGGCTGTTCAGCCTGGAGAAGAGAAGGCTGCGTGGAGACCTCATAGCAGCCTTCCAGTATCTGAAGGGTGCCTGTAAGGATTCTGGGGAGGGACTCTTCGTTAGGGACTGCAGTGATAGGACAAGGGGTAATGGGTTAAAACTTAAACAAGGGAAGTTTAGATTGGATATAAGGAAGGAGTTTTTTACTGTGAGGGTGGTGAGGCACTGGAATGGGTTGCTCAGGCAGGTTGTGAATGCTCCATCCCTGGCAGTGTTCAAGGCCAGGTTGGACAGATCCTTGGGTGCCATGGTTTAGTGTGAGGTGTCCCTGCCCCTGTCAGGGGGGTTGGGACTAGATGATCTTAAGGTCCTTTCCAAACCTAACTATTCTATGATTCTATGATTCTAAATATTTTAGATAAGCTTCAGAGTTACATCCCTCTAATTCTGAGCTTTAGTCCACTTACATCACGATTTATAAGGAGCAGCATGTGGGACATCAGAAATATAAAAAGGGAGATTTAGAAGGAAAAGGAGGCAACAGAGCTGTTGTGCCTGAGACCACTTACATCTGAGATTGTACCTGAGACTATTTTCAAATCAAATGTATCTGATTTCTCTTCCCTCTTTACAAATATATCTAAAGTCAAACCTGTTGATAAATGTGGGAGCTGAGAAAAAAAAGTGTAGCTATTCACAGGAATTTCCCTGTCACCACATTGTCAGCTCCACCTTAACCAAAATCTGAGATTAAAGAGAAGGGGAGAGAATCAATGCAAATTGTTGCAGACAGCAATAAGCTTGGCCATTGGAAGCACTGCTGGTCAGGAGCCCAATGACTTGTTTTGTTATCTAGCAAAAATGTTGCCATGTAAGTTTTTAATTAAGGTTAGAAAACTATTTTCCTCTTTTATGCACAGCTCCAGGTACGTTGCCCAATATGTGGCAACATTTGTGTGAAAGTAAAGGAGTATTTCTTTGGTTTCTCTGGCACACCGCCTGCTCTGCTGCCTGAACTCCATTCCCTCTTGTGCATCCATTTTATAAAGCACACTTTATGTAAATGATGATATAACATTCTCCTCCTCATCTGGATACATGCTTCATTTAATACAGAACACTTAGATGGTTCAGCAAAGAAGCAATATTCACTGGGAGGTATAATTTTTTTCTTATCCTTCCAAAGCCAAGTTTCTTTTTTGTTTGTTTGTTTTCCCCTGATAGATATTTCTGTAGCATTGAATGCCATAATCTGCAAGCATTTCATGAACCATAATGAGTTCTCATAGTATCACCCTGGGAGATACTGTAGACTTCAGACTGCCTCACCAACCAATCCCTCCCAGGCTCCTAACAAAATGAACAAGACTGTGAAAAATAAGGTAATTAGATAACAGTGGTTCAGTATTGTGTAACAAGTTGTAAAAAAGACAAGAAAATCTATAACATTCAGCTCTTTGGTGTTCTGCAGTGAAGTGCATAATATTTGTAGTGCGTAAGACAGTTACTGTCTTGATCTCAGTACGCATCTCAGGAAATTCTCCAGTCTTCACTAGGCAGAGCAGATATTCACATTAAAATGCATTAAAGGCCATTAGAACTCAGAGGATGCTGGACCATTCATAACTTAAGCACTTACAGAAATCTTGCAATCGAGAAATCCTTACATTTCACTGAAAAAGTCAATCGTACCAGAGAAGCCTTGAACTGCTGAATCACCAGAGTTATTTGGAATATTCATCTTATGGTTTATTTTAATGCTTTTAAAAATAAACTTGACTTAGAGCAAAAATGCTTGGCTCTAGTGTGGGTTTACAGGTGAACAACATAATCTTGAGGGCAAGTCACTACAAATAACACCTTACTCACTTGGCTCATTTCTGAGTAATTCTTTCCTTGACCTGTTTTCATAGATTTATCAGTAAAGATATCAATTATAACTGGCTCTATTTGTGAACACAAGTCTCACAGAATGGATCACAGATATTCCAGGGTTTCAGTGCCTATTTTCTGCTTAAAAAATGAACAAACAAGCAAAACATCTTATTTCTTATTGTTCTCCACCTTTTAAGTCATAATCTCTGCCTACTTCTTCTGACGTTTCCTCTCTCATACCCTCATCTGTTAAAAAAAGGCTCAAATCATGCAGTTTCAGCCTGTAGGTCTCATTCAAGTCTCAAACAAGTATTAACATTTGTAAGACACATACGAACAGCTCACCTAAAACAGAGCTTGCACTTGTTACCTGTGAAAGCACTACACTGTACAGCAGCTTTGTTAATGCAGATAACAGTGCAGTGTCAGTACAGGAAATATAGTACAAACAACAGCGGTCAGTTCATAAATGATGTAGAAAAGGTCTGTTCAGGGTCCTGTCCTAAATCCACCTGAGCAGTAGTCTGGGTCAGATGCACTGATATAATCAGATCTGTGGTTCTCTCTCATGGGTAATTCTCCTTCTAGGCCTTGTGTTAGCTGTTTCTCACCATGTAAAAGTCACTTAACTCTCCCATTCACCACTGCTTACAGGAGCATTTGCTGCTTCTCTGAGAACTTTCCTACTGAGTGTATTTGTCAAGTGAGAGATCTCCCCTGCTTCAGTCACATGAATCTTAAGTAAAACCCTTGCTGCTTACAGATGCCAGGAGAGAAAAGCTTCACATCCCTTTTTTCCCTATGATTCTGCAGCAACTCAGAAAGACTCAGCTAGAGATCGCCTTGGCAACCACATGTAATTGGAGAGAAACCCAATATAATGTTTAGTCTTCCTACAAATATAACTGAGATCTTGCAAAGTCTATCACTTGAAGTAAAATGGAAACTCTCTCCCCATGCTTCTTTAATAAGAAGTATTTCTGTCCTAGTAGCAGAGGACTCCACATAGACTTTGAACAATCACTAGTTTGTTATCAGCCCTTGACAGATAAGTTAGAAAGGTGTCACCTTGTAGGAGTCACCCCAAGAGACTCCTCCAGCCAAAGCAAAGCAGGCTATTTCCCTGATGAATAAACAACAGGAAAGGAGGATGGCATTTGATATGAGCAAGGGAAGAGACAGATGGGTGCACATCTGCAATTCAGTACAACTTCACAGCAATGACAAAGGGGTGGGTAGGGGTTTTGGCAACATCTGTAGAAGGGCAATTCCTTTTTTTCAATTATTTTCTTTGACCAAAATCAACGACTTCTGTCTTGTGAGGTCTGCCTATCTTTGCTACAGATGGCACTGAGGTAAGCTGTGAGAACACTCCCAGATTCCTGGTACTGTTTTAGAAGTATGATACTGTTTTTCTTGAGTAGTCAGAAGAAGCTGAAGAGATAAAGATGAATTCAGAAAGGAAACAGCTGATGGCTTACTGGCTGCTCTGTATCTGCTGTCATCAACTCAAAAATATCCACATTGGATATGTGTGCAGGGACATCCTACTAACATTCATCAGAATTCAAGACTCTTATCTCACTTTTCCTCTCCCTTCCTACCTCTACAAGACTCCACACTAAAAGGTATGAAGTGCTTTTATGTAACTATTTCCCATGTCATAAAAATTTGTCCTAACCAGCATTTCAAAAAATGTGGAGCTCAGAGGGTCCCTTCCAAATTAAACCTCTAGGCAAGGATATCTCTAGATTTAGTTTTTTTGTTTAGTTTTTGCTTTTTCTTAATTGCCTAGATGGGACATAAAACCCTAAAGGATACTATTCATACTTGCTAATGAACTGCACTTTTCCTGTCTCTGAAGAGAAAACTGTGTAAAATCCCTGAAATTGCACTAAAGTTAAATTCAGAGAACAGAGAGGTATTGATCCTTTTGAATATTAGCATGAACAGAAATAACTCTCTTTAACATAATGTTATAATTTTTGTTTTAAAAATGGATGCCTGTCTAGACATGTACTAAATCTCTAAAATAGTAGTTAGCAACTTGTGAAGAGTAAATTGTAGCACTCAGTTTTGAGACCAGCCATTTTCCTTCTTTACTGAAATACTGTAAAGTAGAGAGATTCACAGAGAAAATGTGAAACACTGCAGTAGGAGGAATGAGTTCTGACAGCCTTGATTCCCTGTTTTTCTCTGATCCTTTTATTATCCACTCTTGAGCAGTCTAGTCAAAGGTGCTTAAAATTGCAGCAGGCTCCATAATACTATAGATTTCTAAAGTTTACACTGTAACTGCAAAACCAATTTACTTCTCCCTCCTGTACCATCTGCTTTTTCACCTTTCTTTCTTCAGAGCAGTATTGCTAGCATCATACCTTCAATATTCTGCAGTACAAAAATGAAGCTGATTACAGCTGGGATACTTGGGGGGCATTAATGAACAATACAGTAGTTCCCTCCCTTGGGTTGAGCTCAGATCTCCCAAATCCATCAAACAAGCTCTAATGACTCTAACAAACACTATATCCAGTTTAGGGTATCTCAGGAAGAAGAGGGAGGGAAAAAGTTGTTTGCAGCAGGAGGACAATCAGGCAGTTCTATTAGAGCAAGCCCAGTACTCCTGGGCACTATATCATGTCAGTTTTGCAGGACCATCTTGGTTGGGGACAAAATAGATCAAAACTGTCTTCTCACAGATTTTGCTTTCTGCGGCTCAAATTAATCTACCTGCCCTTTAGCACAGGCCTTGCTCTCATAACCTTGTAATACGTGCACAGAAAAGCATCATTTTTCCCATGATCTGAGAGTTAACTAACCTCTTGTGGGTCAACTCTATCTCTGCCAGATTTAATGTGGTATTTAGAGGTCTCTCAAAGCCCACACACACTTGGGCACAGGCAGTCTCTGAAGCTGAGTCTGCTTAGACCTGGGCTATGGAATAAAAATGATGATAAATATTTCTACAACTTTTTATTTCTCTGTAACCCTGAGAGAAAATAAAGAGTACAAAGAGAATCTGATTTTGTTTCTTCTTGTACCTCATGAACAGAATTGCTTTAAAAGTTCAGGTCAGTTAAACCTAGATAAAGCCACTGAAAGAACTGATGAACTGATGGTCAAAACTGGCATGTGAAACCTTTGGTTATGCCACAGATGCTTAAATTGTAAATAACTGACGGTGTGGAAAGCAGCATGATGGAGAGAAGGTACATTTTGAATGAAAACACAAACTCACTATTTATGTGAAAGCCAAGCACTCTGGGGGAAGAATCACAAAGATGTCATGAGTTTAGGACTGTGATACATTTCTGTACTGTATACTTGGGCTGAATTGGTGGGGGGATTTTCTACTTTCAGAAAACATGCTTAATGCAATGTTAATGTTTGTATGCAAAATTATTAGCAAAACTGATTATCTTTGAATAGCCTGTGTGTATATAACCTCCAAGCTGAAGATATCCAGCAACTCACTTCTAGCTGTTGAATTCTCTCAGCTGCTCATGCCATTATTATCGTGAAAGGTAGCACCACAGAGGGCAGCTTCCCCAGGAAAGCAGGGATCAGCTTCACCCACTTCAGGGAAAATTAGGAAAATTGCTGAGCAAGTTAAGGCAGCTCAAGATAAGGAAGGTTTAGAAGAAGATTAGGAAATTAAATTTATCTGAGAAGAAGTGATAGGAGAGGATATCAGTCTCTAAACTTGCATTGTTTTGACTACCGTTTATACTGAGCTGATGTAAGTAAAGTAATAATCAAGAAGCTCATGCAGCCAGCTTGGCACTACAGCAGGGTTTGAGTAAACCACTGTCCTCCACAACAGAACTGTGGGATAGTAACCACCTGAGGAGGGGTGGCAGGAAAGACAAAAGGAACAAAAGACAAAGGGAACAATTTTATCTCGGGTCATTACCTCTATTTCTCTGCAGCGACTGTGCATTTTAATGATTGTACTTTGACAAACAGCAATTAGTATGCTGTAGAGCTTGACAGACACCTAGAGAACTCATATTTTTCTTATATGTCTAAAGGAAAGGGTGGAATGATGAGTGAGCTGAAATCTCTCAGACAAGATGGAGAGGTAAAAGTGAAAAAGAGGGAATTGAAAAGTCACCAGGGAATTTTAAAAGGCGCCACAGATGTGAATTCTGAAAGGCAGGCTGGAAACATTGTACAGGAAGAGAAAAGGCTCATAAACCCTACCTGAAGCTCCTAATCAGTGTGACATCAGTTGAAGGAAAATAAACGTTTGCAGGCTTTTCCCTGAGCAGACCTCTTTCTCAGACAAAGCAAGGCACATTGGTGCTTTCAAACCATACTTGTTCCTCTGTTTGCCTACATCCATTTGGAACCCCATATCTGTTTTGTTGGTTTCCCAGCCTGTGTGGACTTCTGGGAGAAAGTAAACTCAGAGTAAAGAAGTCCAGATTAAAGAAGCACACTGGTAACGCAACAGCAAGGTAGTTGCGCTGGGGTCTCCACTCCCGGGCCTGGTATTGGTGGTGACACCTCACTGCCATCTTCCTTCACCCCTATTTTTTCAGTGAGTTCTCACCTTTGGCAGTAGCCTGATATGCACACATATACTGCTCGTTTAGCGCTTTCAGCTGTACTTCAGCAAAGCACAGAAATACTTTCCAAACCCCAGGAAACCCAGAAGATACCACACAGGAGCCTACATATGATGCTTTCTTGGCAATCCAGAGAGCCATCTGAGGCTTAAAATCCTTCCTGGAAAACCACTTTTTTGTTTGTTTTGCCTTTTTTTTCCTTTTTTTTTTTTGTCTTGTCTTTAAAGAAGATCTGTCCTGGAAATCTGTTTTCTCCAAACTTCCCAGCAGAGAGACAGTCTTGTGCCACCTTTTGGTGGGATGGGTCCTATGACTGGAGTGTTGGAATGGAAAGTTACTAGCTCTTTAAGAAAGGCCAGGCAGATGAGGAGGGGATGTAGCTATTTATGTCAATGACAGGGTGGAGTCTATGGAACTCTGCCCCAAGAAAGCTGGGGCTGTTCAGCCTGGAGAAGAGAAAGCTGTGTGGAGACCTCATAGCAGCCTTCCAGTATCTGAAGGGGTCCTGCAAGGATGCTGGAGACGGACAGAAGGACTCTACACCAGGGACTGTAGTGATAGGACAAGGGATAATGGGTTTGAACTTAAACAGAGGGAGTTCAGGTTAGATACAAGCAAGAAGTTCTTTACTGTAAGGGTGGTGAGGCACTGGAACAGGTTGCCCAAAGAAGTGGTAAATGCTCCATCCCTGGCAATGTTCAAGGCCAGGTTGGACAGAGCCTTGGGTGACATGATTTAGTGTGAGGTGTCCCTGCCCATAGCAGGGGAGTTGGGACTAGATGATCTTAAGGTCCTTTCCAACCCAACCCATTTTGTGATTCCTTGAAGCACGGCACAAGTGTTAGCAAGTTACTGTGTTTCCATGAGTTACACAGTTTAGAAATCCCACAGGCTGATATATTGCAAACTTTCGATGCAGCCAGAACTGCATAATACTATGTCCATAATCATTTGTAGCAAAAATCTTCATTCTAAATGTTACATCCTGCATTTGCAGTGCAGAAATGTACCCTGAGTCCTGCAGGCACACAAGCATGCTCCTAGCTTTATCTGGGTGGGTTGTCCTTTAGGTTGCACCTGCAGTAGTACCTTATTCAGACCAGGAGGGTGAAGTAAATCCCCCAGCTCTCCCTATTTCTCGTGCTTTGGCTCATGTGGTGGAGAGATTTTCAAGAAGGTGGACCTCACGCAGGTCCAGATCCAGAGCTGATCCCCACCGCACCTCTGTCTCTGTGCATGGACACTTTGATATCCCTCACATCAGCAAAGACTCCAGAATGCAGCAGGAGGATTTCATAATTCCAGTTTGAGTCCTGCTGGAGTGAGGCTTGGCTAGAGGTAGACAGCAGGAATGAGCTATGCTGTGTCTCCTGCCATGGCAAAGAGCAGATTTCAAGTCCTGCCCCGGATTTCTTGGTTCTTAGCACATGAGTGTTACTGTGCAAAAATTCCCAGGTCACAAAAGAGAAACCCAGCGCTAAGGAATTGCCCTTTATGCTCTGTTCCCTGTCACTTCCTATTCGGCTTCGTATTTGTCAGACCTGCCCACAGCTCTGTGTTTTTATTTAGGGCTGATTTTAAAGCAAACTTAACAATACTGTAAAAATATTGTTACAGAAATATTACTAGGAGCAAACTAATTACGCAGTTAAGGAGCTGCATGTATACGCAATAATAGGATGACAGCATTAATTATGCAAGATTTTTATTTTTTTAATTTTATTTTCTGCAATGACAGATTTTATTTTACTGTTTCAGCAGTAACTCTTTTCATTCTAAATTCGCATAAGGGAGACACCTTAATGCTCTTTTATGTAGTTTTTTATGTCTTTAACGATACTATTTAACTTATTTGGGCTACTCATGGAATGAGATAAAACTAAGACTGATGTTATCAAGGTCTTTCCCTTTGCTCATAGGGCCAGACCACAGCTGTTCTTTCTTTTAATTTCTCTCTGGGAAATACATATGCAAGTAAAGTGAAAGTGGCAGCCTGTATCATCTTCTACATATTCTGCCTCAGGAAAAGATTCCGGGTTTCCGTTTCCTCAAGGGCCACAACAAATCCCCACAACAGGACAGCTTCCCAGTCTTTGCAACTCAATGGGCCTCTAGTGCACGGCATCTAGAGGTAAAACTCACATTTCCTCTGTGGAATTGCATTTAGGTCAGTCTTGTCTGGACCCGAGTCCTATTAAATGCTTAAGTGCCAACCACAATGCAGGAGCTAACACAGAACTAATTAACAGAAAATGATCTAAAATAAAATCCAGCCCTAGATACTACCTTTTATTTTAGAAAAAAAAAAAAAAAAACAAAACCAAAAAACTAGGATGAACAAAAATAATTTCTAATTTAGTTTCCTGCAAACACTGGCAGCCTTAAACAACCCATCCATAAGGTGCTTTAAGGCCTGCAGCATTTCAACTCCCTTTCCTCCTAGCTTGAGATAGTATATCAAATTCAACTCTTCACATTTCTTAAATCCCAAGCAATTCTTTGGACTTCTGTGAGTTCCACTCTACTGTTGTATGACTGAAATTCATTTAATAACCCAAGATATCTCCAGCCTTCTTTATTTCCCTCTCCAGTTTAACTGCACTAAGTCTGGACATTATAATCAAAATCCCATATCACACTTTGCCTTCAAGGTATCTTAAATGGTGAATGACTGACAAGTACCAGGGCATGAAGTGCTGCCATAGAAGAACTAACCTGTGAGCAATTCAGGCATAATTTCTTTACAAGAAGGGCATTATGGAATAAATTGCTTGGGGCACTCAGACAATGAGGCAGGCAGGTATCATAAATCCGCTGTGAAACATAAACTGGGCAGCTGAAAGTGGGAGTAATGATGGAGTTTGATCTCTCTTGTTAGGGATGTCATTTAAGTTTGCGATGAATAAATGTCCTGATCTGAAGGTGCACAATGGGTAGCAGAGGGAAAACCTAGGTATGGTGAGAGGAGGAGGAAATACCAATCCTCTTCCCTGTGTATTGCACCCAGCTGTGAAACAATCCTGTTTAAATACCGCCAGCAGCCAGCACTGCAGTCTCCAGATAAAGATAACCTGATTTTACACGCTTCTTTTGCAGGGGGTAGTTTTATGTTTCCTCACTCAGTTCTTGTCTTACTGGAAAGTTAAGCTGGGAGGAGAGGTTGAGGGTTTTGTCTGTTTATTTTCTTTTCTTTTTCCTTTTTCTTTTTAAACTAAGTTTGAAGGACATCATCTCTTGCCCTTTCAACTTGTTAATCGAATCCCAGAGCATGGTACGTTACCTTTCAGGCTGCACAAATAAACCGTTTGGTCTTGGTCAGATATAGTTGTCACCTCAGCAGTTCAGCACCTCCTCAGATGAGTAATGAGTGGGTGTAAGGAAGAAATCGGGCTTTTTACTACATATGGAGCTTAGTCTAAAGCTTCAGTAGGGATTTATTCAGAGAAAGACCCTGGCACAGAAATCAAATAAAATATAATTGAGAAACTATTGGAGGTGTATATTCAAATATTTGAGTGAGTTCAAAATTATGAGGGATGTATGAGCACAGAAAGGACCACAATACTTTTACAACGACATACAAGAACAAGCCATTATATGAAATAAAATACAGATAGACAGCATCACCCTTGATTTCTCTAAATCCTAACAAGGCTCTTGCATCATTAGCAGATGTTGGTTTTGGGTTGGTTTTTTTTTTCAAATATATATATCAGACCAACTCAAGCATTTAAATGTATTTTTCTTATATCTGGAATCAATGACAGCTTGTTCTTCACCTGATTCCCTTTCGCCTGTCCCCTATAAAGTGACATGGAGTAAAAATTGTAATAAATTCTTTCTGCTTACATGACAATTTACCATACTAGCCTAAAGAACCACTTACAATATAGAACAAGCATTTTTCAGCCTTTCTAGCACTGTACATGTAATACCCCCAAAGTTTGTTTGTATCATTTGTTTGCAGTTGTTCCTTTCAAAATGTAAGTGTCTTGGATATCTCTGTTTCAGACTTAAACTCTAGGCCAGCCTAAAATCCAAAGAAGGTGTATTCAGGCTCTACCCAGGGTTTAGTTGTTGCTAACAATCACTGAAAACAAGAGGAGACACCAAGGGAGAAAACACAGTTCCTGTTGGTTTAGTAACAATGGATCATTCTTACCCTTGCACAACCTGGAAGCTCATTGCTGCTTGCACCTTTTCCTGCCCAAGGCTATTTTCCTACTTTTTATGTCCATCAGCCAGGCAGCTCAACCACACGGTGCTCATTTCTAAATATGGCTGAGAATGGGCTGCTTCATCCTCTCCGCTGCTCACAGGCTTGTATCTTCAGCTTCCCCTGGAGCTTTTCCACAGGTAGATTCCATTCTTGAACAGTGTGTTCAGAATGGTTTTCTCATAGGTCATTTTCCTTTTCAGACTGGCACCAAACAACACTTTATCATGAGAAATACAGCATATACACCTTAACCCACCATGGTCAAAAAGCTCTTCCTAGAGCTGGCATATTAAAGAGAATTGCCACTAAAAATAACATTCTGGATTACCTTCTCTTCTTCTCACCATACACTCAAACAACTATTATCAACCTGGAGCAGGGGCAGGATTTCTGCCAAAAAAGATTTTCATGCTAATAATTGTGATAAACAGCCCTACAGTGACGTCACTTTAAAATCCTTCACATCTGCTTTCCCCACCTCTCCTTTCACTTTCTCTGGGGTGCTATGGTAAGTGCTGGCTGCCAGATGAAGTGTAACATTAGGGTATCAGACTTATGATGGAAATTCACCTTTCTGAGAATTAGAAGATTCCTCTTCATTTAGCTTTGGGATGTGAGCAATACAATGAAGATGACTGAGTCTTCCCCAGGAGGACATGCTGCACAGTGCACAGAGCCTGGCAAAGGCGTTTTTTGATAATCACTGATTTATATCATAGATGCATAAGAGGAAATAAGCAGTCACAGCTCTAAGGCTAAAGAAACACTTTTTAAATTGTTATAATTATGTGCTATGACAGCCATCAGAGAACAGCTTAAATGCAGGAAGTATTTATGGAGCTGGGGGGAAAGCACACAGGCTGGATCATGCACTGCTCACTGAACACTGCACCAGCGAGGAGGGAGGATGAGCAAACGTCTGAGAGCAAGACAGAAGACAGTTCTTTTCCTTCCTCTGAGATGAAAAGCTGCCACACATCCATACACCTTCTCACTGCGATCCCACGAACTTCCCCTCCCTTTCTGCCCCATGCACAGCATCAGGCACAGAGCCCCTCCCCCTGTGGTTTGTGTCAAGACAAGCACAGAAGAGCTGGACAAGTTGGATCTGATCTCAACTTACCTGTCTCGTTTCCTTCCTATCCCAAACATATGGGTACTGCCAACATGACTTCTTCCTCTACACATGCTAAAAATTCCCAAAACAAAATGAGAATCATCCACATGGAAGATGTAGGAGTAGGTTTGGGACAGCAATTCCCAGTTGCATCTTGGTGTTGAATTCAGATGCCAGAGCAGATTATGAACTAGGATCTTATTTTTGAACAAGTGTTTTTTCCAAAACAGCAAAATTAAAGAAAAAAGGATCTCTTCCCTGCTAACTGATGAGGTTTTAGAGCTGGAACTTCCTGTACACTATAATTAGTTTGAACAAATTCTAACATGGTGGAAATAAACAATTTCAAGTTTTCTACATTATTCCCTTCTTGAAAACAACATTTTAAAATGAAATTAAGTACACAATTCAGTGGTTTTCAAACATTAAAATCTTATGTTTTCATGAGACCAATTTTTTTTTTTTTATTTGGATTACCAGTTGAAAACTATTAAGGAGATTTCAGTTTTACTGCAGTTTCAAACAGAATAAGCATTGGGATTTTATCATAGAATCATAGAATGGTTTGGGTTGGAAAGGACCTTAAGATCACCAAGTTCCACCCCTCCTGCCATGGGCAGGGACACCTCGCACTAGACCATCTCACCCAAGGCTCTGTCCAACCTGGCCTTGAACACGGCCAGGGATGGAGCATTCACAACTTCTCTAGGCAACCTGTTCCAATGCCTAACTCACCCTCACAATAAAGAAGTTCTTCCTTATATCTAACCTGAACTTCCCTGTTTAAATTTGAACCCTTGATCTTAATTATTTTTTGTTTGAAATATTAGGATTTCGCTGATTGCCTGAGGAAGTCTTTCATATTTCAGAGCAACTGCAAAGGAAACATTCATGTTACAGATTGTAAAGACTAGTCCATGCTTACAGTTAAAAGCAGTGAGGTTGGCTGTGGGTGTTGTCTCTCCCTGGTAACACTGCAAGTGGAAGAATGAATGGCCTCTGAATTCACAGTTATTTGAGATACCATGGAATTCAACAAAATGATTGAAATTTAAATCTTAAGGGTATGATTTGATGCAGTTTTTATCACATTAGCTCCAGATAAACAGAATTGTTTATATATGAGTGTTTTACATACCCTTATATATATATATGCTTATATAGCTACTTTCTGTGATATATGTATTTACTGTATGCATACAGCAAATACTTTCCAGCCCCTTAAATTACACCACTATGGAGCATGCAGAGGTCTACATTTTTATGGTGGATTGACAGTAGGACTGATTGTACATAATTAACAGAGCAATCAAACCACTGCCAGCTTAGAGATTTTTACACTTGTAATGCAGAAAATGAGTCCATATAGTGCACCAAAGAGCCTGGAACGAGGAGAGCAATTTGGGTTTACTGAAGAAAGAGTGGCATTTATTTACATTGAGAGAGATATAGCAGTCACCAACAAGCTTCTGGGCTCTACTTTTTTTGACCACTGCATTTTAAGCTGAGGGCAAATCTGAACAGCATCACTTTATAGAAACAGCAGCTAGGCCTAATGGTATTACATGGTTTGATTTCCTGCTGGGGTGGGATGGAGTTGTCCAGTTTATACATAGTACATCTTTCTTTTCTGTCTTTTACAAGCTTTGATTCCAATAACTGTAGATATTGGGGAAGTAAAATTCCCCAAATTAGTGCATGACTCTTTGTAATGCTTTGGCATTTACTGTATAATGGGACTGAAGAAAACTTCAAGCTAAGTAGTGAGATCCTTGCCTTGGAAGGCATGTGAACATAAGCTAATAATAATAATAATAATAATGATGAGAATTGCATCCAGATGGAATTTAAATTCCCTTCTGAACTCCATTGGTGCTGTTCATTAAGTGATGTAGAGTTACAGCTTTTAACTTCTTCAGTTAGGCAGCAAATGCCAGCACAACCTCAGAAGGATTGTTGTTACCTCTTGAGGACAGCAGCTTGTCACAATATTCTTGAAATGTGCATGTTTGCAAGAAGACAAAGCTTTTAATTTTTGATGCTATTAGGCTTAATCTCCTTTAAAATACCTGATTCTTCAAATTCCCTGTATAGCTCCCTCATGCATTACATTAAGAATGCAAAATAATCTTCATTAGCTAGTATGCTAATATTCTCATAGCCCTTTGTAGTCTCTGGAAAATTCTTATATTTGAAAAAGGAAGCTACAGGCATTTTTTTTCCCCTTAATACAGCAAGAAAAGCTATGTGAAAGTAAATATAAGTTCTCAAGGCAGAAGCAGTTATAGTTACATATTAATTTGGTCCTTTTTTCCCAAGCCAGTGAAAATACTTCATTTTTGTAAGTACATGGCAAGTGTATAAGTGTCCTCTTGTGGAAAACCTTCAGCTTTCCTGGTGAAAAAGATGCTGCTAGTGTTTCCCAATGCTCAGCAAGATAGATGGACAGTCTTCCAAAGTATCCCATTGCTAATTTTCCAGCTATCCCTATTAAGCAGAGAACAAGCATGGAGGATGGGGCTGGTATGTAATCTATATAATCTAGAGCTTTCTTAGATGCCATTTGAGCTGCCACTGAACAGAAGAAGCTGATAAATACAATTTTCAGAACAGCTTTTCTATGTTTACATGATCATTTTCCTATGATTTGTTGTGGGGTTTGTTTTTCTTTCCATTATGTATTCGCTGTTCTGATCAATTTGGGTAATTGCAGTTTAGTTAAAATGTA
Source organism: Neopsephotus bourkii (assembly GCF_033783945.1). Classification (NCBI taxonomy): domain Eukaryota; kingdom Metazoa; phylum Chordata; class Aves; order Psittaciformes; family Psittacidae; genus Neopsephotus; species Neopsephotus bourkii. The sequence goes on along the minus strand of NW_026902160.1, from coordinate 883,354 downwards.
GGATTGTACTTCAATGCATAAAAATCACATAAAAAAATCAACGTGGTGTTGGCTGCAATCCAGTCCAGTCTAGTCTCTATGATCTGATGAGGAAAAATGAGTCTATGGTATTAAATTTGACAGCACTGAAAGCAATCATGAAGATTCTATGAGCAATGAACTTTTAATTGGGTGGAAAGTTAAAAAAAACAAACAAGGGCAGCAGACCCCAGGTAATTTTCTCTTCACATTTATGTCATTTTATAAAGCTAAAAAAATTTTACTAGCTTCAAACATTTTATAATGCTTCTTGTTTTCTAAAAAGAAAGAAATCTTCAGCACTGCAGCAATTTTGCTTAAGATACTGAAATTCTTGGATGTGTGAAGTCCTTTAATGTGACTAATTTTTCCAGCAATACACATGTTCACTATAGTAGCTTGAGACGTTAGATACTTGGGTCTAATAATAATGCGTACCATAATACTAAACTTCTGAAGCTTCAAGAACAGACATGGAGGCAAAATCCAAGTCACAAAGCCTTTTAGAGGGACTCCAGTCATATGTTTACAAATCTACTTGCTTGGCATAGCCTCACTTTTAGCCATTAATCCTGATGCTTGAAGTTCACATATAGATATGAGCACTGTGCCTCACAGGGCAGCTCTGTATGGCACTGTCAGTTACTGGCTCTGCGTTTCTGACATGATAGGTGAAAGAAGAGGAGCATGATGAGACTGAGCAGTGTGTTGGGTGGCAAGCCAGGACCTGGAGTTAGGTGGACTCACCAAGCAGCTTTAAAGGAAGATAAATACCGCTCCTCTGAAAGCCTATATATCTGAAACAGCCCCAAATTCTACATCAACATCTCTTACTGCATTTGTCATATAATCAGTAACTGCTCTTCTATAGGGAAACACTGCAACATGCAACAAGACTGGTGATGTTGGGCATTCCCCCCTTTCAGATCACAGACACAAAAACAGATAGGGGAAATATTAACTTCTGAATTCCCACATGCAGCCTGCTGTTCTTCAATATCAGAAGCAATCCACAGACATTATTCAACAGCTAAATAAACATTTTACTGCAGGAGATACAGTTTAAGAAAGATAAGTTTAGAAGGTTTCTTGAATACAGTAGATAGGAAACTTTCACAAGTACTAGGGGACATCTAATCTAGAAAACAATCGTGTAACAAGAACCACTGGCTAAACAGAATCCAGACTCAAATTCAGATGAGACATAGGCACATATTTTTAATATTAGGTTCACTTTTGGCCTTCAGATCAATACAAGATTCTTTTCTGGAGATCATACTTCAGACAAACACAAGCTAATGGTTAAATAATGGGCATATTACAAGAAATTCAGTGTCCAGGTAAGATGAACTAAAGGTCCTTTCTGACTTTATATTACTTGTAATATCAAAGCTTTCATATAAATATTGAATATTCGACAGCATCCATTTTGAAGGAAGATGATCTTGTTTCTATGGCAACTTGCAGGCAAGCCAATAGTTGGTCACCACATCTTTCTGGGATGCTGTATGCTCCCTGAATATTGTAAATGTGGCACTACTTTAGTTCCACCAATTTTATAAACTGCTTAATTAAAAAAAAAATCCGTATTTCAGCCAAATGTAACAAATCTTCTGTTTGCATAAAATATAAGAAGACCTATGCATTTTCATTTTGTTCTTAAGATTATTAGTTTCTCTTTTGTTATTCATAAATTCCAGCAGATGCAGCAAAAAGTTACATAAAAAGCTTTTTAGGGTAATTATGTCTTCATCTGGAAATTTTGACATTTGTGATATCTCTCTTTGATCACTACTATTAATATCTCCTTAGCAGATATGACTTGCTGAGAGTTAACTAATTGATAGGAAAAAACTGCTCAGAGTTGCAAGAGTTTTCACTTCGTTCTTTCAGTTTAAGTGACAAGGTTGCAGTGAAAAGGATCTTTAGCTTTCCAGTTAAAAGAATACTCAACAGACGGGGGTAAAAATATGACTAGCAAAAAGATGGGATTTAGGTGTTTATAGTGTACAGGTATTTGCATTAACATAGTGCCTGCAGCTTCAGTGCATTCCAGAATCCTATTGCTTTAAGAGCAAAAGAGGCACAAGGTAACAGCCCTAACATCAGATAGGTGGTGAGCTAGAGAATAAAAATACAGTATCAAAATATCTGTACTGTTAGACAGGGAAATGACAGAGGGAAAGATTCAGCCCATCCAGTTGCATGTTAAGAACTGCAGTGTTTGGCCATAGCACCATGGAACACCTACTGAGATAAGGAAATTGTACTGCCCTTTGGTGGTCCCATACTCCATTTACCATACAGGAAGCCTAGGATGTCAGGTTTCTTAGGCAACTCAAAATTAGGTGGCAACGATCCACCTTAGAGAAATTAAGGGACTTACCCAGTACCATACAATAAATCCTTGGATAAAGACAGAAACTTGCTCACATATTATTTTGCTCCATATTATGACTTAGACTAAACTGCTGTCAGAAATCCTCCCTTCTCCTCCTCCACATCCAGCCTGCAATTCTGTTTAGCACATTATGACCTCTTTTGATGTAGAATTTTGTACTACATTGTCTGCCCCAGGAAGCTACTTAGATCTTGGGTCACTTCATTGAGAAGTAGCACTGCAGGAAAACCACTGCCTCATTCAAGCACATAGGCCTATAGATGCTTCAGCATGCTAGCATGCATATAAATGGAATATAGAAATGATGTATCATGGGCATAACCGTTAGAGCACGTGAATTGGTTAGATGTGACACAGCATATCATTTAGCTAGCACACCACTTTAGTACTTTTTTATGGTTGAAACTTTCTCTTCTTAATAAAAGTTAGGCACCATTGATGCAGCTATTTATTTCCACATCCAGAAGAAATACAGATTTCCAACCTGTCCTCAATGTTGTACATGCTTTTTTAAATAGCAAAGTCACAATTTTCATTTATTTACAAAACTGCTAAGCTCATCATCATGACCTTCCTCCTTTGCTCCCCTCTTCCCAGAACTGGCAGAAAAAGAAATGGAATTAGAAAAGAGAGATTTTGAGGGGGGGAAAGTAGAGGCATTAAAGTGTGTTTCTTGGGATTAGGTAGGGATGCAGTTTATGAGTGTCAGAACAAAGACAGACCTCTATTATCACACCCTGCTCCAGCTGGACCATGAGACAAAGCTAAATACCTCTCTGATGTGTGGATGAGGCAATTCTGTCTGAGGATGCCAGGCTCAGCCATGCGATGTAGCAAAGCATCACCTAATTTCTGAGCTACACCAGAAATTGGGAAGTGTCCTGACATGAGTCTGAATCAGATTTGTATCCTCATGTTCCACAATTTCTAATAAAAAGTGAAAAAAAAAATAAAATGCAGGATTCATAATCTGGCAATCTATGGGAATTATTTACATCTCCTTTGTGCTAAAACCCCTGTTGTTAAACAGCAGTCACTGGGTCACATTTAGGGGAGGAGGACCATCTTTTTCCTTATAGAGATTCTGCAGGAGAAAAGAATGCAACTTTGGAGTGAGAAGCAGTTATTTGCTGTCTGATAAACAGAACAAACAGCCAGGAGTAAGGTATTTTTAGGCTTAGGAGTGAGGTCTTACGAGGCTAAGCATTACTGGACTTTCTGTCCCAATGAAGCCCCAATGTATTGCTGTTGACCAGGCAGCCAGGCCAGGAGGAAGGTCACCCTCACACTTTGACAACTTTCTCAGCAAAAGTGAGCCAAAAATCATATAGCTCAGCAGCATCAGATCCAGCCTTGGACCACAGACAGGTGAACTGGTTGAACCCTGTGCCAGGGTACACCCAGCCAATTCAGTTAAAAAGCTCTGCAAACTTAGGGCAGTCCTGATATTTACTAATCTGTTTTCCAAATTACTTCTTTGAGTTGATCTGTGAAGGGATTTTTTATAAGAGCATGAAGTGATAGGACCAGGGGTAATGGCCTTAAACTGAAAGAGGGAAGATTTATATTAGATATTAAGAAGAAGCTGTTTACTGTGACAGTGGTGAGGCACTGGAATAGGTTGCCCAGAGAAGCTGTGGCTGCCCCATCCCCGGAAGTGTTCAAGGTCAAGGTGTTGGATGGGGCTTTGAGCAACCTGGTCTGGTGGAAGATGTCCCTCTCTGTCACAGGGCTTTGGAACTAGATGGGCTTTAAGTTCCCTTCCAACCCAAACTGTTCCGTGATTCTCTGATTCTGTGTTTCTATGATCTCCTGTAATACTTAGGTTAAGGCAGTGGCTGGCCAGGGCTCAAGGCATCAGTTGAACCTCAGTGATTTTGAAAGCCTGTTCTACTGCCTGTCAGGTCTCTCTGTCACAACAGATATCTGATCTAAACGAAGTCCACACTGACTCTCCTGCAGGTGTACAGATGAAGGCAATGGAAAATCAGGAGAATTCATGTCAGAAAATGATTGGCTGGGAGACCAGATGACATGTAAATCTCCCAGGAAGCTTTAAACAAATATAGAATGACTGAGCTGTGCCTCACCTGCACAGGGTTGGTAGCTGTTCCTTAAGGACCCATCACTACCTTCTCACAGAAGCAGAGAAACATCTGTCGTTATTTCCATAATAGCTGCTTTGGTGCTGCTTAGCAATGCTTCTACTTTGGTGGGAGAGCAATCATTCTCATTACATGTCAGAAAAAGACAGCAGAGTGCTTTTGTTTGGAGTACAGCGTGCAGAATGATGATTACCAGTCTGAGAGCTGGGGAGAGAGAACACTCCTGAAGTGAAGGGGTGCCCCCTTTGGAAATTAAGCAACTGACAGGTGTTAGAACATTATTAAACATACACAAGAGCTCAGGCCCTTCTTGCAAAGTTCATTGCTGCATGCTAAATTGGTTATTTGAAGGAGGAACTGGAAGTGGTGTTTACAAGCTCAACCTTATTTCAGAGGAGAATGCTGGACTGAAAATGAAGGTGCCAACGATGACCTTCCAGGAACACTGGCCAATTAATCTCAGCAGCAGAGACTTTTAAATGTCATCCAAATCTCATCCAGGAGGGCATACCAAAAATGTTTTGTGCTTCTTCACGAACTAACTTTGCTTTATAGGCAGTGCCTTCTTTCTCAAGAGAACGAAGTAGGACTTCTGTCTTTATGCCTTGTGAAACAAGTAATTACTAATCAAATATGAAATTTTATTCACAAGTCAGTGTTGATAATGAGGCTCATGCACTGAGTTCCAGCCACAAGAGATGATTAAATTGTCTACTTTGGTCTTCTGTACATCTACTGAACCTAGCTAAAGCTGAATTGTGAGCCTAGAAAGATTACAGATAGCTTCAATAGTGACTGCCTGTTTGGATATGAAGTAAGAGTAGGAAAGTACAGTATTTAGATACATTTTAGTTTCTATGTGGGAGAACTAAACTAAACTTCCCCTGTGGGAAAAGATTAGAACAAAACAAAAACCAAAACTCAAGAAAGCCTACTAGGATGAGATACATAAGGAAAACAGGACCTAGTCTTAGCAAAGGCCAAGAAGAGATAGGAGCAGACAGAAGAAGCTGCAATGACCAGAGAATACACCCTGTGATGCCAGACCTCATGTACTTTTCTCTTACTGGTAAATACTTCTGTAGTCTTTACAAAGGTTGGCAGATAACAAAGTAGGCTATCTTATGCCTTATACTGCATCCTTTGACAAGGAAGCTGCAGTAGCCATGAGACTGCAATAGGCTGCCAGTTCTGTTGTTACACCACAGCATACTCACCAAAACTCCTACCACAGGAATCTGCCACTTATGCTCATGCAGTTACAGCATGAACTTGTTTTAGAAGTACTATGCCCCCAAAGTAGAGATCAAGTTCTGTTACTGTGTTCAATTACTTTGTTGTGTACGATTGCCTCCATGAAAGCAGAGATTGCTATTAAAGACACAACAGCAAGAAATCAAACACAATCATTATAGTTTGGTATCTGCTTGGAATGCAAGTATTATGGTAACTTTATTGTTATTTTTATTGTTGTATTTTGTCATGCTCTTACTTTCTCACTTAGATTAAAACAAATAAAAGGAGTGTTAGTCTAGTTGTTAAGCAAACTCTTTGCATCCAGGAAAACAGTATAAGAAAACCTAAAGTTTAGCTCCATTCTCTGCCTCTTCTAATGGTGACTGTTGCCTTTGTAAAAGGAGTAGTGACCTTGCTTTCAATAGTTCAGTAACAGTTACTAGGGCACAAAGCAAAATGATTTGTAGTTGAATTGTCCCTTATATGAGCAATTTTATTAGATAAGAGACAAAAGAAGGAAAACTTCATTCTGCAACACCTCTTCCATCAGAGTTCTGCCAGCCTGAACAGCCCATTCCTCTAAAGGTGTTGACAGGTTCATTTGTAATCCCACTGGCTTTCCCCCTATCACTAAAACATAGGAAAACCTTTTTCCTTCCTCAGATAAACTGAGCCTCATCCCATCTCCATCAAACATCTCCTCAACGGCTCATGTGTCATTAATAAGATCCTCACCACAACAAACGAAGCTTCTACCAACAATTCACAAAACATCTTGCTCTACAGAAAGCAGCAAACCCAATCAATGTGTGTACCTAATGGAGACAAAAGAGCAAGACCAGGCCTTGGCAGCAAGCAATCAGGGTGAGGACTAGGTGACAGATGGTGAGGGATTTGGCACAGCTAACTCCAGTCCAATTTCCTGAAGGGCCTGCAAGAGCCCTGCAGTCTGACAGTATAGTGATAAGCAAGCTCCAGATGCAGAAAGCTTCTGTCATGCTTCTTGCAACACTCTTATGCCAGCTGAAACACATCTGCTCAGCTTCCAATCCTTGCTCAGTTCTAGGGATGGGTTGAAACAGGACATTTGGTAAAAACTTTTTTACCTCCCAAGGAAAATAACCATGGGCTCAGTGTCCCCAGAAAGGAAGAACAAAGAAAATAAAATCTGATCTTTCAACAAGCTATAGTGCTCTCTGGGAACAGCCATGGAGCCCCACTGAAGGCTGTGTCCTTGACAAAAATCACTTCTACCTCTTAGAAACCTGTCAATATGAATGCAGCACAAGAAGTCTCTTTCTTCTTTTTATTACATATTTCAATGTAAATCATAGGAAATATTTCATCACAGAGCTAAGAATGGTGTGTTATTATAAAAAAACTACTAAAGAGATAAAGTACAGTGCTGAGCTACATGAAGCAAAAATATTATTATTACAGGGTTACCCACCTACAATCTCAATCTAGTCAAACATTAAACACTCAATTATCAGCATGGAATTACCTAGTCCCAAATTTTCATTAGAAATAATTAGGTAGGCCAACTTGATTTAAAAGTGGCTTTTATTTTTTATTTTTGGAACAGAAATAGTTCAGGCTGGTGTCTTTGATGATCTGATGTTGTCATTCACAACTGAGCTTTAAATAATATTAAAAGATATAAGGTTCATTATTATAAGTGTGCAGCTGTAATTAACAGTATGCTTCTATTAAAGTCCTCCTTCCCATAGCTTTTCTTGTCACTCTCTTTGATGAATTACAAACAGTGGAAAAATTAATTTTTGAAGATTCAGATAGTAGAACTGTAGAATCGAGTCTTTATAAATAAATGTAACACATAGAAAGACACGGGTGAGATTTTATTTCAGGTTAGCTCATCTTTCAATGTATTTCTTCACTCAGAGGCATAGAACTTGCTTGCTTAGAATCATTTTGTTTTGTTTTGTGTATTTTTAATAGGATTTATTTTGCCTAAAAAATAAAAAGCATCAAAGAATACAAGTGTTACTTGCAAAGGACACAAGATGGGAAGTATAATCAACACAGTGAAGGAATGGAGTAATCTACAGAAGAACTATATGATCTTGAAAATTAGGGTAATATTAAAAATATCATGGTCATGTCCATAAGGGACAGAAACAAGAATCTATTGGCACAGACTATGGGCTTTCTATCAGTAAGTGACAATGAATGAGAAAAAGGTAGGTGCATCAGTCAATCACGAGATGACTATGAGATATCAATGTGGTGCAGACATGAAAAAGACAATTGTAATTCTAAATTATATCAGGCAAAGTATTTTCCATAGAGACAGGGAGTTATTAATGCCATTTTACAAGTCACTGATAAACCTCATTTGTTACACTATAAGTAATCCTGGCCACTGTTATTGAAGTAAGATGAACTGAAATTATTATAAGACAAACAAACAAAACAAACAAACAAAAAAAAAACACAACAAGCAAAACCCCCACGATAATATCATGATCAGAGTAACCAGCAGCTAATTTCTGAAGGATTCTGCTAATTTCAGAGTTTGTTTAACCTTGTGTTGTGGTTTAAGCCCAGCCGGCAACCCAGAACCACGCAGTCACTCCCTCACTCCCCCCCCATTCCTCTTCCCGCTCCTGGAGGTATAGGGAGGAGAATCGAAAGAATGCAAGTCCCATGGGCTGAGATAAGAGAACAGCCCAGTAACTAAGGTATAACACAAACCGCTACTGCTACCACCAATAATGATAAGGGAAATAAAAGGGAAGAGAATACAACCGCTCACCACCTGCCAACTGATACCCAGCCCGACCAAGCAGTGATCTCACTTCCATGTAACTGCTCCCAGTTTAGACAGTGGGCATGACATGCTGTGGTATGGAATATCCCCTTGGTTAGTTTGGGTCAGGTGTCCTGTCCCTGCTTCCTCCCAGCTTTCCCTCTTCCCTGGCAGAGCATGAGGCTCAGAAAGACCTTGGTAAGAGTAAACATTGCTGAGCAACAAATAAAACCATTGGTGCTATCAGCCCTGTTTCCAGGCCGAAAGTCAAAAACACAGCACTGCACCAGCTACTAAGAAGGAGAAAAATGACTGCTACTGCTGAACCCAGGACACCTTGTAAAACCATAGCTGCAAGAAGTAAAATATTCTCTCTCTCCAAATACATCAATGAAGTAAAGAAAGCTGTTTAGACTAAAGGTTAATGACCATGATGGAACAAAACGATGAGTCTAAACTGATAATAAATAAATGTAAACTAGAAATGAAAACAAGCTTCCTAAACTATTAAAAATATCAAAATTTGCTTCAAATGAAATTTTCACTATTTGATCAAGGTTCAACTAGGAAACTGTGAGCCTGGAACCTGCCATGAGACTGATGAATCTTTGTTTGCCTCTAACAACCACTACATCTTTGTATGCCTGGGCAGCTGTCTCCAAGCAAGTCCGCTCAATCTCTCTCTTGCTAGAAGCCCTGCATAAAGTCCTGCACACTTGTGGTCTAGTTTTGAGCCTTAAGACAGCAACAGCATGCCAGTATGAGACATCCTGAAACAGTGATTCTGTTCCCTTTGAGCGCTCAATCTCCTCCCTTGTGCTGGTACTAGCAGCTGTCTGCTCTGATACCGATTCGCACAACTAGCAGAAAGCTACCTTTACTTATTTGGTTTTGGTTGTTAGTTTTTATGGGTTAATTTTTCATCTCCAACATGTCCCCAGTTTAGCTCCTACTGGGATCAGCTGAAAGCCAACACTGAATGGCGGAAATCATGTCTAGGCTAAAGCAGGAAGGACAAAACAAAACCAACACCTTCCCTGGCCAACTTGAACTGTGTGTTGCTATAAACTGTGCTCTGCAGTGATAACTTGCTTTCTCTCTCACTTCTACCTCCACGATATATTGCTGACAATTATTCCTGCTGGTCTTTTAAAATATCAAGTATCTGTACAGCCTACAGCCATACTGCAGACCATGGGTTCACTAGTTATGAGACTGACATCTCCAAAGCGTTTGCATCCTCTTCCTGGCTTTAGGGTCCAGAATAGCACGGAGGGGCAGGGATGATATTGGGAGCAATTTCTGTAGCTTGCTCCCCATCATCAGCTGATAAACAGCCACATCTTTCCTGACTTTCCTAGGAATACTGAGTGAGTACTCCTGCTTAGCACTGACATATTAGATGGGTTGGGACTTTTTACATCTGCACAGGGTGGTGCCAGGACCTTTAGTTTTGATAACTGAAACATCGTACCCAGAGGGCCAGAGCTCAAACTCTAGACCCAAAAATTTAAGTAACAGTGAAGGCATTTCAAGCCATCATGTGCGTATCAAAAGTAGTTTAAGCTGTCTGCATACACAAAACCAAACAAGTGTCCTTAATGTTACACTTACTCTTGGTTCATAGGCTCCTTCTTTCCAAGCATTAACCCCCTTGGGGGATTCCTAATGATTTCCTCACTGTCACTCTTGGGAGCTGAACCCCCAGGGTGTCAGATGTTTGTCTTTTGGAAGCTGGCAATGCTCATTTGTTGGTTTAGGAAGTCTAAAGTTCAGATTTTGGATTGCAGGTCTGGGCTAAAGGGCCAAATTAAAAAGTGATGAGGAGGTGATTGTACTCTGGCAGTGTTTCTTCTTCACAGTGAGCAAGCACAGCAGGACCATTACGGGCACAGCTGGCAGAAACCACTCACTTCTCAGAAACCAACGCTGCAAAGCTTAATCTCAAGATATAATTTAAACTCTTTAGGCTACAGCCATCACTGTCCAGAAACTATTCTTTTTCCTCCCTAAAAATCATATCTGAATGTATTGGTTGTTTGATTACTTCACCAAATTCCTGAGATTCCTTGGCAAAGTTCTATTCACATCCTGCTTAGTTTAGGTGATCTGTACAGAGACATAGTGGCTGCCTTACAGATTCCAGCATGATTGTAAGGCTAATTCTGGTGGACTAGGTTTAATCTTATAAGCAGACGCATACACCTATCACATTTATTTCCAAAATAAAATGGAACCGTTAAATAATTAATACAATCTTGGGAAGAAAGAAGGTTATTCATAAATTAGCCTGAAGGTTCAACAAGTTGGAAAAAACCAAAAACAAGTAGGAGAAATTCACAAAACTATTTTTTTAAAAAATTGCCAGAAATATTTTGGTTACCTTCACAACATTTTCTTTTTGAAGTATCTTGTTTTAGGTTAGACAAGATATATAAGGCCAACCCTGGTTTACTGGGGTTTTGCACTTCTAATTTTTGTTTCAGACACCAATCACTGGAAGGTCATTATCCACCCAGCCTACACCAGGAAAATTGTCCTTGCTCAGTCCAGGATCAATCTACCACTTGTTAAAAGGCAGATAGGTGAACGGGTCATTGCATTGTCTGCATTGACAGAGATAACTTAGAGGAATTGTTGTTGCATTTGTGAGAACTGTATGACATTTATGTGAAGAAAGAACAACCACAAGGGCAAAGTCCGGTCAAGTGGTAGGAACCAGAACTGCTATGAACCGTACTGGAACAAAAAAACCCACCATAGATTAGATTTTATCTGAAGGGTTTTCCTTCTGTTTTCTTTATGCCTGTAGACCTCAGATACACTCCCCTGGTTAAACAATTAACATCATCTGATGGATAGATCCAGTTCAAACTACTACAGTTTTTGCTGCCCACCAAGCAAACTGATCTTTCATCCACTATGGTCAGGCAGTCTCTAGAGCTCAGCACGGCATGCAGTTAATTCTTCCAGACAAATAAGTAGAATTATTCAATAACTACAGTTTTCTCATATCTATACAATTTGTAATTCTGTTTATCAGAAAACCTTATGCTAGGATTAATAAACGTCACATTTTCTTTTACTAACACTTGAGCTATGCTGGCTTGGCTTTTTAGCGCCAACACATGTTGCGGAGTACAACAAAAAATGAGAGGCTAGTACTCCAATCCTGCAGTCCAAACAGATAGACATAAGGCATGGCAGCCAAGAGAGCAAGCCATGGGCACCTGGGAGAAGAGTGCAGAGTTGTGGATACAAAAGCTTTCAGCCCTAGATTTATAGAATCATAGAATCATACAATAGTTAGGGTTGGAAAGGACCTTAAGATCATCTAGTTCCACCCTCCCTGACAGGGGCAGGGACACCTCACACTAAACCATGTCACCCAAGCCTTCGTCCAACCTGGCCTTGAACACTGCCAGGAATGGAGCATTCACAAACTCACTAGACAACCCATTCCAGTGCCTCACCACCCTAACAGGAAAGAGTTTCCTCCTCATATCCAATCTAAACTTCCCCTGTTTAAGTTTTAACCCATTACCCCTTGTCCTACCACTACAGTCCCTAATGAAGAGTCCATCCCCAGCATCCCTATAGGCCCCCTTCAGATACTGGAAGGCTGCTATGAGGTCTCCACGCAGCCTTCTCTTCTCTAGGCTGAACAGCCCCAACTTTCTCAGCCGATCTTCATACGGGAGCTGCTCCTCTCCCCTGATCATCCTCGTGGCCCTCCTCTGGACTTGTTCCAACAGTTTCATGTCCTTTTTATGTTGAAGACACCAGAACTGCACACAATACTCCAGGTGAGGTCTCACAAGAGAAGAATAGAGGGGCAGGATAATCTCCTTCGACCTGCTGGTCACGCTCCTTTTTATGCAGCCCAGGATGCAGTTGACTTTCTGGGCTGCAAGCGCACACTGAAGCTGCTCATGTTCATTTTCTCATCGACCAGCACCCCCAGGTCCTTCTCCTCAGGGCTGCTCTGAATCTCTTCTCTGCCCAGCCTGTAGCTGTGCCTGGGATTGCTCCGACCCACTTGTAGGACCTTGCACTTGTCATGGTTAAACTTCATAAGGTTGGCATCAGCCACCTCACAAGCATGTCAAGGTCCCTCTGGATGGCATTCCTTCCCTCCAGCGTATCAACTGAACCACACAGCTTGGTGTCATCAGCAAACTTGCTGAGGGCGCACTCAATCCCACTGTCCATGTCAGCAATGAAGATGTTAAAGAAGGCCAGTCCCAACACTGATCCCTGAGGGACACCACTCGTTACTGGTCTCCAGCTGGACATTGAGCCATTGACCACAACTCTTCGTGTGTGGCCATCCAGCCAGTTCTTTATCCACCGAGTGGTCCATCTATCAAACTGATGTTTCTCCAATTTAGAGACAAGGATGTCATGTGGGACAGCGTTGAACACTTTACACAAGTCCAGGTAGATGACATCAACTGCTCTAGCCCTGTCCATCAGTTTTGTAGCCCCATCATAGAAGGCCACCAAATTGGTCAGGCAGGATTTCCCCTTAGTGAAGCCATGCTGGCTGTCACCATGCACCTTGTTTTTCATGTGCCTTAGCATGGAGAGAATCTGCTCCAAGATTTTGCCAGGCACAGAGGTGAGACTGGTCTGTAATTCCCCAGGTCATCCATTTCCCCTTCTTGAAAATGGGGGTTATATTTCCCTTTTTCCAGTCGTCGGGAACTTCACCTGACTGCCATGATTTTTCAAATATGATGGCCAGCGGTTTAGCAACTTCATTCGCCAGCTCCTTCAGGACCCGTGGATGGATTTTATCAGGACCCATGGACTTGTGCACCGAGGCAAAGAAGTCATTCAGAAAAATGGCATGATACATCATGGTATGGTACCTCATGATCAATATCACCATGACTTAGAAAGCAACCACTTAATGGCTCCAGTGTGTATACAACAGAGACCTCTGGAAACACCTGAACAACTAGGTATAGCAGTTCTCTGTACAGAGGAAAACTTGTAAGTAACTTCATTTTAAATTTCACCATAATTCATAATTGTAAGCTCTATCTTTGAGTTTTCAGGTCAAACTGCAAAATCAAACTTCATAAGAAATCCATTATATCTTACTGCAGTTATTAGTCCCATTTTCTAGAGACCAATCTTGATTGCTGTTACTTATATTTCTTACCCTATAACTCTTTACTACTTGAGTCATGCATCAGCCACTTTGTTGTTTAACTTATATAGGCTATTAAGCTATTACTTAGGCCTGAAATTACCCAACCCTCCTCTGTATAATTTTTCAATATTGATCCAACATGAATATTCTGCCTATCCTCTGAAACTTCCTTACTTATTAGTAAAGCTTATTAAAGAAAATTCCCTGGATGACTGTTTAAAACTCTTTCATTCAAGTTATTTCAGATTGGTTTTTAAAATAATTGGTTTTAATGCTAGCTGTTTTCCATTCCAACGGTAACTGAGAAAAATAAAAAGTACCTTCAAATATACTCTTTAATACATCAAACACAGACAAGAAATCAATTACATGTTTGTGGTATTCTTACTAACCTGACTACTTTTCTCATTTCTGTCCACCCGATGTCAGAGATAGTATTTCTTATTCTTCTTAATATATGTGTTTCTAACAGTTTTCTCATTTTCTTCCCTCATTAATTTTCTTTGGTCTCCAGCATCCTTTAGCTTTCACAGCTTTGAGCTCCAAGATAACTGCATCTTGCCCCTATATGGGGCAGGATGGCAATATACTTGATTTCCCAGAACTATTTGACCTGAGAATCACAGATGTTACACACATCTGGAAGTAAAAACCTTCCAGAGAGGTGGACCACAAATGATGGGGAAAATATATAAATAGAAAAATTAGGGCATAATATCTATTAGTAGACTGCACACCCTAAGGAAGATATGGATGCCCTTCACCTTTAGAGCAGACATTCTTGCAGTCCAAGAGCTCTCTAAATGATAGGAAGAACTCTTTTTTTTTTTTTTTGTCATATTAACAAGTTGTTAAATCCACAAAGTTTTCAGATTCCCTGACAGTAAGAGTCTGCTTCAGTTGCAAAAGAAATAACAACTGTGTGGTAAGGTCATCATGTACACACATCTCAATGATGCTTCTAGAGATGGTAAAACAACTTCTGACACTGAAAAGGTTTAAAACTACTATGGAGTCCTCTGAAAAACAGTTCTGTAGTACTGAGAAAACATGAAATAGTCGCCCCTTTCTTGCCCAGCATGTATAAATACAGTGGATAAAGAAAAGGATAAAGATGTCCAAAGAAACATTTCAGAGAGGAATGATTCAGAACTATGAGTACATGTTGTCCAAAGAAATTCCTGTGTTTTGTAGCCCTATAGACTTCAACTGTTTATGTCTGTAGGTTCATGATTTTTAGCTTACTGACTAGCCTCACAGTGACCCAATACTTTTGCAGATACCTTTATTTTCTTTGGCTAAGGACAGACAAAGGGATGAGATGATGAACCTCACAGCAGCAAAACATATTCCAAACCCTGGTAGTGACTGTGTTTCTTATACTCGTGTTTTGAATTCCAGTAACTGTCTGCAAGGTTTCCCTGATGCAGCAGAGCAGAAGGAGAATTTGCTTTGGGTCAAATACAGCCTTTCATCTACATCTAAAGTTCTGAATCCCCACCACTGGGCTGGGTTTTGGTTTGGTTTGGTTTTTTTTTCCCCACAGATCAGTCATTCTTTATAAGCTACACTTTGTCAAACTCGCAAAGCCGCAGCTTTAGTGGTAAAACATCTTTACCGACTAATAAAGACTCACGGTGTTTCCAGGCACAGGACATGCCACAGCTTATTTAAGTTTCTTTCTAGTTCAGGAAATGAGGATGTGGATGTAAAAAATCATTCAGGTAGAGTGGGGCTATCTCAGAGGGGTGAAGTAGAAGCTTAAAGCCAAGAACAGAGGTGCAATTGTAAGAACTGTCTAGGAAGAACTTGGCCTCAACTGGCAAAGGAGACTCAAGTTTGGCTGAATTGGCTGAACTATAAATTTCAGCTTCAGTAGGGGAAGGAAATGAAAATACTGTTCGAAACAGATATTTAAAAAAGTAAGAAATACTAGTGCTGATGTCGGTTGGACAGAAATGAGAAAAGTAGCCAGGTTAGTAAGAATACAGATCACAAAGATATTTAAATGAATTAAATTAAGCATTTAAATGATATGGCCAGCATCCCCTCTTGGGTTTGGAGAAGCTAACAGAAAAGATAGAAATCGCAATAACAATAAAATGTTAAAGCCCAGTGCATCCATATAAACACAGTAATTGTTGATTTGGGGTTGCTGTTATAGTTTGGAGATCTGGGAAGTTCAAATAGTACACTACAAAATCAGCGTTTGTTTTAGTTCCTGCTAAATGCAAGACAACACAGCTTCAACACATTCACCTTCCATGGGAGTAGAACATAGGAGAGTCCTCTTGATCTTGTTTTGAGTAAATGTGTTTCAACTGCAGGCAACTCGCAACTTTGCTGGCAAACCCTGCCCTGAGGTTTGCTGAGTGGGGCACAGAAAACTTTCCCACCCACACTTCAAAACTAGAATGTACAAATAAAGTTTGATCCATGCAGCAAAAAATGAAATAAATATTTAAGTAATAAATATAATTAAAATAAAAGCCATTTGAATCTATTTCAATGAGAACAGAAAAAGGATGGCGCCCATTCAGCTCTTTTGCTAAAAAGCCCATTTCATAGTTCTTTTAATCCCTAGCATTGATCTTACACCACCTTGCACTGATGAAGCGATGTATGACACACACTTACCGAACATTTTTTGAAGTCATTTACATTGGTATGAGTTCAAATACCTTGTTAGTTGCTATTGTAATTCTTAAATAACTCAATTCAAAAGATATTTTTCTTAAGTAATCCTTTTAAATATATTATGGCTCAGTTTTAGTTGCTAAGTATGAAGAAGACAGGATATACAAAACAAAATAGCAGATGAAATAGTATTATTGTTACTGATATTTCAATCACTAATAAACACTTTAGTTTTTAGTTTGGTGTATAATATAATGTGCAAGTCACCAGAAATAACTCACCCTAAGCACATCTTAAATGCATTTTGCTTCAGAGATCTTTGTGGAAATTTCTTCTTCCCACTGTGCATTGATGGAGAGTTCTCTCTATCAAATGAAACGCTCATCTCCTTGCAAATTTCTGTTGCTTGTCTCTCATGCAGATGCCTTTTCTACAAGTTGCATAATTCAATTAATCAATTTAAAAGTAATCTTTAGAAAGTGAATCTCCTTTTTCAAACTTACTGATGTTTCACCCCTGAGTGGCTTTGTCAGAGCAAAATCTGGAATCCCGCAGGCTGCCTTTGTGCTACTGAAAAGTTTAACATAAATTTGAAAGTCAGCTACACAACTTCCTCAGCCTGTTTAGTCTTAATTTTATCAGTTTTGCAAGTCGTTAAGGTTCCTTCATGCTCCCCACTACAAACAGCATTGGTAAAGAGAATCAAAACAGGAAACCTCATTGAATTCAGAATAATTGTCAGCTTAGTCACAAATATCCTCAGATCTGTACAGTGCTTTCTTCATAATATGCAAGTAGATGTACATGTACACAGAAGTGTGCTTTTAACAGGCAAGTGAATATGGATCAGGTCTGAATTCTGTGAATTTTGTTTTCCCCTGCCATCTGGGAAGGTCAGAGGGGTTATAAATCACAACAGACATCACTGACAGATCACAGCAGATAATGTTCATTTACATAGGTAAAAAATCTACATAATCTACATAATGGTCTATTATGAAATCTATAAGTAGTCCACAGTCCCCAGCTTTGAAATGGAGCAAAAACTTTCCACGAGTCATTTTCTGCCATTACCTGTACCCTCTAGTGTGTGTGAGGCTATATTTATCTTTCTTGTTAATGAGGACTGGATACTCTAACACCATGTCATTAATACTGATAACTCACATTGCTGGTTATGAGCTCCTCTGCTGCCTGAGACAGTGGCATATCCTGGAAATAGCACAGCTGCTTTTGCCTGTCAGAAGGCACAGAATAAGGAGCTGTAGAGAAACTGTGTAGGCTACAGCTTGGCTTTCTTACCAATAGAAGAAACAGTATTGAACCAAAAGTGTTAAATAGGCTGGGTTATTTTCCCTACAAGAGTTTGAAAATTAAATTCCTTTTAATGGCATTTTTTTTCACTGCTGAGCTACAAGTGGGCCCTGTTCCCTGAAGACATTTGTTCATCCCCCCCCCACCTTCCCCACTGCAGGAGGATTAAACTATTTCTCAGTGCAGTGGGCTGATTCATTTTGTTCCGCCAGTGCAGCTCCTTCCTGGGCAGGGGAGTATTACAGATTTACAGTTTTCATTACCTAAGGCTGAAACTGTTAATGAGGTTTGTGTTGGCTGCAGGGGGTTGAGGGAAGGCATGGCTCTGCTTGCATAGCTGGGCAGCAAGGACTCGCCAGAGAAGACACTGGATGTGACTCCGGACCTACGCACACACTATAAATAGCTATTTCATTTCCTTGATATGAAAACTACTCAACTAATTTACAAACCATGGTGAAACCTTGGGGTTTTTTCTTACAGCTGCATATCCTGACCCAGGTTAGACTTGCCCATGGCAAGGGGGGTAAAAGTAGATGGTCTTAAGCTCCTTTCCAACCCAAACCATTCTATGATTCTATGATTGTTTTCCTTAGCAGTCTATTCTAACTCCTGACTTTAAGATACCGCCATAAACTCACCATGGACCTTCACCCTGCAGGCCCTTTCATATGCACTAACTGGTGTCCCTTTAAACTGCAGTGAAGAGTATCCTTTTCTTGATTTCCTGAGGTGAAGGAAGGAATGTTTTTTTATATAGCAATAAAACACTCCCCTGAGAAGCGAGACCTTCCTTCTCAGCCTGGCTCCTCACTTCATTTCCAGGAGATATTCAAGCAAAAATGCTCTGAGGTGAGCTCAGTGAGAAACATTCAGTATTTTCCCTGCTGAAGTTGTGCCACAATGAGAAAATAACTAATAGGGCTGGGCTGGGAAGTGTGACAGAAGCCAGTGTACGTGCTAAGCCTGTCCCTCTGGACCTTCAGGGAGCTCGTCCTTGTAGCTCTGCAACTCACAGCTGCAGCTCCCCATGGATCAGCTGCTGTAGAAGTGCAGCTTCTCTGGGCTTCAGGTGTCACAGAGAAACTCCAACAGCTTCTTTTGAGCAACCCATGAATGTGTCCCACCAAGAGTAAGCAGGACACGCTCCTTTGTACACTTTATGAAATAAGGACATTGGACAGGTTTTTGGTAAACTCACCCAACAGTATTAATACGTGTTTAATATGCTTAATTAAAACCTAAATGGAATAACAGTGATTCCCTCTTTTCAGCTTTCTAGCACATAACAGGACTAAAGATATGAAAATATTTCAATGCTATTTACTGTGCCTGCCTGAATGAAACAAGAGTGATAATAATTTTTCATTTATAACAGACAGAAAAGAGCCATTTGCATGAGATGGATGATATTCCAGGAAAGGGACCAGCTTCCCCTACTTTATAGTGTAATACACAACACAAACTTTGTATTCCTGGCTCATAAGACACAACAAGGCTCTTTTGGAGCCAAAGATTAGCACATTCCATATTTTCACTAAAGGCAATTTAGAAGCATTCAGTAAGTTGATTAAAAGAGCACAGAGAAACAACAAGCTACAGGCATGGGGGCACCACTAGAAATAGCAGAGGGGACAAGGAGCACTTGGGAATCCAGGTTTCCTTTATTTATCCACCTCCAGCCTTAGACTATGTATATCTGGAAAGTCTGTCTTTCACAGACATCGAGCTGTGACGGGTTTTGCAAACTGTTATTACTTTAATCTGACGAGTCACCTACTCATAGAATTCTGAGCACAAAGCACTGAAAACCTCTGCCAACTGGGTTTGGGTTGGCCTTTTTTGCATATACAAGTGAGCCTAAAAAATATCTAATTTCTGTAAACTAGCTGTGCAGCAAATGCGTTCTTTAGGCAGGGCACTGGCTGAAATGCTGTGAAGTCAATTTTGCTTCAAAGGATGTAATAGCCCAGCTGTGATCAAGGAGAAAACATGGCTAGATGTGAAAGCATAGTAAATATGGTATTGAACTCCTTGAATACAGCACAGCTCTCTAGAAAATACATATAAACAACACAGAAGAAAACCCCAAAACTACCCGGGCATTTTGATGTAACACAGAAATAAATGTTTTACAGTGAGTACAGCATTAAAAACATCCTTACAGGTAAATTTTCCATAGTCAAAGCATCACATTGTGCATAGCCCTGTTGACTTTCCTACAGAAAAAAAAAATCACCAGATTTGCTAAGCTAAAAGTCAAGTAGGATGTCAGTAAAGTCATAGAGCATGGGAGAGTAAGGCTGAGTATTGTTTGATACTACCAAGGCAAACCGCCTGGTGTGAATAGCACTTCATTTGGCCTTTCAGTAATGCATCTTCACTCCCTGAGAGTGAAAATAAACTCAGTGGAATGTGATTTTTATTCAAAGAATAGGTTTGTGTTTGCTTTATAAAAGCTCATATCTGGGTTAATTTACAAACTCCCTCTGGGTTACACTCTGAAATGAACATTTAATGAAGACAAATATATTCACCCACCAGAAAAAAGTATTTTAACTGCTGTATGTCTGATGTTACCATTTTCCAGAAGTATTCTAAGACTGCTAGCAATGTAGCAGAGACTTGCATTTCCTTCAAAAGTAGAAGGTTAAAAATGGTAGCAATTGATAGAAGAATTTTAATTGCCTGATTAATCAGTTCCATTTGAAGTCAATGCAAACCAGCCTCTTGGCCACAGTAGATTTTGGCTGAGGCTTTAAATGGGAATGTGGTGCCGTGCACTTGCTTCTATAACCAACTGCCAACAAAGTTACACACCTCAGCTGTAAAACAATCAAAAGTGTGCCAAGACCCATTCAGAGTATGTGTGCATGTGTGTATGGGCTTTTCTGCATGGTTTTATGTGTGTACATAAGGAGCATAGGAAACAAGAATTAGAATTGGTATACAGTATAAGCTCCTATTTTGTCTGGATGAGTTGCATTATGAAAGTAATTTAGATACTGTGTTGCATGTCATTATTATCATAATGAATGGATTCACTCGTTGGTAAAGTGTGAAATGATAAAAAAAGGGGACCTGTGTGCATATCAGACACTTGGGAAGAGCAGTAACAAAACAAATAAGCCTTGCTAGAAAACAGAAATCTTACCTCTATGCTCTGCTTGAGACATTGTTCCTAACCTATGTATAATTGTAGGTAAATTCAGAGGAAACAGCCAGAGAAGTAAAGCCACAAGGTGCCAGGCTGCAGTTTTCAGACTCACCACAACTGCAAACAGCATCTTCCTAATATTTACCACCTTCAGATTCATGGAGGGGGAATACCGTTACAGTGTTTTGGTTAGCTCGCTTCCTGGGAACAGCAGGACCTTGACCTTCTGCCAATGACCATTCACATCATTAATAATGAAACAACTTCGGATGGTACTGGGAAAGTCCTACCCAAGCACACTTGATTTGCTCTGTCTCTGCAAAGTTTTTTTTCAAATCCCTGTCCAAATCAGAGACAGCGCTAACTGGAAATCAACTTTCTTCCTTTGAGGGGATTACATTACATCCTGTTATGTGGTGCAAATGAATCTATGACCTATCTCACTGCATTTCAGCAGAGAGGGATGCTCCCTTTGCCTTTTCCAGCATCCATGTCATTTGACAAGTCAACCCTTGATGCCTGAAAAGCAAGAGCAATGTGAAGAGAAATGTGGGTGGGGTTTTTTTTATAAATAAAATGCAAGATGGTGACAGAGAACAAAAAGGAAATCAGGAAACTGTGAAGATCAAGGCAGTATTTGGCTCCCATGTTGTAAATTCAGCTTTCACTGGCAAAATCTGTTACCCAGAACTTTTACTGCTGCAGAAGGTGAGGTTTTCTTGGAGCTGTGGCATCAAAGTGTGACTAAAAGAAGATAACAGACTCGAAACAGCTCTAACTGCAATGCTGAATTGCTCTTGTTCTTGTCTAAAGTGTGGAAAGCACAGTACTTGCATGCTCACGGCATGGGCAAACTCATCCTGGCAGAACAGAGATGGCAACATCTCCCTAAGAAAATTCTAAAATGCTTTCAGCCTATTTCTCTACTGGATATTTTTCATTTCATCTTTACCCCAAATCAGAACTCCACTGCTCAGTCACAGCTAGAGCTTTAAATGACAGGAAACAAGGCTCTATTCCCAAATGCCTTTTCTAATTTCCACCAATCACTGTGAAAATCAGGTCTATTTGTCCCAATATCAATACTAAAAAGAAACATAGTTTTGCACATAAACTGCACCTCTGTTGAAGTCCTTAAATCAAGTTCTCAAATCAAGTTCTCTGACAGAAAGGGTTTCATGAAGCAAAAGTTTTGACTTTGTCACTCAAATAACACCTCTGGCTTCTGAGCTACCAAGTCATCAGTTTGCATGTGAACCATTGTCCTGTCTGCATCTGCTCCTTCAACAGTCCGTGCCTTTGTGCTCTAACTGAAATTTCTTACTACCGTACATGAACTGAGTCATAATGATCATTTCCTCACTTATATTGTGTCTTCTGTCTCTGTCTGTCCCTGCTAAATGAACGGAATAAATGCTAAACAAAGGGAATACTAATGGCAAAACATTTTTCACTCACTGGAACAGTGGAAAAATAACAGCTTCTCATTGTCTATTTCATGCAAGACATTCATATAACCCCAAACAGCCATGACTTCAACCAGCCCACAATTATGATAAACTGTGCTGAAGTAGAACTGAGTCTCAGACCAGACCCTGAATGATTATAATTTAGTCCAAAATATCTTTCTCTACAGTTTAATCCCTCATAGTTCCTTTTCCCCTCTTCCTTCTGTAATACTAACCATGTTACTGGAAAGATCACTAAGTCAATCAGCTAAGTAATAGAACACAGTGAAGTATGAACAAAGAAATGGGTAACGTGATAGATATATCCTTGCCTTCTGGGGAGCAGAGCAGCAGAGCAGAGCAGCAGACATGGAAAAATAGTTTCTTGAAACTAATAGAAAGAACAGTGTTACCATAGCCTGATGGAAAATTAAAGAAATTAATTGGAATAGCTTTGTAGACATGAGAGGCAGATTTCCACTGATACAACTTTAATTCATGGAGTAAAATGGTCTTTTTCACCACTCCAAGTGCAGTAAAGTCATAAAATATCTTTTTTCTTAGGGGTTGGCGTTTGGGGATTTTTTTTTGTGGTGTTTTTTGTTTTTTTTTTAATTTTTTTGATATCATCTCTATTATTACAAAGAACTGGTTAATGTAGAAAATATAAAGAATTCTGGAGAGACATACGAAAAACAATTTCCCTTTGTAAATGCTTATATGTGACAAAATCAGGCTTCTTGACACCTCAAAACCTGCTTTGTACCTCCAGAATAATTTGTACCATGTGATACAATATTCTCTAGGGTTCTGCTTTAAAGCTTCACAGTAACTGTGTGTGTTTCACTTCCAGAAGTCTAATGAGGATTTGGAGAACAGCATTCCCTCCCAGGATCTAGATTCAAGCTCTGATGTCCGTTTTTCCTGTGTCAGTATACAAAGATGTTTTCAACCAGTAACTGATACAGGAAGCATCAATTTCTTAGGACCTGAACATACCATGATAATGTCATTTTGTGTATGTAGGGCCAATGCAGCTTAGAAGAAGCAGATATATGAGTGGTATTGTGAGTAACCAAGACAGTATATCACAGATAGCAAATTTCTCAAGAAGTTAAACAATATTCAGAATACGGTTTCACTTGGTTTCTTCAGGAACAAGAACACACAGTCAACTGGGTGTTCGGAGAGCTGACCCCAACTAACCCAAGGGAAATCCCATACTGCATGATGCCACACTCAGCATACAAAGCTGACCGGAGGGGGGGGGGGGGGGGGGTGTGGCATGATGACATTTGGAGTGATGGTGTTTCTCTTCCCAATTAACAATTATATGTGATGGAGCCTTGCTTGCCTGGAGGCAGCTGAACACCCGCTGACCATGGGAAGCAGTGAATTAATTCCTTGTTTTGATTTGCTTGCATGCACGGCTTTTGCATTACTTAATAAATTGTCTTTATCTCAACCCATGAGTTTTCTGACTTTTACCCTTCTGATTCTCTCCCCATTCCACTCAGGGAAAGTGAGTAAGTAACTGTATGTGGCTTAGTTGCTAGCTGGGGTTAAACCATGACACTTCTATATAGACAGTAGTAACAAGTAGCTGTTCTACGTAGGACGAGCTATTTATGACTCTAAAGTTATAGTATAGCAAATTACAGGTCAGGTTTGACAGCAGAGGCTGGCTGTCTCCTCTGTAGGGACTACAGGATGACTTGCAAAGGTGTATGGGCATTTAATGATAAAGATGGGACAGAGTTTGGCCTTAAAGCTATAAATGGCTCACCAGTTGTCAGAGTACAAGATGAAGCTAGACAAAACCCCAACAAGCATAGAAAACAAAGAAATAATATCCAGTGCACATAAAAGGTACCATGCGTAGTACGGTCAGATGTAACATAGAACTGCAGACAACTGAAGACCAAGGTGTAAAAGCCTGTTAACAACATAAATATTACCCCTAGTGTAGAATAAAGAAAATGAAACCATTAACTTGCTATCACTGTCCTCTCAGCAACAGTCTCGATGCTGATACCTCAGCTTTCCCCACATATGCACCAGGCTGAAGCCATCAACCTTGGGACCCAGCAGGGTTGTGAAAGGATGAGCATTACACCAGGGAAAGAGGAAGCTGCTGGAAAGTGTATCACCATTTTAACAGTACTGTTATTACCAAGGTTTGCTCTGTATGGCAGTATCCATTTTCTTTATTATTTTCTTTGCTTTTTTCCTTTCTTTTCTTTGTGGTAATTAAATGTGGATTATAAACATTCGTGGATGAGACTAAGGTTTCAACTATACTAAAACATTGGCTTTACATGTAGGATGTGTTTCCTTTTTGCCCATAACATTATTATGACTCTAAGTTAGCATGCTGGCTGATGGGAACATCATGTTTGTTTCCTACAGGCCAACAAGTTCTTCCTTTTTCAACATTGCTTTAATACTGACATCCCCATCCATCTCATTGGTAAGAGACCTTCTACCTATGACTCTTGAAAAGAATTTTTCCGTTCTCTTTCCTTTTGGCCTCCTGCAGTGAGACTGCCTGACAATAACTACCACAGAACATTTCTATCAGCTCCTTTGTAGATTATCCCTCCACTGCATCTTAAGGTAAGAAGAAAAGCAGTCAAGATACAGATCAGTTATTCTGACTTCCCAAAGGTGTATGTGTCTAACAAACAAGTCCTCATAAAGCTGAAAAAGGCAAAAGCAAGCCTACTGTTGCTGGTTTGCTGTGCCAGTAATCATATTTCAGCCAAGAACTCAGCAACTACAACAGCTTACTTGAGAAAGAAGAAAAAGACAACTCAGCAAAAGGACTTCGCAAATTCTAAAATTAAACTAACTTAACCATTAAACTTTAAACTTTTCAGTCATTAAACCTACCCAGGGCACAAGTGTATTTAAAGAAAACAATATTTAAACAGAAAGAAAAATAATTTTAAGTCTATTCAGTAAAACAACACCTCTGTGACTGCACGCACATGTAGACAGTGAAGGATCTTTCACATAATTTGGTTGTTTTAAGACTGTTGTGTCAGACTGGACGCCCTCTATAAGAACTCTTACTTGACAGAAACATGAATTGGAGAAGGAAACAACAGTACCATCCCTGGGAAAGGAGGGAAACCTTTCTATACCACTGCAAGCAGAACCAGCAAACAAACCTCCTGCTGGGAACAAACCGGTTTACCTGTTAATATGCTTTATTCTTGCTGAGTTGTATGCAGAGTGGTTCTGTGCCATTAGCTAACACAAATCCATGTTCAAAGAGATCTTTGAAGTGACAAACCTAAGATGGTAGGGGATGGAAAAATAAACTGTGTACTCGGCAAGGCAGAGCTCTCTTTAATGATGAGTGTAACTGGAATACACAACAGAGCAGAAATATTAGCTTTAAAGCACATTGTATAAACAACGCTCAATAAGTAGTTATGGGCTAATGAATTATATGTGCAAGGATAGCTGAAAGGCTGCTAAATTCTCTGCTCCTGATGTAGAAACACTAAAGCCCAGGACTTCTAGACTTAAAGCCTCCCACCACAGACTGTGGTAGCACTTCTGCTGATACTGGTGCTGTGACAATTTACATTGTTAGAGGTTTTGGCTTGTTCAATTTGTGGGGACATCTCATATATACATACATCATAGGTGCCTGAATTAGAAAATGTAGGTCCACAGCAGGTAGAGTATCGCAGACATAGGAAATGGCAGGAATAAAGGCCGAGAGCGTAGAAGTAACTGGTGGGATTAAACTGGGCAAGGTAAGGAAGAACTAAAAAATATGTATGTCTGCAGACAAGTTTAAACCTGCTAAGATATTGAATGGGAGCCATTTGTACTCTGAGATTGTGCAGTTCACACAGTCACCTCCCTCCTCTCTGTTGCCAGGAGCTAAACTGCAGCAGTATTCTCACATTAGGGTGTTTTTGCAAGAGCTGAACTGTCTGGGTCTCTTAAACCAGATCTGACCTTACACAGGATTTTCCTAAAACCTATGATACACAGCTGGAATGTGTTAGGGGTAGAGCCCAACGCAGACGTAAAAAGAAATCTCATGGCTTCAAGGAAACTATTCAAGCCCAGAGGCTGGGGGTACTGCGATAAGTACATCCTGTCCTCAGCTGTAATATGTGTGAGGCCCATATTCAAAACAGATTCACAGACACCAACCTCCTGTTGCAAGTCAGGCTCCCAGACGCTCAGTGGCACCTGGATCAGGGGTCAATTTGAGTGCTGGCTGGCAGAAATGTCAGCATCTCTTGGGCCAGGCAGCAAGATCCGAGCAAGGGCTTTGAGGATTTCAGTGGCATATGACCTGTGGCCCCAGTGGCTAGCATGGCAATAATTTACCCTGGTCCCTCAGCGGGTTTAGTCCTACATGCCCAAATACTTCTGTGAATCTGAGCACTCGGCTTTGATCTGCTTCTTCTTTTCCTCCAGTCCTAAGTGCTTTGTGATTACTCTTCCACGTATCCTACAAGGACTAATGTCAGTTATTGTTCTACCTTCTCTGCTTTGGGCACTCAGAAATTAAAGAACGAGAAATTTTCAGGGGCATGTAGTATAAGGGCACGTAGCATACACCTGAGACCCAGGAGCCGACATAAAAATCAAGTTCCTTAACAGTTAGCAAAGGCATTCAGCCTGTCCTTGAAATTTCCAGCTGAAGCATCTAAAAGAGTCAAATTCTGTGCCCACTTTTAAAGGCATTTCAAGGCAACTGGAATTTGAGGATGGCCCAATTTGACTTCAGATAACAACAGAGTGATTAACATTACACAAATTTATGAAAACTGTTTGTTCTGTTTCAGTAAGGGAGAATACAAATAACAGCAAACACTGAATAACAGCAGTTCCCATTCGTTTTCTGACAATACAAGCACTGAAGAACATTCAATCATAACATGCAGACACGTATTTACTCAGATCCAAAAAACCCAAGGTCTCACCAGGATCAAAAGTAGTGGCTTGTTTAATAGTTTCTAGAACAGGTTTTTCATCAGAAAATGGCTGCTGGCTGAAAACTAAAATAGAACTCCAGAAACCTGTTTTGATAGAACTAGTTCCTCAAGTCCAGGATGGAAATACTGGTAATAACGAAACAAGCATCACTGGTTTTGTTCTACTATGCTGTCCCAGCATGCCTGGCTGGGACATGTAGACAATGCTCTTGGAATGTATACGATGTTCAAAACCTTGTTGCCACTTAGAAATTGCTTTTTTTCCTTCCCTTCTAGAGTATTTAGCATACAAAATGATCTGTGAGTTCATTCTGTCTGGTCCAGGAGGAAGCCTACAAGTTACAGAAAACAGATGCTAAAGGAGAGATCAACACAGGTTTGGAAGGAGAAAGGACTCAAGCACAAATGTGCACTCAAGCGCATAATTCAGGTACAAAGCAAAAGGAACATTTTTCTTTACAAAATGCTCAGAAAAGTTTTGAGCATAAATTTATTTTTCAATTGTATTTTTATTCTTATTTTTTTCCTTTCTCAGCCATCCACCTAAGGCTCAACAACGCTGACAAAGAATTAGCCATCAAAACACAGTGGAACCATTAGCAAACATGTTGCATGTGTTTATACACTGCTTTAAAAAATACTGTGTACTTCAAAAACAGTGGCCAAAGAAACTAGAATAGTTAGGGTTGGAAAGGACCTTAAGATCATCAAGTTCCAAACCCCCTGCCATGGGCAGGGACACCTCACACTAAACCATGCCACCCAAGGCTCGATCCAACCTGGCCTTGAACACCGCAAGGGATGGAGCATTCACAACCTCCCTGGACAACCCATTCCAGTGCCTCAACACCCTCACAGTAAACAGCTTCTTCCTTATAACTAATCTAAACTTCCCCTGTTTAAGTTTTAACCCGTTACCCCTTGTCCTACCACTACAGTCCCTAATGAAGAGTCCATCCCCAGAATCCCTATAGGCCCCCTTCAGATACTGGAAGGCTGCTATGAGGTCTCCACGCAGCCTTCTCTTCTCCAGGCTGAACAGTCCCAACTTTCTCAGCCGATCTTCATATGGGAGGTGCTCCACTCCCCTGATCATCCTCGTGGCCTCCTCTGGACTTGTTCCAACAGTTCCATGTCCTTTTTATGTTGAGGACACCAGAACTGCACACAATACTCCAAGTGAGCTCTCACGAGAGAAGAATAAAGGGGCAGGATCACCTCCTTCAACCTGCTGGTCACGCTCCTTTTGATCCTGGGCTGGATACGGTTGGCTTTCTGGGCTGCAAGTGCACACTGAAGCCGGCTCATGTTCATTCTCTCATCGACCAGCACCCCCAACTCCTTCTTCACAGGGCTGCTCTGAATCTCTTCTCTGCCCAGCCTGTAGCTGTGCCTCGGATTGCTCCGACCCAGGTGTAGGACCTTGCACTTGGCATGGCTAAACTTCATGAGGTTGGCATCAGCCCACCTCACAAGCGTGTCAAGGTCCCTCTGGATGGCATTCCTTCCCTCCAGTGTATCAACCGAACCACACAGCTTGGTGTCATCGGCAGACTTGCTGAGGGTGCACTCAATCCTTTGGTAGCTTTTGTAATATATCTTCCTCTATGCTTATTCCCATTTACTTGCTGTTGCCTCCTGTCAAAAATAGATCCAGACACCATCACAAGTCTAATCCAGCATGACCATCTGTATACTTACAAAAAAGATACACAGGCAGTGGTAGAAACTGTCATTGTGTTCGAATGCAAAATACTGGTAATGTTAGACAAAAAAGCAGTATACTCTTAATTCACATGTTTAATAGTGATGATGCATGAAGTGTGATACATTAGGCCCTTCATTTACTCATCAGACAGTAAAAATCATTATCAGAAGCATCCACATTATATAAGTATCAATGATGCCAGACAGGATTCAGCATTGTGCACAAACTGGGAATTATTTACAGATTTATGATCTCTGAAACTGTATTTCCATCATTTAGTTCATATAATATGGAAACAGACTAAGACTATTATAATGGAGCATTTTGATAGTGCTGAAAAGATTTTTGCGAGGAAGGCAACCAATTATTTATTTGCCCTCCATTTAAAAGAACAATTACACAGTAAATCTTCAAATAAACTTGTGCAATTTCCACTAACCCTGTTTAAACAGAGCTTCAGACGTTGCTGTGCACTTTACATGCAGACACAGGGATATAAAAGTTTCAGAACCTGGCCTCTTATGCACTTCAAACCACAGAAAATCTGCATAGCAAGAATGGCGAGTCTCACCTCCTAGCTGGGCTGCGAAATCTTGTGTGTCCAATCACTCAACCAAAACTTTTGTGCCCTCAAACAGGAAAAAACCCTGTATGTGAACATAGACAAGTTCTGGAAGCAGTGTTGCTTGTCATTTATAATGGGGCTTCTGGATTCCCCGCGCTTTCCCACTGGGGATGGAAATAGTGTTAAATAATGTAGGAACGCCAGATGGATTTCATTTTAGAAACAGGCAGATTGGGCATGCAAAGCAGAAAGGCAAATGCCTTCTTTGAGATATCTTTAGCACTGTAGCATTCTCTGTCTATAATTACCAACCCTTTTTTTAAATTGCTTTCTAGCCATGACCAGGCTTTGCCACACTGACATAAAATTAGTAACATCTCATTGCAATATTGAGTGGTTCAAAAGAGTTCCTGGGCAATCTTTCTTCTCCAGAAATCTGTTGACTCCCCAGAGAATGATGAAAAGATCCGACTGAACCGTAGTGTAACTGCACTTTTCTTTGATGTACTTAGAAGTGTCATGTGTTAAAAGAATAAACAACTTGATAATGTCTACGTAGAACTAAAGTAGGTCTAGAAGTTGCAGGTTTTCATTAAAATTGAGACAAGAGATGTAAAAAAACTCCTTGAGCTCAATCATCTTCACATTGGCTCAGAAAAATGAAAATGTTAAATCATGGCTCTAGATATTAGGGACTGAATGTCTCTAATGCTTTGGGCCAAATGGACAAATGTGGGTGAGAAAATGCTTTAAACACTGCCCTTTACAGGTGAGCGGCTCAATGCTTCTCCAGGCAATCACTCATATGCTTTTATCTAAGGCAGTTGCTATTAGTGCTCTCAAACCATATTTTCATTGCCTAAAACAAATGTGCACACAAAACCACCAAGTGTCCTTACTAACCCAGGGTCTGTTCCTGCCATTCCATTTATGTTGGTGGGAATCTCCAAAATATGAAGATCAGCAGTTGTTCTTTATGTTCAGCATCAAACTGGCTTTTATAGTGGAATTAATGATGGGAATTCAAACAGGGAACTAAGAGGTACATGAACAGATGATTTAACTACAAAATACTGTAATAGGAGCACTGTTGCAAGAATGTTCTGCAAGGATTTCCTATCAAACGTGTCAATAATCTCTGCTGTGCCACACTTTCCAGACATAAAGAAGAGACAGGATTATTTTCTCATAATTATTGGAAGAAAACCATATATTCCTTTGACACAGGATCATTCTACTCCTGAACCAGAATAAAGGTATAGGCAAAGTCCTCAGCTGCTATCCAGAAAAATGAGAGTGCTCCTAGCAATTTTTCTCAAAACCTTTGCAAGGAAGTAGATTTGCACTGAGCTAAAGGTATTTTTCTCTCTTCTAGAAGGTTTGTAAGAAGCTGAGGGAGAAGGCAGAAGCAAAGAAACTCACGGATTCCTTCAGTTCAAACCAGGATCAGGTTCAAGCCAGATTCAGAAAAGCCCACCATCCAGGATCATAGAATCATAGAATAATTAGGGTTGGAAAGGACCTTAAGATCATCAAGTTCCAAACCCCCTGCCATGGGCAGGGACACCTCACACTAAACCATGCCACCCAAGGCTCGATCCAACCTGGCCTTGAACACCGCAAGGGATGGAGCATTCACAACCTCCCTGGACAACCCATTCCAGTGCCTCAACACCCTCACAGTAAAGAGCTTCTTCCTTATAGCTAATCTAAACTTCCCCTGTTTAAGTTTTAACCCATTACCCCTTCTCCTATCACTACAGTCCCTAATGAAGAGTCCATCCCCAGCATCCCTATAGGCCCCCTTCAGATACTGGAAGGCTTCTATGAGGTCTCCACGCAGCCTTCTCTTCTCCAGGCTGAACAGCCCCAACTTTCTCAGCCTATCTTCATATGGGAGGTGCTCCAGTCCCCTGATCATCCTCGTGGCCTCCTCTGGACTTGTTCCAACAGTTCCATGTCCTTTTTATGTTGAGGACACCAGAACTGCACACAGTACGTCAGGTGAGCTCTCACAAGAGCAGAGCAGAGGGGCATGATCACCTCCTTCAACCAGCTGGTCACGCTCCTTTTGATGCAGCCCAGGATACGGTTGGCTTTCTGGGCTGCAAGCATACACTGAAGCCGGCTCATGTTCATTTTCTCATCGACCAGCACCCCCAAGTCCTTCTCCGCAGGGCTGCTCTGAATCTCTTCTCTGCCCAGCCTGTAGCTGTGCCTGGGATTGCTCTGACCCAGGTGTAGGACCTTGCACTTGTCATGGTTAAACTTCATGAGGTTGGCATCAGCCCACCTCACAAGTGTGTCAAGGTCCCTCTGGATGGCATTCCTTCCCTCCAGCGTATCAACCAAACCACACAGCTTGGTGTCATCGGCAAACTTGCTGAGGATGCACTCAATCCCACTGTCCTTGTCACTGATAAAGATGTTGAACAAGACTGGTCCCAACACCGATCCCTGAGGGATGCCACTTGTTTCTGGTCTCCAGCAGGACACTGAGACAACTCTTTGCATACGGCCATCAAGCCAGTTCTTTAATCACTGATCATGAAGAACTCCTGATGATGTCAAGGTGAGTGGAGGCCTACGTGGGGACTTTTCTCACTTTCATTTTTCACAACTATTTCCTAGAAAATATTTACTTTAAAATGTGAACTAGTTTTGAAATGCCATGTTTTGTTTAAAGACTCCAGCTCTTAGATGTATCTTAAGGATACCAGATACATTTCAGCATCATAGGTTTACCACACCATTTTTTTCTTAAGGTTTTTTTCTTTCTCTGGTTTAAACCTTAATCACTTTTTGTATCCTCAAATTTTCTTGGTTCCCCCTCCCAAATCCACATCTCCCATTGTCTATGGCAATGCTGTAGTTTTTAAGCACCAGACAGGCTATAACATGTTCTAGGTGGGAGAAACCTCCTTTGTCTTACTGGTCAAGCAGGCAATTAGGAATACAAAAAGCATGAAGACCAAAGTAAAGCAAAAGCAAAAGGGGGACCTGATATACATCACACAAATAAGTAGACTGTATCATGCAATCGCGAGTCAGAACACTGGTTCTAGTGCATTCATTTAAGCTGTTTTGTACTATCCACCCACTTGCTAGAAAAGATAAATAATTCCAAACACATCCATTGGAACAGGTCCCTCAATAAATTTGGAAGCCAAAAAACAGGACCAGTCTGTGTGAGTGACTTTACAACACAGAACACCAAATGTTTTCCCTGCTCTGGCACTGGCCATTGTCACGCTTTATATGGATATAAAGCAAAGGGAAGCTTCACTGAGAGATAATATTAGGATGCCTTTGTATTTAAGTCCAGTCAAGCCTGAGTGTATAAGACAGGAAAGCTGAAAAATACCTGAAAATAAACACTAGGGTCTGGTAAGTGATGATATTTTTCATAAAATAAAAGCATGAAATAGGATTGGGAGCTGCTGTGGAGGACCTGGAAACACCTGAACTGTGCTTGGTCCTACCAGAAATAGGGACCCGGACATGAAATGTATCATCTCAAGCGATGACAGGGTCGATGACAAGCTCTGAATTCCAGGTCTGAGACGACAAGCTCTGAATTCCAGGTCTGAGTGTGACTTTCATACTGATGCAATGGTGATACAGTCTGTGTACAGGGAGACATGGCAGCATAGTGAATCTTTGTGGACACACAGGCACAACTGCATTATTGGTATATGCTGGCATTTATAATGACTGGTTTCACAGGGGGTGGAAATTATGGGCAATACTTCACTCAGACATACTTTTAATTGATAAAGCTTCAGAAAAATCATGTAAAGCCCCAGCTGGAGTGGTTATGATCCATGCTAATGTCACTAGGATAGTACTTGATAAAGAGCTATGGAAAAGATCCGCAGTCACCACAATTTATCAAGTGCTGCGGCTGGCTCAATGGATTTCAATAGCACTAGAGTGCCTGATTCCGTCAAATTCTCTTGAAATCCCTGGTACACAGGCTAACAAAGTGTTACAATACAATGCATTTCCAAATTATGTCAAATTGAAATTCAAACATGGCTGGCTGCACCAATACACATACTAATAGAGCAAAACACTCATAGCAGTAATCCTCCCTGACACTTCTGGTTTATATTCTTCCCTCCAGTGTCTCATTATGCATGTCCTCACTACTCTTATAAATTTTCATTGATGTCTCTTTTTCCTCACTTTAAATGCAAACATCTGGATTACATCAACTAAATTCACCCTGTCAGTTTTGCATATATTCAATAGTTTTTAAAACAGTGCTCCCAGCTTCTCTGTAATTTCAAACTTCCATCAAGAAAACACGAACTCCCACTTGATAGTTTCACTGTCTGGTCATGTTCCTTTGACTGGTTTGTGCTGGAATGTACATATAATCACTCCAATTCGATATTAGCTAAAAAGCTGCAGATTCAGAAATAAATGCAGATATGTGACTACACAGCCTTCATCTTTTATTAACAACAAATTGAACTGAATTGAGCCTCAACCTGAGCAACCGTTTGCTGCCCCAGCTAGGCAGGCAGATGTGACTTGTGCTTTTGTGCTGAACCTCTGGCATTAGAAATGTCACTGGTTCTTAGCCCAGCTTAGCAGGGAAAACTTTGTCCAACTGTAAGATCAGTTCCACCACACATTTAATTTTTTTGCACCAAATGATTATTTTCCTACATCACTTGATGTGTTGACTAATAAGTCACATTTCTATCTTGCTTTCTTAATTATGGTTTACTGAGATCTCATCAGTAGGGCATCTGCAAGGCACTACCAGAGCAAACAAGCTGTGTCACAATCAGGTGGCAAGTATCTCAGAAGCACTAGGAAATCTGATTACTACTAGTAGAATAAAAGCTTAATAGAAACAAACCACAGGACAAACCCTTTCTAATCACACAGAAGACTGAAGCCATCCTTCAAATCAGCAAGAAAAAGCATGTCTGCCAAGCATCTTTAGAAAAGGTGTCACTCTTCTCTAGCACAACACTACAAAAAGAAAGCTGTGTGCCAAAAGGGGCGTGTAAGAAAAAACTTGATTAAACAACAGATGCTACCTCTACCCAGAGAATCTTTTGGAATAGCTTCACAACACTCAAATGTACTCTGGTTGTTACATCCTCCCTCCATCACATTTCGTGAACAGCTTTCCACAACAGCTCAATAATTTGATATGTCTCAAAGTAATAACTCTTATTTAAGCACCCTCTATTACCCCACAGGTACATATACCCATGGAGTATAGGGTGGATGTAGCAGAGCATATAAGAGTGTTTCTACAGTAAATCTAGCCAGGCTGTATGAGAACAACCTGCAAGGGATGCAGAAAAAAACTGCTTCTTGTTTAATGCTACCCTTTCACGTTGTTGGAACACGTGGCTGTGAGTTGGCCCTTCCTAGCTGAGCACGCCTTGAAATAGTACCCACTAAAATTATAATTCAAGTAGAGAAGAAAAGGGGACTGTAATCAAAATGACATTGTTTCTAAATCTAGTGTGTCACTATCCCTCTTGTTTAGAAACAAGTGCTATCCATCATTGGTGGCTGGAAGCATTCTAGTATACAGCAGTATTTATAGTCCCTACAAGTATGGAAAGCATTTTTCCTCAAACTTTCTTTTTTGTCTTTAGACTAAGAAGGATCTTTGAGGCCTTTTGTTTCTAATCCAAAATGGGTGACGATTGCCATCAAATTCCCAAGAGCTTATTAACTGGCTATTTTCAATGCCTAAAAATTTTATTACCATGTTTTTCACTTAGTAATGAATTTCAAGGACCCCTAAGATGACTTTATGAACTTTTTGATTGCACATGCCATCTTTATACAATCACATCTGGTAGCTGAAATAGGCATTCATAAGCCCAAAGAAGAAACCACCTCAACAGAAGATTTATGTTCAGGCCAGACTTTTAAGGAGAGGTGCAAGAGCAATATTAAGGCCATACTACCTTATCTGCCACTCTGTTAGCATCTTATGTGATGGGGCTATGCAACAACCTCTGCAAATCCCTCCCCAGCATAGACCATAGGTGTGGCAACCTTTTCATTTGAGAGCAAGAAACAACAGAAATACAAGCAAAAATGAACCTTGGAAAGCAGGAATGGAACCACCACTTGGTTCAGACTCCAGGAGAGGTCTATAGATGCCTTGTTTGTACCTCTTTTAGGGCTGAACATTGATGTTAGAATAAGGACCAGGAACAAAGACCTCATTGCCTCCCACTGGATTTCTCCTGAGGCCAGTAAATAAACAAGACACCATCAAAGGCACTCACTTTTATGGCAGATTTCTCATACTAAATAAAAATAAGCAAACCTGCATGATCCAAAGTTCATCAAATTGCTTGACCAAGGCAGAGTAAAGGAAAAAGTAAGCAAAACACCAGAGTAACAACCTGCATTAAGGTTTTGTTAATGAAAGGTTAGGAAAGCTTTTGAGAACGGACATTGAGAAGAGTTCTTCCTCTCTGACCCCTTTCTGATTACATAAAAGCAGACACTGGATAAAGCTGTGCACAGTTGTTTTACCAGTGACTTTTAGGAATACTTCATACCTCTGGTAGTTTATTTCTAATATGTCTCTCTGTCTTATTTGATCAGTTGGAGAGTCCAGTTCCAGGGATTATTCATCAATAGCCACCTATAGCCAGTGAAACCCGGCCATGCAACAGAGAAGGATCAAAATCATTTCACTAGCATGAAAATAAAAGTTAATATCTTGTCCAAGAAGCTACACAGACTGTGTAAGCCAGGCTGGAATACCAGAGCTCTCAGAGAAAGCCTATTAGAGAGCTTGATTTATTCTAAGTGCTGAGTGGAATTAAGCCACTGAGATAGGTCAGTCTGAGTTGCAGACAATTGGTGCCACATGCAAGTGGCAGATACAAAAGGAAAGCATCTTTATGTTTGTTTCACTGGATTAAAGAAAATAAAGAGTTTGGCTTACATTTAAAAAAGCAACATACAAAGCTGCAATGCTGCACACTTTGGTACCTTTTGCCCCAGTGTGATGTGGCCAGCAAGGTCTTCCAAGCTACATGATCCATGCTGCTTCCTGGAGGATCAAAGCCTGGATTCACCCCCTGTGTTTATTTCCACTGTTGTGATGGAGCAGGCAGTAGTTGTAGAAATGTGGCTACATCCCAGGTGTGAGTAACCCTCTCTATGCCAGCATCAGTGTGTTAATCCCTCAAACATTTGCATACACTGCAAAAGCCCCTTTTTGTGTTCTCCATAAGTCATAAATTCACCTCCATGTTATAACACTTTTTTAAAGTACAAAAATATGTTTCAGATTGGAAATAGAAGCTAACCTCCCCTCCTGTAAGCACAGGCAGTTTTGAAAAACAAAATCCTTTTAGTCAGCTAGCAAATAATTTGATAATTTTAAGTATTTAATTTCATCCCACCTTAAAATTACTATAAATTAACAATTTTAAAGTAGTTTTCAGCTGGCAAATAGAAAACTTTTCAAAATGCTACCAAAAGATGCTTATAATACCTTCAAAACTTTTTCAAAGTTTGTCTGTAGAAAGTCACAAAGTGGGGATCCTCCTACGGACACTTTGTGTTCCAGCTGATTATTGCCAGAAAAATGAGCAGAAATGTCCTGATTAAGTCTTGTATAAAATGTCAGGGAAGTAGCATCTGCAGAGATAAGAAGCAATTAAATGTTCAAGTAAAACAATCACACGGAGGAAACTGTGCTCTGAAAGTCAAAAGTCATAAGGTCAGCAGAGAAAACATGGAAAAAGGACAAAGGTAAGTAGAAGTTAGTAAGAAATTGAGACTTTTGGGAACTCATCTGTGTAAAGAAGTGATTAGACTCGTTCGTGAAAAGAGTATATGGAGAGGAAAACAGAATATAAATACAACTGCCAGAATGAAGATCCTAGAGATGTGAAGCTGACAAGATGTAGGAGAGAGATTTAGAGACTGGAAAGGAAAAATTGAAAGTACCAGAGTAAGGCATTGTGGTCTTATTTCTCTGCAAGAACAATAAAGTTTGCTGCTATTACTGGCTTCAAGACAGAAGAAGACAGCTGCAGTCCAAATACTTCCTCCTTTGTAGGTTGTCAACATCATACTGCCGCACGTGGATGGTTTTAACAAAATAATAATTTCATGTATTCTGGCCATTAGAGGTACTTTGCAATTTTTAGTGCATGCTGAAAGAAGCAGAAATGTTGATAAATTCAGATAGATGGGATTTATTTATGAACAAACAAGTTTCCTTTCATTCTGATCACAAAATGTGGAGGGTTACAGCAACAGCTACTACTTCACAGCCAAATAAAAACAAAATGTATGGATTTTAAAGCAGGCCTACTTCTCTAATACAATAGGGGATACCGATCATTCATGTTTAGGTACCATTTTACTCTTCAGGAAAGGAAAGCTGAACATGTAGATGAAGTGCACACTTCCAGGAGGAGCTGAATCAAATACAGTCTGCTAATTTTTTTGCCATCAGATATTCAGCAGGTGAGAGAAATAAGACATTAAAATAAGCTCTTCAAATATTTATAAGTCTGAAATTGCTGGGATGAAGATTCTTTGCTTTTTCTTTAATTTTCTGTGATGGTTTCCCACGTACCCCTAGTTCTGTTCTTTTAAAAATACATCCAAGATTTTTGAAAACACATAATGAGTTCTGTGATTTGTGTACAGAAAATTGTGTATAGAAATGTCTCTTCCATTCTTTTTAATGTAACAGGAAGAGGTTTCTCCTCAGCTGCATTTCTTCTTTCCATTCTCTGTGAAGAATGAAGGATTCTCTTTGATCATCTACATCAACCTTTTTCAACTGTGCACACTTTACAAATACTTCAGTTATATCTGTCCTCTACCATAGCAACATTAAATTTCCTTAATGCTGACATCAGTTAAAAAACTTCAGAGATCTGTAACTGCTGTAGTTAATAGGAAGTGCATGTCTTATCCCTTCCCTCCAGTTCGTGTCATGCTGGATAGATAACAAGAACCCCTTTTGGTATTAAGTCTTCCTTAGTAACAATACCTGTGTGATTTATGCCATTATCCCTTTTGACAAGACAGCTGCCTTTAATCTGTTTGAACAGTATATGGGGCAGGAAAGTAAGTTATTTTTCTTTTCCACCTGAAAGTCATACTAGTGAAATATGTGGAAATGCTATTCCTTTAATGAGTATTTCAAAAAAATCCTGCTGCCTACCCTCAGCAGAGGCCACGAAAGAGAAGGATGTGAACATGGGAGGTGACCTGGGGTAGGGAGTGACAGTCGCCCCAAGAACCTTGTTAAGTTTCTTCCTTAGCTAATCTGCTGCAAATTGACTGGTTCCTCTTGTGAGCAGCAAGGGTGCTTTCCGGCATAGAGGAGTAACAAGCCAGATAATGTGAAGGGCAACGCAGTTCAATCGACTAATCATTTTGTGCATGTGGGAGTCAGCCTTTGAGCACCAGCTCTAACACTCAGCCTTCTTAAGGAGAAAAGTCCAGCACTGCCGGAGCAGTGAAGCCACATTCCTACACAGCTCCAGCATGCTCCATGCAGTGGGAGAAGAAAACAGACTGTACAGCCTTCCCTGGACAACACATAACAGAGATCATGAGAGTGGATGGAAGAAGGGCAGGCACATACTCCCTCACCTCCCCTGATAACAGCCTCTGTTTATGGCATTAGGGAAGGTGATAACTTTCCCCACCTTCAGTAGCTACCCTGATACCCAGAGCCCCTCCCTGGCTTACAGTGAGATTTCTTGGCAAGAGAGGGGTGATCAGCAAAAGGTGGAAAAGGCTACAAACCACAGCCTTGTCTTTTCTTTGCAGTGAAATTTCAAAGCAGAATTATGCACTTTTGAGACAAGAATCCTAAAGACTCTGGAACAGTGTCTGTAGAATAATAAACATATCATCTATGTGACTAAAGGTTCTTCGTTGTTCTTTACACTACAGAGACACTCCAGGTATTTTCTATGACACTGCCGAGGAGATCATGCTCAACTTGGCATAAATAATTTGGTTTATTGGGAGGCAATGCAGTTTGTCAATGTCTACTGTTGCCAAGAAGGGGCAAGCAGAGTTTTTTCAATCCTTTTTCTTTTTTTCTGCTTTATGAACTGCTTTGTATGCTACCACAAAATATACCTGGAGCTAAAGAGAAAACATGGTTATCTTGGACTAAAGACACTCTGTCAGGAGAGGCTCTTTAAATCCTTTCACTGGAGTTGTGCTCCCGTCTTAGTGTTATTATGTGCCTATGCTTCCTTTGAAGTTGCTTTGTATTTTACAGATAGACAAAAGTGAGCTGTAAATTTCTAAAACCACAGACAAGATCTTGCTCACAAGGATGGCAGTAAATTCCCACTTCATGTTCTGTGCTAAACGTAAGTCAACAATCTAAGCCTGCACCATCACAACAATCTGCATAGTCTCTTTGAGGTACTGCTGTTAGCTCTGACCTTGCAGCAAGCTTAAAGCATGGCAGTTGCTAACTGCTCTGTGTGACCGTCAGGGCACAGCAATATAACATTTTGCAACTCTCAACAGAAAGATGGAAAGAAAAAGTCTCGTTGCCAGGACCACTTTCTAAATTTAATTGGATTCAAGGTGAAGACAAGAATGTGAAAACAAGAATACTTTAGTGCACAGAAATGCTGAAATGAAAGTACTATCTTGCAGCAAAGCTGTATCCTCTCTGAAATAGTATCTAGTGCACTTTTATGGAGCCAAAGATTAGAGTTATGCCCCCTTTCTTTCACCAGGCTTCAGTGAAATTCAACCATGGTCTCAACAACTATCACCCTTACTGAAGAATAAGAATAGTCATAAAGAACATCACCTGCATTCGGTGTGGTGCACATTCTCACCTATTGCTCTGCTTTACCAAGTACATCTATCAGTGCAGGTATACTGGTTGACCAGGAGCTTTAGGGACTCTGTCCACAACTGGCTGTCTAAATGCAGCTGCTCACCCACTGGCTACAGGTGTTCTTACAATAGTTTTTCTAGTCTTACTCAAAGATGATACTGACTCAGGCTTTCCCTGCCTTACAGACCAGCTTACTATAATGTTTTTCATGTGCTTCAGGTGTTCAGAGCTTTAAAGGATGTCTACCTTTGTGCAGTGGCAATCAGTATTGGCAGTGTTTAACTGTTAGGCAGCTTCAGGTCAACAAATACAATATATAACTTTTTATAACTTAATCAGCTTCTTAAGTAGTGTAAGATGTATTCATTGGTTAAGTATCTTCTTACTGCATATTCCATCATTTACTCACCACAGTGATAAATACTTTAAGGGTGAAGTGTAAGCACTTTAGAGGTGTAATTTTTCTTATCCTAAAGTAGAATTCAGGTGAATTAAACCCTGAAAGTTCAATTTTCCCATAAAGGAAAACCAGAATCACCAGTTTAGCTGCTGAAATACTAATACCATAAACTTAGTGGATAAATCAGCCCAGGGCACAGAGCTGTAAAGCTGGACATTACCCAAGTAGCGCATCCTCTATGCAACACCACAGCTGTCTTGTATATGCCTTCATTAGCCCTTTGATAGACTTCAGTCATCTTGCTCATTAACACAGTGTCTGAGTGCTTATGGCACACTTTTTCAAGCTCTCCATTACTGCATTACATAATTAAAATAATGAAATCTCTTAAATTTTAGGCCTTCATACAAATACTTTACCCTAGAATGAGATTCCTAGATCAGTTAAATCTTGAGAGCTCATTAATATCATGACAGCACAGCCCTGAGTAGGGGAAGATGAAAATATAATATTACAAAAAAGACAATAAAAAGATATTTAAAGAGCCTTTTTCTTACATTCTGATTTTCGAGCTCTCACCACATGTGCTCTTGGTCTGGCAACTCATCTCTGAACATCATGGGAGAGTTGCTTTTAATGTGAAACAGAGCTGTAAAAGGGTTCTCTTGTCACTGGAAGCTGTTGGGTCCATGTTAGTGCCTCACCGCTTTCTTGTCTCCTTGCTGAGGAGATGACAGGGTCTAGCAACATTAAAATGCAGCAAGGAATTCTCCAGCATGGTATGCCCAAATGACAGAATCTTGCTCCTCAGGGAGTGGTTGATGTTGCTCCAGTGCTGGACAGTTTACTGCAGCTCAGCATGTTTAATGAAAGATGAACTGCATTTGTTAATCTCACCCCAGGGGTGGAGTACCATGCAAGCCACAGGGAGTGGGTTTTGTTTTTTCAGAAGGGGAAACAGATACCGCAGGTTTATGCTTTGGTATTATGTTATGGTTTATATTATGGTATTATGTTTTCTCACCCTTGTTTGATTGACAGCTGGAGTGATGAACATTGGACTTGCAAAGTGCTTGAAAAGCTATTTCCCTTCCAATAAAAAAGAAATAGCTGTTGCAGTCCATTATCCCTATGCAGTATTTGAAATGATAAATATTTCTTCAGAAACTGCTGTGCATGTGTGGCAGTTTTATGTGCCTTTACATTAACAGCTTCCTTGAAATCCACATCAAAAGCAAACATTGTTTAAAAACACAGTTTAAGGCTATATATCTCTCCGAGGTTGTCTGGAATTAAGAGGCCACCATGTCTCATTAACATAAGATTTCCAAGGATGAAAGCAATGACTGTAACCAGACCATATCACCTACTTAAAACAATCAATTCATCCACCTCTCACCTGCATTTTGTCTGCTAGGATATCTAAACTGCAACTGCACTGGCATACAGAAATAACCTGCTAGAACTCAGGGTTTCTTTTGTAGTAAGCAGCCTGCTGCTTAGAAAGCACAGCTCCAGCGCTGTACCACAGCAGATGGTGATCACTTCAGATCTTTGCAGATATCACAGTCTGCAGCCCCAGCCCTGCAAATCCTTCTTGATGTATTTAACTTCGGCTATTTGGGGGATGGTTTGTGAAACCAGTGCAACCGCTATTCTAGCAGGATCTCAGGTAAGCAGCTGGGTACAGGACTGGGACTTTACTGGAGCCATTTATCAAATAAATGGTCTTGAGGCTCCTATTTCCATAATGCTGTTGAATAAGACTTCAGTTTATCAAGTCCTTATCAAGTCTGACAGCTGCCTAGAGGTATCTAACTGGCTCATAGTCACCCATTAGAAAAGCACTTACAAGACTTTGTATTTGCACATTCCAATGCACACTGCCTTTCTACAGCTAATGGGAATAGTCTCACATAGGAAAAACATTTTGATAAGCAAAATGTTTTCCTGCCTCTCAGAGCTGGCTAGGCTGGTGTTCTAGCTAAAAGTCAGTAGCTTTCTATTGCACTGTTTGTGCAAACACTCTCCAAATCTAAAAAGTCTCCCATGCTCTTATTCTGCTTTTCAAAAATATTAAGAATTTCCCTAAAATTCTGTGAAACAGATTATGTTCTTGCTACTTTTTCTTCTAAATTTCATTTTTACTATCAAGGAATTCCATGGATAAATTCAAGGAATAGATATT
The DNA here is from genome assembly GCF_033783945.1 of Neopsephotus bourkii. Lineage (NCBI taxonomy): Eukaryota > Metazoa > Chordata > Aves > Psittaciformes > Psittacidae > Neopsephotus > Neopsephotus bourkii. The sequence goes on along the minus strand of NW_026902160.1, from coordinate 840,427 downwards.
TTATTTCTAGCTTTTTTTTTTTTTTTAGTTGCCACGCAGTAATACTACTGGAAAAGAAGGAATTATACAAAAATATCTGTATTCTCCAAAAGAATACTTGCTTTCTCCCATTTCTGAGGTATAGTCACTGAAATGTTACTATTTGTATTAGAAAACTACAGTGGTCTGAGCCAAATGCTAAATAGCAGAGGTTTTACCAACAGCAACCAAACAGCTAACATGTAGCCCGGTGAGCCTCATGATACTTTATTTGCATGTAGAATAAAGACATTTTGTTGTAACAAACATTGGTGCTCCATCTTTCTTCTGTCCACAAGTAAATACATACACCTGATATTTGTCCAAGAAAGGAGAATGGAAAAACTAAGCCCCTAAGATAACCTGTGTATTCAGATCCCCAAATACAGAGTTAGGTGCCTTTAAAGATCTTTGCGAATTTGGAAGCAATGTCCCAGATGTCTGCGGTGGTATCACACTATAAGTAATTAAACTCATACCTAGCTCACTACCAAAAAGAAGCGGCATCAGTCCCACCTTACACTCCCACTCCAGCTTTCCCTCAGAAGTGATGTACCTCAGGAAATCAATGGCTTTATTCACAGCTAGGATACTGTCTCAAAATCTGAAGCTGGTTTACTACCTGCAGAAAGCCCTTTGATTTTATTCTTCATTATCTCAATTGTCATTTTGCATCTTTTAAGCCTTTGATCCAGGTGTAATGGGCATTTTACCCTTTGCTTTCTTCAGTGAGCAGTGCTTACCTTTCCTTTCTTCATCCACATAACACTGCAGGTAGCTTTTCCCCTTTGTGCGTTTCATTTTGTGTTCTCCCCCATTTTAACCTTTTCTTTATTTCAGCTCACCGTTCTCAGCTTGTTAGCAAGGTTTTCATTCTTTTCATGCACACGGGCAGACTAGAGGCAGTCTGATTTGAGATGTCACCTATAATTCTGTGTTTCATTTCAAGTGCTTTATGAATTCTTCAAAATTTAGAGTGCCACATTCCCAGTTTGATAACATAATCTAGTTTTCCTCACAGCAGTAACTCCAGATTTAAGATAGTATAAAAAAAACCCAGAATTTTACACTAAAACTGTATTTGCTAGGGATTACAGTAAAAAAATTCTTGTTCCCTCTCCCTCCCAGAAAACCCACCCAAACCAAAAAAGGATTAGATTAAGGCTTTTCCTTGTTTGTTGTAGTACTGACATGCAAGAACAGAAGCTCTAATTCTGAAAGATAATGCAGGAATTTATATATATACATGCTTACAATAATGCCTAAGAAGCCTAGCAAAGATAATGGATATTTTTCATTTTGCTAATGCTAACAGCTACAGATAAAAAAGAAGAGCTAGTTTCTAATCAGAACTACATAAGCAAAACAAGTAAAAAAGGCAAAATGAGGTGCTCAAGCAGACATAATTATCAGTTCTTGAGTGGAGCATGGTCTCCCAAAACCCTATTCCCTGTCTTTCGCAACCCATCTCTCCCTCACAGAGTGTGATTTAAGCTTCAGTCCATATTCACCAGAGGGAGTTTTTACTGTTTCAGCTCTTCCTCCCATCATGATTCAGTCACTATTTTTCTTCAAAGCTGAAACTCTTGCTGAGTTATTGTGGCAGCCATCAGGCCATGCTGCAGCATTTTAGTATATGGAGGAGCCAGGGACTAAAAACTCAAAGCAGTCTTTAAAATATGTGCTGTTTTCCATCATGATAATCAGACCTGGGGGTCAAACACCAAAATAAAAGGCTGGAGTGTGGGAAAATAATAAAACCCCTTCTATGCAATGGGTTTCCATAGTAGGAGTAATCTGAAAGAGTATCCTAACTCAGTCTCATCAAGTTAAGGAAGGCAGGAGCAGATGCACTTTCAGAGAAGGGCTCTGGACAGCCCAAAGGCAGAAGACAATGTTCCTGCTCTGACGGGATGGTCCCTGTTTTCACAGGTCCTTCTCAGTCAGTGTGCACAGACTGGGGATGCACTGAGAAGCTACAGTTTTATTCTCAATCCATGTGAATTCTACTTGTTCAGACGAAAAATGCTCTTCTTGCAGCTAGTCCAATATGATGTCACTTTGTTTCATACAGCATTAAAATGTTTCTCCACACATATGGAGGCTCATAGCAGAAATCAGTCCAACAGCCTCCCAAAGTAAATATAAACTCACACGAAGCTTAAATTCTTCCTGACATAGCTGTAAATCAAAGAGGAAAAGAGATGTAATTCAGTTTAGAACTAGGACAGCTGCTTTCAAACTTGAAGCAAAATTGTACAGGAGTCTACAGGATTTTAACTGTCTGACAAACAGTGGAGTCCTTAGAGGCAGTTGCTAGTGTTAGCTTCATTTTATCACCAAAATGTGCTCAGCAAAATGTTCATATATTTAGATTTATTCAATCCATGCATTGGTTACGTGACAGTTTGAGAACAAAAAGAGTACAAGAAAGCAAGCTGATTTTAAACTCTCTGTAGTTGCTTCACAAAGCATTTGGAGTCCATGCTCATAACTCATGTCTGTACATAATAATCTCAGCTCTCAGTTATGGAATAAAACGTAAGTTTTATGATTCTAAGTTTCCAAGTACCTGTGGCTTCAGAAGATAGAGTGGAAAGTGTACACCCTAGAGGCTTCCACACCAGAAAAACAAATTAATAAATCTCAGAGGTCATCAGCTTTAAAAAACCCACGATTTAGAATCTGTTCTGGTACCATCTTTGGCCTCTCACTTAATCACTTCTCTAAGCATTGGGTTTCAGCAGAAGTCTGGCCCCAGTTCTTATCCTAAGATTTTTATGGTCATAGAGCTTTTGGCAGGTTCCACTGTAAAACTGACCTGTACAATATTTTTAGGAGTGTGTCCTTAACATCTGCTTACTACAAAGCCATTTTAATGTACTGTTGATGGAACGTAATTTAGCTGGCACTTATAACTGATGCAAAACAACACTGCAAATAAAACACCTAAACAGGATGGTTTATTCTGATCCCATATCTCAGCGAATATTTGTGATTTGAGAAACAGAAATAATAATTTTAATGCAAATTAAGTTACCTCATTCCCTCTCTATCACTGCACCATCAAATAAGGTGGCAAAGGATACTACTGCAATTCCCTGAACTTGTTTTGCTACACACAGAAACTTCTGAATACACATCATGAGGCAGTAATTAAGTTCCTAACTTATTTACTTCTTCTACTGGGGCTGCATCATTGAAGCTATAGTCCCTTGGCAGTAAGCCCGCATATTCATCTATTATGAGATGCATAAAATCTTGAGCTATTCTAGCTGCTCATAGTTTAATTTGAAGATTAACCATAAACACACCTGGGATCAGACAATGGCCTTACACTGCCTAGAAACAAAGAGGCTATAGAAACCACTGTGCAAAGTCTCTCATGAAAACATAACTGTTGTTCATGAGGAATTTAAAACAGAGCTTTCTTCCAGAGGGATTTGAAACAAAAACAATGTGAAAGCAGAAAAGGTTGCAGAACTGCCCTTGCTTTAGACAGGTCCCAACCAGGGATTCAAGGGAGTTAGTGGATTTTGCAATTCCACAGGCTCTCAGGATTTACTGAAAGGCTTTAAGGTGAATATCTCCAAGCAAGAGGGAATAAGATATCTTTCTGAGGATGATTATTGTGACCTGCCAGAAGTCTGAGGAGGAATAGCAGCAAAGGGTAAGAAGCAAAAGTCACTGCATCAGAGCCACCCACCTGTGTACCCAGATCATACTCTCCCAAAGGCCATACATTGTTAAAATTTATACAACAATGAGGCCAGAAACGGGATATCATCATTTCACTGGATGAATGAATGGTACTTGGATAATAAGGGCCTGTAATTTTTTTCGATTGTCTTGCTGTTCTGACAGGGTTGCTTGCACACATGAGCTGGTTTTAAGCAGAGGTTCTGCTTGCAGATCATGCACAGACACTCAATACCTGTCCAGAATAAAAGAGTTTGCAACAGCGATTCCAGAGCTGGAAACATTTACTTGGATTTTGCACAATTGCCTACACTGCCTTTCTACTGCAAATGCCACATTCTTTGTTAATTTAAAATTACTCAAGGAGAAAGTAGTATTTATCTTTAAATAAAGGCAGCTATAATAATTTGGCATTATTTTACAGATTTGTCCAGCCATCTCTCCTTTATTTGTTTTAATTCAAAAGGCTGTAGGCAACTTTAAGTTTATTAGTGTCATATTTATTGTTTCTGTTGTGCTTGGGTTTTATTGAGGTATTTAGAAAAGAAAGGCTAAGGAAATCAGACTCACTGATGGAAGACTCACTGGTACATAAAAAGTTATTAAACAAAAACTATGAAGTGATGAAATGATATATGATCACATGAATAAAATGCAACTTAGTAGTTTACTCACTTTCCTCCCATTACAGATGTTCTAGACAATTTCATTAAGAAACTGCCCTGTTTTATCATTGTCTATCTCTAATTGCCAAACATGCTAGCTGCTAAGTTATTAGACTGAAATGCATAAAAATGTTATAGCAAAGCATCATCAGGCTGAACACCAGCATTATCAGTGAAAGCACCATCCGGAAATGGAGGAAAAGGTCTGAAACAGGGGCAGTGCCATGGACATGGGGTTTTCAGAACTCAACAGAAAAGATCCGTGACCTTTGGTCCATTATAGAAGACATCTCTCCTCTTAAATGAGTATTTTCCAAGTAACCCTGCAGGGAGTTCAACAGAGGATCACCAGGACGGCAATGGGGCTGAAGCGTTAGCTCTATGAGAAGAGGCTGAGGAACCTGGGCTTGTTCAGCCCTCAGAAGAGATAGCCTCTAGACCCTGACACAGACATATATCAAAACCAGAGAGGTTCAGATGGGACACAGGGATAAACTTTTTAACTGGGAGGACAGACAAAGAGTGAGACAGGTTACTCAGAGGGGCAGCTCATGTCCTAGGGAGGTTTACCAAACCCAGACAGATAAATTCCTGAGCATCCTGGTCTGACCTCCCAGCTGACCCAGTTCTGAAATGGAGGCCCCTTCCAGGCTGACTTCTCATGAGATCCTGGCTTCATGTAGAATTTAAGTGACACCATTTAACTTTATCTTAGTTGTCATATTTCATACATGACTGCATAAATGTATACCACTGACCTTTCACTTGCACCACTAAAGACATTGCAAGATAAGACATGATTCACTTGCTTCAAGGGCAGCCTATTAGACGTAATTTCTACAGTCAAAAGATGGAGCAAAATGGAGTATAGACCAGACTTGTATCTTAATATTCCTTTGGTGGATGTGGGAAATGTCTTTAGGGCAAGAGGAATGTTCTGCATGCCTAAGATTTTTGTTTTAACAAAAAGCACAGTAGGTGAGTACACGGTTCTTGCCTAGCAATATGTTATTAGTGCTGCTGTTTAATTTCAGCTGTGTCCAAACAGGTCAGAACACCAGGGAGGTTTTTCATCCCTTCCACGCCCACTCCACTTAAATAAGCAGTGGTTCACCTTCGGTTATTTGCTGATGACATGATTGCCCCAAAGAAAAACTTCTCTGGAGGCCAAATACACTGTTGCGTACCTCAGTTTACCTTGGCTCCTCTTGTGGCATTTTAGGCAGCTACAACTGCTTACAGCTCAGAATAGCAGCTTCTCCCACCCTATGGAAGTGCAATGATGACAAGGACTGCCACTGCAGGGGGTCAGGTCTTCAGACAAACTCTGAGAGGCTTCCAGATCACCACTGGTCTTAATGGGAGATAAGGAACGTTCAACTGGCAAACTCTATGTTTTCTGCTACAGCTAAAGCAAGCAATTTCTTTCACTCTATCTCAGCACAGGAATCTCAAATAGAAGATAAACGGCTGTTTAATAGTCACAAAAGGTTGGATTTTTTTCTTGCTATTATACACATGAGATGCAGAGTTAATATTTTCTATGCAAGTTCACCTTATCTAAAACTATATTTATTCAAAGGGATTCTTGTGATATCTTCCAATAGACCAAACTGAACTGCTTTAAATACTCTGACAACAGCGGTTAGAAAATGTGCATAATTTAATCCCTTTTCTATTTCTCTTTCATTCCTAGGTGACAATGGTGTAGTCATGTAACCATAAAAATCTATTACACAAATACAACCTTCCCATATCCCTTTCTTGCCTCGTCCTTGTCCCTAAACACCATACCTGGTATCAATTTACAAATTTCTTTAAGACTTGTCCAGCATACTGATATATGTTGAGGGGAATAATGTGGATTTATTAATATGGCAGGGGAAGACAATTTCTGCATGTATTTTCTGGCAACATATGTAATCAGAACAGTGCAACCAATAACTACATGCAGGCTGCAAATGCAATAAAGCAGCAAACTAGATTCATTTTCCATGTTATCAGTTACCGGACCGAGCTACATCTCTAATGTTATACATGGGGAAATAAAGCTATATATTTTAAAATACTAAACATATTCTCCTATCCCTAATAATCTAGGTATCTGAAACCTGAATGACACAGAAATGGGATCAGTTTATCTGCAAGTGCTGTTTTTTCAATGTTACTCTCTAAAATAACATCTTATTTTTTAATGTATTCTTAATGAAAAGAGCACTGTAAATCTATGCCTTGCATGCAAGATTCAAAACAGAGCCTCACCTTCTCCTCCTTTAGAGACTTCCTTGGTTCTTAGTTTCATACAAAGAGAAGGGCTCTGGAGAGGGAGATCAACTTCTAACTCCCACTTCCAATTGCATTCCAGTTATATACTAAAATATTTTTAGTATGTTGCTTCTCAGTTTCCCTGAAGGTAAGCAAATCCTGGGTTTTTCCACAGACTGCATTTTCTAGCTTCACAATTTTTATCACTGCTCTTATTAATATCCTTCCTGAGTCGTTCTGCCCAAAACTGAATATAGCACTTCCACTAGAGCCTAATCAAGCAGAAAGACTTGTTTCAGATGACATTTTACCAGGAAAGTGTTTGTTTTTTTCCTGACATGCTTACATTACCAATTCATGCTTGATGTGTAGGCCATTCTATATAATGGATCCTTTTCGTGAGGATGTTTTTGCTAGCTGTAGAATCCTTTCGGTTGGAAACAACCTTCAAGAGTCCAACCATTAGAACTGCCAAGTCCAGCACTAAGCCATGTCCATAAGTATCACACCTACACAACTTTTAAACACCTCTAGAGATGGTGACTCAATCACTTAGCTGGGCAGCCTGTTCCAGTGCTTGACAGCCCTTGTGGTGAAGAAATTTGTCCTAATATCTAAAAGCTCATCTGGCACAACTTGAGGCCATTTTCTCTCACCCTGTCACTTGTTCCCTGGGAGAAGAAACCAACACCCACCTCACTACAACCTCTTTTCAGGTAGTTATAGAGATCAGTAAGGTCCTGTTCCCCCCCATCCTGAGCCTCCTTTTCTCCAGGCCAAACAAACCCTATTCCCTCAGTCACTCCTCATAAGACTTGAGCTCTAGACCTTTCATCAGTTTCATCGCTTTTCTTCAGACACACTCCAGCAACTCCCTATCTTTCTTGTAGTGTGGGGCCTAAAACTGAACACAGTATTTGAGGTGCAGCCTCACCAGTGCTAAGCATAGGGTGACAATCACTTCCATAGTCTTGATGGCCATCCTATTTCTGATACAAGCCAGAATGCTGTTGGCCTTCTTGGCTGCCTGTGCACAAGCTGGCTCATGTTCAGCTGGCTGCTGGCCAACACCCCCAGGTCCTTTTCTGCTGAGCATCTTTTTAGCCCCTCTTCTCCAAGCCTGTAGCGTTGCACGGGGTTCTTGTGACTCAAGTGCAGGACCTGGCATTGAACCTTGTTGAACCTCATACAGTTGGCCACAGCCCACCTATCCAGCCTGTCCAGATCCTCCTGCAGAGCCTTCCTACCCTACAGCAGATCAACACTTCCACCCAGTTTGGTGTTGTCTGCAAACTTGCTGAAGGTGCCCTTGACCCCTTCGTCCATATCACTGATGTGGATCCCCAGTACTGAGCCTTGAGGAACACCACTTGTGCCCAGCCACCAACTGAATTTAATTCCGGTCACCATCACTTTTTCAGCCTATTCAACCAGCTAGTTTTCTACCCAGCTAAGTGTATGCCTGTCCAAGCCATGAGCTAAATATCCAGAGCCTTTCCCTTATCCAACACATGGGTCACCTTGTCCTAGACAGAGATCAGGTTTGATCTGCTGACTTAAACTGATCATCAGCCTGGTTGTCTTGTATGTGCTGCATGAAAGCATTTAGGATAATCTGCTCCATAACCTTCTGAAGCCAGGCTGATAGGAAGAACCTCCTTCCAGCCCTTACTGTAGACAGGCATCACATTTGCCAACCTTCAGTCAACTGGGACTCATTTTAGCTAGGAAATATATATGTAGCTACATGGGACTATTTCTGAACAACTGCAGGGCTTCATCCTCATCAGACTGCATCCTGTTTGTCAATGTGCAAAGATCAGGTTGAATACTCATGCAGCCATCCAGAGAAACTGCAAGGTGAGTAAGCACCACTTCCGCACCATCATTCAGTCTATTAATAAAAGTACTAAAGAGTATCAGAGATCTCTGAAGAACCCTTATGACACATCCATGCATCACTCAGTGAACAACTTACATCTGCTTCTTCAAAGTCTTCAGTTAGTTTTGCACCACATAGAGATCTTCCCCTTACAATTCTTTATTTAATAAACATGAGAAAAAGGCTGTTTTGAGAAAAAATAGTGTGGGGAAAGAATTTTGAATAAAATGCGTGATTTAGAAAAATGAAAGACAAGCACATGGGTGGTATGGTTTAGTGTGAGGTGTCCCTGCCCATGGCAAGGGGGGTTGGAACTAGATGGCTCAATGTCCAGCTGGAGACCAGTAACAAGTAGTGTCCCTCAGGGATCGGTGTTGGGACCGGTCTTGTTTAACATCTTCATCACTGACTTGGACAGTGGGAATGAGTGCACCCTCAGCAAGTTTGCCGATGACACCAAGCTGTGTGGTTCGGTTGATACGCTGGAGGGAAGGAATGCCATCCAAAGGGACCTTGACACGCTTGTGAGGTGGGCTGATGCCAACCTCATGAAGTTTAACCATGACAAGTGCAAGGTCCTACACCTGGGTCAAAGCAATCCTAGGCACAGCTACAGGCTGGGCAGAGAAGAGATTCAGAGCAGCCCTGCAGAGAAGGACTTGGGGGTGCTGGTCAATGAGAAAATGAACATGAACCGGCTTCAGTGTGCGCTTGCAGCCCAGAAAGCCAACCATATCGTAGGTTGCATCAAAAGGAGTGTGACCAGCAGGTCAAAGGAGGTGATCCTGCCCCTCTGCTCTGCTCTTGTGAGAGCTCACCTGGAGTACTGTGTGCAGTTCTGGTGTCCTCAACGTGAAAAGGACACAGAACTCTTGGAACAAGTCCAGAGGAGGCCACAGGTATGATCAGGGGACTGGAGCACCTCCCATATGAAGTTCGGCTGAGAAAGTTGGGGCTGTTCAGCCTGGAGAAGAGAAGGCTGCGTGGAGACCTCATAGCAGCCTTCCAGTATCTGAAGGGGGCTTATAGGGACGCTGGGGAGGGACTCTTCATTAGGGACTGTAGTGATAGGACAAGGGGTAATGGGTTAAAACTTAAACAGGGGAAGTTTAGATTGGATATAAGGAGGAAATTCTTTCCTGTTAGGGTGGTGAGGCACTGGAATGGGTTGCCCAGGGAGGTTGTGAACGGTCCATCTCTGGCAGTGTTCAAGGCCAGGTTGGACAAGGCCTTGGGTAATATGGTTTAGAGAGAGGTGTCCCTGCCCATGGCAGGGGGGTTGGAACCTGATGATCTTAAGGTCCTTTCCAACCCTAACTATTCTATGATTCTTACTGTAAAATTACTTACCAGTTACACAGCAAGATCTCAGATATACTAATAATAACAGATACCAGTTGTAAAGCCCTAAACCCTTAATTCAGTAAATAGCTGAGTTTTTCCAACCTCAGAGAAGACAAGTGTTTAAAAAACAACTGACAAACATTAACTCAGGTGCACTGATGAAAAAGAAACCACTTACCTCCTTTGTGATTCTAGTCACAGTAAGCATAACTATTATCATATTTTATTATTAAGCTACCATGGAAATAAAATGAGAAAAATGGGGAATGGGAAATGAGGCTTTTATAAAGAAAAGGCTTATTTGAAGTTCATTATAGCTACACAAGGCTATTTAAAATATTCAGATTCAGACACCCTGAAATGAGCAGGGTCAGCCTTGAGGGAAGTAGCGTTGCCAGGAGACTTAATCCACAAAGTGTCACAAGAGCTTATAATTTACTCTTTTTTATCAAGGGATGTTGAGAACAAACATACTCACCAAATTGTACAATGATTTTTCAGATTTCTACACTTTCACATGGAAAAGGTGGACCGTAACTTTGACTCATTGTCCTTTAACCAGCCCCCAAACCCCTGAATTTGCAGTGTAACAACAACTACACATCTCCTTTTCTTGGAGAAGTATGTTGCAGTACCCTTTTTCTAGGTCATCCCACCCTATTAAAGACTCCCAATGGCAACTGGCCTTAATAAGCAAGATAAATAGGTGCAGGGAATGAGAGTCAGCTGTTAAAAGGCTGGGATTTAAAAGGTTGCCAGTGTAAGAGAAGTTAGATTTCAGAAGGGGGAGATTTAAAAGATTAAAGTGTTGCCTAGCTTGAAAGTAGCCCAAACTGGAGGAAAGGATCTGGTCTTTCATATCTAATGGAAAAACCTGTAGGGGATTTTTGCCTGGATGTGACTATGGATAAGTCTCTATGTGCACAAAAGCACTAGCAGAGTACAATAACCTATTTATATTTGTTGACTTCGGCATTCTGGTATCAGAAACACATCGCCTTTCTTTAAACAGTGCCCACCAGTGCAGCATTCTCACTCCTAAGGCACAGTCCCAGGGCACTGCCTACCTCATAATGAATAAATATCTCCAGAAATTATTTTTAAGAAGTAAAATGAAAGTGCTGAGGACAGCCTGCCCTTAACACTGAAATGGTTATAGAGACTCGTGGGCACCTTGACTGCAGGATTACTGAGATGGTTGCAGCTCAAATGAACTAATACAAAGTTGAAAACAATGGAACCATGATATCCTCATAGGGACAGGTTATTCAGGAGTCTTTGTCCCTCTAAATGGACCAATTTCAGGAAAATTCTAAAGGGGTGGGGGGAGGGGATAATCTTAAAGATAGAAAAAGGGGGGGGGGGGAAGCGCCAGAAAATGTTGCAGCTGTAACAGAATACCATCTGAGATGCTTCCATGCTGAGATACTGATGACGTGACACTGGAATAAGCAGTTCCCAGGAAGGCCTTCAGGATCCAAAGAACAGCATGTAGCAGAAGGGAAGATATGGACATAGAATCACAGAATCATAGAATAGTTAGAGTTAGAAAGGACCTTAAGATCATCGAGTTCCAACCCCCCTGCCATGGGCAGGGACACCTCGCTCTAAAACATATCACCCAAGGCCACGTTCAACCTGGCCTTGAACACTGCCAGGGATGGAGCATTCACAACCTCCTTTAGGCAACCCATTCCAGTGCCTCACCACCCTAACAGGAAAGAATTTCCTCCTTATATCCAATCTAAACTTCCCCTGTTTAAGTTTTAACCCATTGCCCCTTGTCCTATCACTACAGTCCCCAATGAAGAGTCCCTCCCCAGCGTCCCTATAGGCCCCCTTCAGATACTGGAAGGCTGCTGTGAGGTCTCCACGCAGCCTTCTCTTCTCCAGGCTGAACAGCCCCAACTTTCTCAGCCTATCTTCATATGGTCCAGAGGGAGACATGCACAGTTGCTTGTACTTGTGACTAGCACTTTGAACTACTGTACTGGAACAGGAGCTGGCCTTTTCATTCTTTACACAGCCTAGTTACCATGTTCTATCAAAATTACTTGACAAATTTCAATATGTATATATTTTTCTTGATTAGCAAGAGATCTGAATATCTATTTCCTTAACACCAAGTCAAATTTTGATTATTCCGAGCCAGATGCCTCTCTGGGAATATCACCAAATAAGATTCTATAAATTATTTAACCATGTGATAGGGAAAGTGTGTTTCTTGTGTATCCATCTGGATTACTCACTTGAGACTGGAAAATGCATAAGAGTACAATATCAGGTCATAGTTCTCAGAGTTAACCGAGAGGGGCTTAAGCACGGAAAAGTCCATTGGTAACACAGAAACTGTGGTTTCCATGTAACACTTGGCCCTATACCCACTCTAATAACCTCACTATAAAAAACTATTAGAGCCCAAATAACAGTGGATGCTGCCAGCATTTGGAATAGCATGAAACAAAAATGAACTGCTCACTACTGAACCAAGAAGGCAGCTTACCTAACTGGGGACAGGAAGAAGGCATCTAGTTCTGACTCCATGCATGAACAGGAGTGCAGGTGCTACAAGGTTAGAGTGGTGTGTGCATGAAGGAGAAGCTAGGCTGAGCATTCTGGGCTCTGTAATGATATTAATTGAATATAAGAGTTGAAAATACGTAGATGTCAAGTTTTATTCTTATATAAGAGCTTCTGTCTCTGTACTTAGTTTTGGATGAACTGTCAAACTCTTCACTGGCATAAGAAACTTTAGTAGGCTGATAATGAGCTTTTATTAAACATCTTCATTTTGGTTAAGAAAAGAACTTATCTCGTCTTGTGTCAGCCAGAGAGCTTCTTTCAATGGTTTCCCCTTTTCACTGAAAGTTTGGGATTGCATTTCTTCCCATTACCTCTAACTGTGAGAAACATGAACACATAAACCACACTAGCATATGAAAAACATGACAGCTTCTTCTTAACATTCCCTATATAGAGCTCGTCAGCTGAATCTGAGCAGAACAAAGTCAAAATCCTCAGCAAAAGCTGTGAAATGAAAATCAGTGGAATGAATATTGATTTATGCTTGTTATTCCTCTTATCCTTCCTTTTATATTCTCTTCCTCTTTCTTGTCTTTTTCACAGCTTTTCTCAGTCCAGCTTACAGGTTAACTATTTTGTATGTCTTTGTCATGGTTTAACCCCAGCCAGCAACTGAACCCCACACAGCCACTTGCTTACTTCCCCATTCAGTGGGATGGGGGAGAGAATCAGAAGAGTAAAAATGATAAAACTCATGGGTTGAGACAAAGACAGTTTAATTGGTAAAGCAGAAGCCAAGCAGGCAAGCAAAGCAAAACAAGGAATTCATTCACCACTTCCCTGCCTCTGTAGTCTACACATAGATGATGGAGCAGCTTAACAGCTATGGCACATCAAACAACAGATCTGCTGTGACAGCAAGAGACCCATTTACCTCTGTGCAAGCTGTATAGTTTGTAACTACAGTAGAACTTTGAAGTGCTACTTTAAAGCCAGTTCTTTGACATGGAACGTATAGGACATAAAGAGCTTAATAAAATGTTTAGACTGGATCAAGACTTAGTTTTGGCAAGCAAGTTGTCTGAATTGCTGTATTCTGTAGACACATAGGATCCAGAAGCATCCAGTACAAGAATGAGATACTGCTTTTAGCAGCTCACCTTTGCAAGGAGACACTCAGCACCAAAGACATAGTCAGCTGGAAGGCTGAAATAAAGTGGGGAGAGAGATGAACAGCCATGGAGAGAAGGAAGGAAGAAGTATTTCAGTTTAAAGGGACCTACAATGACCATGTAGTCCAAAGTAGGGCTACCCTGTAAAAGAAAACCTGCAGATACTTCCTTCATAATTTGGTATCCACTCTACATGCTGCTCTAAAAGCTGGTAAATGAGGCTATGAATACCATACAGATACCAGATGGGTAAATTACTTGCTGCACTAAAATATAATATTAGCTATGTAGGACTGAGGTTTGATTCATAGAAGAAAACAGCAAAATGGTTACTGATTCAGTGTTCACCCTAATGGGTTTGAAATGTCCCTAATAGCTAATATTGAAAAAGTCCCCCCTAAAAAGTTAAAAATAAGGCCTATAAGGAAGCTCTTTCCCAGAACAGGGCAGTGAGCTTTTATCCACTTTCAACCTTACAAAATGAAGCTAAAACTAAATACTCAGAGCTGGGTTATAAAAGTCTGTAGCCCTGACTCCATGAAAATAAATAGGATTATTTCACATTCCTTGCTACAAAGCTATTTCCAGGATAGTTTCTCTAATATAGTAATTTTTTGCTCTTTCAGTGTGACACCTCTAAGTCTCTAGTGAGTGCACACAACTCAGAGCACTTATTCCTGTAATAACCATAAAATACTGTAAGATGAGAAATTTCCAAACAATTATCTGAACGGACATTTACTGTGTCTCCTGTACTATACAGTCAAGAATTCCTCCCCAGGGCAGGTAACATGTCCTTGTCTACACATCAGAGATGGCAAATTAAGGTGTTTGGCTTCCATCCCAGTGTTAACCGAGCCCTGGCTCACCAGCTCTGGACAGGTGCTCTGCTGTTGGTCTTGTCACAGGCCACCCATTGCTGTGGTCTGCAGGGCACAGCATATCAGTGGTAGCAGGCTCACCAGTTCTTGTTTCCAAGGGATGATGTCTGTAGCCTCAGATGTGCAGTCAGTCTCAAAGCCCACCTATTCAAACACATGCGAAATTACATTTAACAATGTCAGAGCTAGAAAGGAGTTTAACATTAATTCCCATTACACGCTCTGCCAAGGTGAAAAAACACTTGAGAGATCTATTGAAGCTCGGTTCCCCGTGCACATCCCAGTCCCTCACTGTAATTCACATCTTGGTTCATTTGCATCTTGAACATAATTATATCCAGAGCAACAGCACAGTATATGCATTCATCCCATATTTACCTTCCAGTCTCAGAAAGGTCACCACTACTGGAAGCAGCAGAAGGGACTCGGTGTTTTGTCAGCATAAGAGAGTCCCTGTCCAACATCTCAGATTTGTTGTAATTATGAAGCCATTTACTTAGTTCAGTTTTTCACATACATTTTCTAATTTATAGATGCCTTAAAGATAATTGCCTAATTTCCTTAAAAGTAAGTCTGAAATGGGAATACACTGGACTGCTACAGTTGTCATATTTCTCTTTAATGAAAAGAGATATGGACATGTTTTAGAAGTAAACAAACTATGGAGATTTAATGAGTAGGGCCACTTAGGCTGATTGAAAAATGAATGAATATCGGTCACATTAGTGTGGGCAAAAGTGGCTTCCCTCTTATAAAATAATTGTTTTCTGTCGAGCTGCAGCAAAGTAGGTGGGGAGTTTAGATTGCTTTGGTCAAAAGATGACAAGAATATAGAGGCAGAGCTGTGTATTTACTTTAGGTTCATTTTTAAATAGAAAAATTACATTTTGAAATGAAGACAAAGTTATCTTCATATTCACAGAGATGCCGTACTTGGACACTTGAATATTTTCCTCCACTTTTTGTGGTCTGACCAATATACTAAGTTGAATTTAAACAGGAAAACAGTTCAGTTCTCCCTCTACAGCTTGGGTTTTAATTGATTGTATTTCACTCACAAAATAATCTCATTCTGCCTCTATTAGGAGTATAAATAAAGAATTTAAAATTCAGTATGTTCACACCCAATCTTTTTCATCAGTTACAAAACCATAAGCATTTTGCTTTGAAAGATGTCAGCTATTAAGTCTCCAAGCATATGGCACCAAAAGATCAGGCTGTCTTGAGAAATCAAAAAGTAACAATAGCCCATCCTTCTCAAGTGCTTGGGAGAAGTCTCTATCTGTTTGCCCTTCTGTTACCATAATTTTTCCATCATATGTTTCCATTCCAAGTAGCTTCAAAAGGGAATATTTTGGCTTGAGGCTTTTCTTTTTTTACACCCTGAGCAAATGCAAAACAAGATTATGTCCTGCTTCAAGAGCTACAAAACAGATGAGACAGAGAAAGGAGAAATTGCACTAACAGACTAAGAGACATGGCAGGTCAGTGGCTGAGAAATAAGTCTTCGTGTCTCCCAACTTGTAAGCCTGGTGTTTCACTGTTACCTTCTTTCCTATTTGTCAGCACTGGGACTAGAAGATTTCAGGTTGAAAATCCAGATAGCTTGGCTCTGTTATGGCTATAAAGAAAGAAATATTAACCAGGAAGCTACACAAGTAAAACCAGTGAAACAGGCAATGAACACATTGCTACACCACTGTCCCCATGCTATATTAATGACCATTTGATGCAGCATCTCACAGCCTCTTCTGAATGGGGTTAAAGCTGAATTTACTAGTTTAGATATAGAGGAATTGGAAATAAGTTCAAACAATCCTCTTTCTTAGGCCAACATACCTGAAACCACAGGGAAAGGTTTTAAATTGCTCCAAGCAGAATGTGAACTTTGTGGGGCTGTTTGCATAATGATCATGATAGTTATCTCACATTTACAGTCTCACTTCCTAAACTAAGACCCATTTAAAATGCCATGGTGGATCTGAAATGTCTTGATTTAATAGCAACAGAAAATGAGCACTCAGAAGTCACTGGAGGTATACAGCTGCAGCAGACTGCTGTCCTCCAGAATATGTTACTTTGAAATTCAGACAAGCTTTTGTCACTTTAGAATTGAATGTTCAATTAGCAGGGACGTAAACATAGGAAACAGGCTAAAAATCAGGTTATTGAACAGAAGCTGAGCATCACTGACATAAGCTGCCGTTCTGTCCTCCCTACCAGGAGGTATTATACTGTCTAGCTGTTTATCCATTCGGCTCTATATGGTAGTGGAGGCAATGCCACACTTTGAAGCAGCACCCCAGAGGCTGCTCATTTTAGACAAGAAAAAAATCTGACCTTTCCAGAACTGGAAATCCCAGTCTAACCAGAGCCCCCATAAAGGGTGAGGCAGCTCTCAGCACTGGGAGTTAGAGTTCTGGCCTCAGCTAACAGCAGAGAGTTGAAACCCAGACAAGTGCTTGAGAGGGATTTGTATGAAATAACCTTATTTATGTATATAACAGCCTTATTCTAAGTCCTTCAAATCGCTGGCCAGAACTGCCTGCAAAGCCAACAACAGATATCTTGACCAATACATCCCCTGAACACAGAAGCTGGAATCTTCTCAAAGATGAAGATGATGGAACTTGCCAAATAGATGTTGAAACCAGCAAACGGTCTTGAAGTTGAAGAAAAAAGTATCATTACAGTAATTAAAACAGTATCACACAATATATGCACACATTAGGCAACTTAGGCTTTGAGCGTCTTTAATTCTGGAATGTCCTACATCTATGCTTTTCTTTGACATCTTGAATGTCTTTTAATATCTTTATTTAAAGCAAAGCAATACTTTCCTCCAGGGACACCTATCAATTAAGGCTATTTTATGAGTGACCTTCATGTATACAAAAGCTCTCACTGACTTAAGAAAAAAAATATTACAAATATCTTCAAAAACTGCCAGTGAAAGCACTGAAGTCCTAATTTGTAGAGTTCTGGGATATTTGTGACCTTTCTGAATTGACTGGGACAATAGAATGGAGCAAGACTGGGAAACACTGCATGCCTTGAGGGGTTAGAATTATATTTTTAAAATTGTAGATTTTTTAAATCAAGAATTAAATAGAAAATTAAACCATATTTCTTTCATAGTATTCATGATAGAAGAAACTAAAACCATTGAATGTAAAAAACACAGCTAGACTGTAAGTCCCTGCTGAGTGGGCACTGCCTGTGTAAATGCATAGCTTCCAAGGCTTCCAGCAACATAGGGGAAAGGACATCTTGAAATTAAATAGCTTCCACTTCTACCTTCACACAGTTTCATGAAACTTGCCAGGATGCTCATGTGTTATAGAATAGCAGAATTCTTTCTGAAGGAGGAGATGCAGCTGTTCTCAGAATATATTCCATCTAAAGGTCCAGAAAATGTCATAAATAAGGTAAGCAGCAGTGTTATGCAAATAATATTCTTTTTCTCATCAGGAGGAAAGCCTCCCTGCCTTAGAGGAAACTGGAATTGTACAAACTTTTGCAATCCTCATTTTGAAATAATTTCATTTCATAATTTCACAAATACTAATCAATGTTAGCATATTAACCACTGATATCTTCATCTGAGGCAATAGTTGTACCCCAACAAAAGAATTGTTTTGCCAATTCAATCACAAGCTCCTTTACATTCAAATATGCAAACTAACAGCTATGAAAAGTGAGATAAGCATTTTGAAATGTACCTCCACTATGAAGGACATCAAGCCCTGGCTTTAGGCAGTGCTCAAATCCCATATTTTACCCCCTCAGTGCTCCTTATCCTATGGTACCCAGACAGTTTGGAAATGCAGCCCTAACATATTCACCTCAAATAAGCAGCCAAGCTTGAAGGGAATCAGTAGCAACAGTTTAGAGTCCAGTGTGTTCCATACACAAGATCAGATTTTAGGAACTGCTAACTCGTCAGGCTCAGTCCATATATTACTAGCACTTCCCCAGCTGATGGCTACATACCAGGACACATTTGTTTGGTGGAAAGACTATTCCAGAGATGCACTTGTTCTGTTCTTCAGTTCAGTATGCCTGTATACAGGGATTACAGCTGTGGATGGAACAGCATCTACTACAGCAACTGTATTTGAAAGAAATAAACTTGATTTTTATCCACCAATTCCATCATTTGAAGATGCCAGTATAAAACTAATCTCAGCTGGCCCCTCTTATGGGATTGTCTGTGAATGGACACATAAAGTAATAACACAAAGCAGGTAATCATGAATGTGATTGCCTTGTCAGAACACAGTGCATCTGCAAACCTGCACTGCACGCACTTTAGTACTAACGTCTTGAGGCAAAAAAGTTTTTGCCTTGTGAAAGTCAAACAGATACTATTACATATACAGCTCTATAAACTGATTTACTTAAATGCACGTTACTAATCTAAAGACTGAAAGCTGTAATACAGCAATGCTTACTGAATGATACCTGGAAGAAAGAAAGTGTTCACACATGCTTATCTTGGTCAAAAGCCCATGCATTTAGAGGATGATCCTAACTGCTTCGTAAATTAAACAGCAGCTGTGATTTGATTCAAATGCCCTTAGTAAATAAACCAATCACTAAGCTGTTTATTAGAATTACAAAGTACAAAGATAATTGCTGTGACACACCTGTGAGGTGGGCTGATGCCAACCTCATGAAGTTTAACCATGCCGAGTGCAAGGTCCTACACTTGGGTCGGAGCAATCCCAGGCACAGCTTACAGGCTGGGCAGAGAAGAGATTCAGAGCAGCCCTGAGGAGAAGGACTTGGGGGTGCTGTCGATGAGAAAATGAACATGAGCCAGCTTCAGTGTGCACCCGCAGCCCAGAAAGCCAAACATATCCTGGGCTGCATCAAAAGGAGTGTGACCAGCAGGTCAAAGGAGGTGATCCTGCCCCTCTACTCTGCTCTTGTGAACCTCACCTGGAGTATTGTGTGCAGTTCTGGTGTTCTCAACATAAAAAGGACATGGATCTGTTGGAACAAGTCCAGAGGAGACCATGAGAATGATCAGGGGACTGGAGTACCTCCTGTATGAAGACAGGCTGAGAAAGTTGGGGCTGTTCAGCCTGGAGAAGAGAAGGCTGCGTGGAGACCTCACAGCAGCCTTCCAGTATCTGAAGGGGGCTGTAGGGATGCTGAGAAGGGAGTCTTCCTAACGGACTGTAGTGACAGGACAAGGGGTAACAGGTTAAAACTTAAACAGGGGAAGTTTAGATCGGATATAAGGAAGAAGTTCTTTACTGTAAGGGTGGTGAGGCACTGGAATGGGTTGTCCAAGGAAGCTGTGAATGCTCCATCCCTGGTGGTATTCAAGGCCAGGTTGGACAGAGCCTTGAGTGACGTAGTTTAGTGTGAGGTGTCCCTGCCCATGGCAGGGGGGGTTGGAACTACCAACCCTAACTATTCTATGATTCTACGAATCTTTGGTCGGCCATTATATTTTAAAAGATTCATCACGTTCAAGAGGCCAGGACCCTGCATACATTGTCCCTGTCCTAAGATGTCAGGCATTTGCAGTATTCATGCTGCAGAACACCTATTCAGAAAACCTGTCTACATGAGCCCCAAAGATCCCCTCTTGTTTCATGAATGAGTTTTCCAATTCAGTCAAATAAAGAACATTTGTGAAATGTTCATTTCTAAGAAAAATCGTCTTTTACCCATTGCAGGGACAACTAGAGACATGGGAAACAAACAATAGCTTACCCTGGTAATCCTCTCCACCTTGTGAATCCCCCTAGATATATTTCAAATATGGCTTAAACCTTGCTTATAATATATGCTCATTTTGATTAAAACCCTTATCTTTTTGCAGTATAATTCATTATTCTGTTCACATTCCAAGTAATATGTGCAATATTTCAAAGTACAAAGATTGCTTCCTTTGTCCTGCACAAGTAACTCCACTGGTAGCTAAGGAGACACTCCTGATTTTTGTCCACCAATATAGGAAAAAGTCAGAATCAGACTCATAATTTCCTCAGTACTATTAGATTTATGATCCACTTGGTTTGCTGAATATTTCTACTTGGTTTATATCCATTATTGCCTTGCATCTATTACTTCTACAATATTACCTTTGCAGGAAGACAAATAGAAAGGACATCGGCAATGCCCTGCTTGGCCATTCACATGAAGCTTTAATAACTTTTTCTAGTGTTAGAAATAGCTCAGTATTTCCATTAAGACTATAGTTTCTTGTATGGAAGTTGCTTCCAGAAAACAAAGTTAAAGTTTATTACAACGTGAAACAGTTATTTATTGACTGCTGTAAGTCAGGGCATTTAAAATATTAAAAAAGTTTTTCCACTCTAAGTTCTAAGGCATTTTGTTAATGTGCTGCATTTTGTAGTCATTTATAAAGATCACAGGCATCCTTTTAAACTTTATAATACAGTCCACTGGCATCATCCCACCAACCAACCCAGTGCAGCCCTCTCTGACGTCAAGTGGAGCAACACATATTTCTACTAAACATTCATGTCTCTCCACTATGAGTACTATTAAGCAGTAGTACTTTGATTTTCTTACTTTCGGCTCCATTTTAATGGCACAGTCAGGGACATGCTGTTGATGCAGAATATCTCTCTAATACTACGTAGAAAGAATTTGTCATTTTGGTTAGCTATTAAGCCTTGTTATTTCTGTGCTGAGGGAGCAACAACAATCTCTCCATATGGACACAGTAGCTCCTTATAGAGGTTTCCTAACAAGAGAACTTTGTCTTTCTTACTGGGATTATATTGCCTGTGAGTTTTGTCTTTTGATTTCATGCCAAGAACTGCAATCAGAGTAAAACACCACGCAGGAAAAAATGAAGTGTATCTAACATATCCTCCACTCTAATACAGAGATATTTGTAAGAAAAATCAATGCAATCAAGTAAAATGAAACTGTCTATGATGAGAACATATGACAAAACATACCACAAAGTAAGGCTTAATAGGTGAATTATTAGGTTACTTTATAACGTACTGTCAGCCAAGACCCTGGTGTCCTTGTATTATATGCTGCACACATACAGAGTTGCTCTGAAACCCTGACTGCAAATGGTAGAGTAAGGTGGTCCCAGGCCACACAACAGCTTTGCAGCTTGTTAGTCAACTCTTTCTTGTGTAGACCAGAAGGAAGACTTGCAAGAAACTTTGCAAACCTGACACCCCTCTGTGCTGGCAGGAATCCCCTTGTAGCTCACATGGCTATAGGATGGGGCATTAGATGAGGTAATAAATTCCCAGTCTTGGCATTATCAAGTTGTTGTACAGCTCCCCCTCACTGATGCAATGCTGGACTTCTCCAGGTCCTCCAAAAGAAAGGAAAGAGGCAGGGCAGAAACTGGAAGCACCCTAAAAAAGAGGCATTTTGAGAAGAATTATAGGCCTAGAAAGAGAAAATTCATCACTTTCTGGACCAAGCCCTACTCCTGTTGAGAACAGGAATGCCAGCAAGAACAGCCCTAGGATCCCAATGATCTGGCTTTGCTTATACACAACGCTTTAACTACCCAGCCCTGCTTCTGTCAATAGCATTATCTGAGCAGAATAGATTTTGTTTCATTGCAAATGATTTTGTTTCTGAACTGGAAGACATATATCACTATCCTATGTCTGCTTTTTTATAGCACTTGCTGGATTAATATTTGCATTAAATTATCTTGCACCTAGTGGTGGGAATCCTCTTTTCTAAATCTTCAGTGAAAAGGGGAATGACTTTGCCAATTTAGAGCCAAAGTGCTAGATAAGGGATTAGAGACACAAACACCCCTTGTACAGATGGGTGGAAACAACAATCAGCAGGAGAGACAGCAGCCTGTGTCTCCCAAGTGGTCCAAACATCAATGGGTTTCAGGGATAAAGAGATGAGATGTGCTCATGAAAGTTCCCTGGCAATCACTTAATCAGGGACTGTTTAAATTACTTATCTTGCCAGCAACTGATGAATTCTTAACACCATGCTAGAAACACAGCTATGGAAACTACTGGGCTGGCACATAAATGATAGTCATTTGCAAAAATCATGACAAGGGTAAGAAAATCCTCTGTGAAAAAGTCAAGGTTTCTGCAAACGCAGCTGTGAGTAGCTTAATATTAAAACCTGCATAAGGAGGGTGGGCAGATCAAATCAGGCCAGAAGGATACAGGAAGGATTGTAGAGTTAGGTTTGTTGGTGAGAAATTAGTTTGTAGGTTATGTTAATGTAAATTAATAGAAAACAAACAAATTTGGGGCATACTTCTTTGAAATGGCAGAATGAAATGCAGTGGCTGCATTTCATCAACAAAAACTTTGCTTAACCTTATTAATTAGCAGACAAGAGAGGCAATGAGGAACATGAAAAGCATACATTTGAAATTATATGCTTTTATAGCTAACTGTCTTGCTAATTGAAAAAAAATATGGTTGACACAAAGAGTGAAATCGCCTACATCAGTGGCACAAAACCAAGAACGTGACAGAATTTCTATACCTACTCTCTGACATTTTGCTGAGTGCAAAACTCATAATGCCACAGAAGGTAATGACACTTCAAAATACTTCAAGTTCAACAGTAAAACTGAAAGCAAAAGTTAAGCAGCAGCTCCTAGAAACAGCTGAGTGAGATGTTTTTGTGGGTGATGTGTGAATTCTGTCCCTCTGGATCTGTTTACTAACGTGAAATCGAAATTACAAAACTGAATGAATCTTACAGAAATGAGTTCCTGAAAGGCCTAATCAAAGCCCATCAAGGTGGAGATGAAAGACTGACATTTCCTTTAGTATCCCTGCCATGAGGCACAATGAGGCAAACATTAATTTGTTTTGGGCTTCTGTGTTTATCTGCTTCAAATATTTTAGCTACTCTGGGACTGAAAAATGGAGTCAGTTAATATCCAAAGAAAGCAGACTTTGAGTCTATGATAATACAGGCTTCAGAAGTACTAAATTTGTATCCTTAAAATTGTATTTCTTTTAATTAGGGATGGAAGATAAAAAGTTTGAGATATTGTTGATAATCCCAAACATGCACTAAGAAAATCAGAAACCAGTTATTACCTGCCTCTGAGTAGAACCCAATATTCAGCAAATCATTTTGTACTGAAATTGAGGCCAATGATACATTCAAATACATTCCATAAACAGAAAATGAGTTTCTGCTTACTCTGACCTATTTTCCTTCTTTACATAATGACTGACCTGGCCAGTTTACAGACTTAAGTCCCTAGATTTTAGTTTGTCCGGTATGACTCACATTAAATTTCCATGGTTAGAGCAAGCTTACATGATATTGGCACTTGTGCTCACCAGATCATATGTACCTATTTTAAGACCCTCTCATTGAAGGTATTGCTGCAGCTGAAAAACAAAGAATTTACCACATAACATGATTATGAACGTGAAGAAAAACATATGTCATGGTATTCCTTTGTGAAGAGGGAAGATTTAAAAGAATATAGATTTTATAAGAAAAATTAAGCAGTTCTGGAATCTGATATTTAATTGTTTTTCCCTGACTAGTACACATCGTGGTGGACGGTAATTTTGGGTACCACGTGTGCTTCCTCAGGCTATGGGACTTCATAAGCTCCTGTGTTAACATGCTATCAGTAGATGCATCTCTGTCTTTCAGAATAGTGATAGTTTGTCCCTGCAGGAAAACTGTCCAAATGCAGTTTTCTCTGATGGCAGGAGAAAGCAAGAAAGCAGGCTAACATTTCCTTCCTACTGCCATGGTTGAGGGGTAAAGGTTTGATATGTATTTGAGTCTGCAGGATAGTTAAGTTCTATGGCAAAAAGCATATATGCATCATTACATAAGTCCAACAGCCCATAGACTGCAGAACAATTTTATGTATAGAAATAACATATTTTAAATACCTGACGAATGCTTCAGCACCACTCTCTAGCCACTAAATTATTTTAGTGTGTCTTAATACCTTACTTGCAACACTGTAACTTAATTAATTGGAGGTTATTTTTGATATCCATTAAGGAAATAATACATCTCACTCTACTGCCCATATCATTATGTAAATAATTTTGACATGAGTGCATTGGGAGGAACACAAGACTCATGAAGAAGATGAGGGTCCATGTTAGATAAGCATTCAGAGAATTCCCAATCAATGTTGGGAAAAAGAAACATAACCAAGATTATTGGGTTTAAATTAAAGAATTGTTCTAAGAGGTTCTGTGCTGACTCTTGTCCTAGTTTGTATCAACAGAAATCAGAGAAAAATACACCAACCCGAAAGAATATTGCACTGAAATTGGTCTAAATAATATAATAATCTTGCTTAAATTTTTTTACTGCAGTGTCCAAAATATCATACATTATCAGTACTAGAATCTCCCAGTCCTGCTTCCTTGTGACAGTCTCAATGCTCTCCATGTTACATTTGTCATTTCTCTTGCTGACAATATATTTGTCTTCTACGTTTTATGACTTTCTATACTTAATACCATTTTCTACATATGTTTTTCAACTGTTTCAGAACAACTGTTTTCAAAACAAATACTGTTTTCTTTCAGTAGTGGTCAGCTCCAACACCCAGGTGACATCAGACTCATCCCTACTGTTTTAAGTAGCTAATCCCTATATTTCAAGATCGTTTTTATTGGCTTGGCTACAGCTTATAATCAGAAAGACAGCCAGCCCCAATTAGAGTGTTTTTGCAAAAATCAGTTGCTTCCAGTAGTGTTTGAAGTCATTCACAGTAGGTTTAGATCACAATGTACAACACACCCCCTGAGAATGACAGACCATGAACCACGCTGGACATAATAAGCCTATTCTTGAAACACATCATTTGAAGTGCTTTTCTAGCTAGAATTACTTACGAAAGTTTATTATTAATAATAAAACTCAAGCTTTCCTTTCAGAGTGTTTCGATCCACAGAGAACCTGTTTTCAAATGGTATAAACTACTATTGCTTCAAAAGGATATTGTTCATTTATCTCTTGGAGCTGTACCTGTTTACAACTGTGGAGAATCAGAACTACAGCACTTCTGCTACTGGCATTAGGAAGAATTTCTGCCCTCTTGTTTGCTGTACCCACCACTCCTTCCCAGGAAATTATGCCTGATACACAGACACACACTTTGCTGTTCTTCGGCTGTGCAACTCTCTCTGCAGATCTTTTTCCCTGAACTGTGATCCTACTTTAGATGTGAGTTATCTTTACCACATCTTTATCCAAGTCCTTCAGCCATCATTTTAATCATGTATGCAATGATTAAAAAGAAAAATAATCAATCATGCTCAGTAGCAAGTTTATAAACAAAACAGTGCATAATTTTACAAGACATCAAGCTCTGCTCAGCACCTCTGCTGTGCAAAGGCCTCTTTTATCTGACTGAGACTCCTCCTCTCAGTAACAGCAAAATTACATGCCCTAGGGGAAAAAGGCCCTGGTGCTCCAAGAGAAGGTAATCACTAAAGGAAGAGTTCATTGAGGGATGGGGCATTTTTCCCATGTTTCAAATCCCCAAAGAATTGAAACAGGCCTATATTAACCTGCACACCTGTAATAACACCACAGCTAATGATCCAAGCCCAGGGAGATAGCAAATTCTATGCTTCACTGACTTAAGCGCTCACAGAAGCAGCTTCCAATTCTTCAGAAGAGCAATAAAGTCTTAGAATGTCCCTTCCCCTCTCTTTTCTCCCTCTGGTCCTATTTGATAGAATAAGCTGCTGCTTTATGGAAACCTTTGTGCAACAGTGAAGGCACCTGAATAGAAACTTGACATGGGAGCCTGTGGAGACCAGGCTCTCTCCAATAATTCTCACAATGAAATGCGTGTAAGAAAAGGATTTTCCAAATGATGGGGAAGCATGCTGAGCATTGTGCATGTGCCCTTCCTCCTTCAGCCTACCATACCGACACTGCTGACTGCATCCCACTGCACACCAGGGCAAAAGGGAAGATTACTTTTGTTCACATTCACCTTGAAATAATGAAGAGAAAAACATCAAACAGGAGGGAAATTAAACATTTGGAAGCAAAAGCTGTTAAGAAGATAAAATCACCACATTTAATGAAATTTTGTCACCACTGGAAATCTCAGAAAAGGCATTAAGAGTCACTGACTGTGCACTACCTCTGAGACTGCTGGAAGCAATGAATGACAGTGCAAAACATGCAAGAACAAATGTTATGTCAACTCAAACAGGAAAAGACAGATATCACAGAAGATGTATGCAAAAATATTTTAATCTTGCAATAGTTTACCTAGGAGAAAAGCAGTGGGGAGTTTTGCCTACAAAATAAGACAAGAAAAATACTTGTAATAAAAAGGCCAACCAGAAAAATTTAGCTCCTGAAATGTATTTTCTTTCACTTTGGTATTAAAGATTTCTCCTGGTGAAAAGATTCCACAGCATGGAGTGTGCCTATTTTAAGTGCCTGCAGTGTTAGGAGTTGAAACTTGTAACATTTGAAACAAAAAACAGAAAGAAGGAAAAATTCCACTGGTTTTGAAATGCATATTAGATTTACCTATGCATTATTCATTAGCAATTGCTGGCCTGTTTAGGGGCGGCAGTGGTCTCAAGTGGGATACTAACCCCATGCCTGCAATTGCTTATCAGAGAAATGGAAGGTGACCAAAGCAAAACAATATATAAATGTCTTGAGTTGTCCAGGCAGAAGTGGAGGCTTTGGTAAAGCTGGTATGTCTTCTTCCCAGGGAGCTCTGCTAAATTAGATCCCACTTCCACACCAAACACATCTGAATTTCCCAAGTAACCAGGCACTTGGTAACTATAGAAAGCCAACTTTTACTGTGCTCTGGGAAAAGCACCTCCTTATGAAAACCCCCAATCATGCATCCACTTTCCACAGCAGAATAAAACTTATCACCTGCATAACTTCACCATGGTATCTACGTTTGATACTTGCTCAATCTGTCATATAAGTGGCACTACTCAGCTGGCTGCCCTTAAAAACCTACATGAGCCACTTATGACTGACTACTTCAGTTCTCTTATCTTTCATGTCCTACTCTTTTCTCCCACCTAGAGTTTTCTTTCAGATGAAATGCAGCAAGTCCCCTACAGGGACTGACCTCAAAAGACAAGATTACCTCATGGTGCAGAACTGCACTATTAGTAGTTTCCTGGATGGACAATTCACTGAGGCAAAGAGTGGCTGCAATTTCCATTACAGCTTTTTTAACCACCTTTGTAAAGTGCTTTACACTTAAAAAGCACTGCATAAAATATAGGTGTCATCGGTATTATTTTCTGTTGGCTGCCTCAGGGTGAGTACAAATGTGGCCCTAAATTCAGCAGTCATCGCTTTATAGCCTCAGTATGTCTCCCGTTGCTTGTCCCTACCTTAATACATATTAGAGATGCCACCTGGATATTTCTATTCCCACATAAGACGGCTTATATGAACGTAGGAATGAAGGTAGGAAGGAATGGTGGCACATGAGATATGCAGTACATCACTGTCGCAGACACAGATCTACATAACAAAGAGCTTTGTGCTTCTTATGAAAAGTGAATTATATGAAGCTCATACAATTCTGACCCACCAGCTGTAACATTTCTTTTAAAGCCTACGTGTCAGTTTGGATAAATGACTTTGGAGAAGCAAGAATCTTGTGAGTCTCATCACTTATTTCTGGGGGTGGCAGGCTGTCAGACACTGCTATGCTACAACAGAGTAAAGAATGTGCACCTCTTTGCTGCTATGAAACAGAAAATATATTACATTCAAATATGATCTTCCTAGAAGATTAGCAAAGTTAGATAATGGGATGCCTGAGTATGTGTTTCAATAGGAAAAAAAAAATAACATTGGTGAACATCTGGTAGAAAATTTTTATCGAAAAATAAATTTAAATAGGAGAATTTAGGAACTGCCAGACCATCAGTTAATCTTTTCCAGCATCACTGCTCTGAAAGGATCTCATTTCAGAGCCTTCAGATTAAAGACTAAAATACATTTACAGCATGATATACCTAGATCATATACCATGATATCATCATGATATACCTAGTTGATATACATGAATGACACAGTTATACTACGATATACTTAGATATCTAAGTATAAACATATCCTGGGCTGCATCAAAGAAAGCATGACCAGGGGCTCAAGGGAGGTGATTCTCCACCTCTACTCTGATCTTGCGACACCCACCTGCAGTGCTGTGTTCAGCTCTGGGGCTCTCAAGAGGGACATGGACCTCTTTGAACAAGCCCAGTAGAGGGCCATGAAAATGAGATGGAGCATCTCTCCTATGAAGACAGGCTGAGAGAGTTGGGATTGTTTATCCTCAAGAAGGCTCTGGGGGGACTTTGTAACAGCCTTCCAGTACCTAAAGAGGTCCTACAAGAAAGCTGAGGGAGGGACTTTTGACAAGAGTATCTAGGGATAGATAGAAGGGTCATGGTTTTAAACTGAAAGAGGGTAGATTCAAATTAGATATTAGGAAGAAATTCTTCACTATGAGAGTGGTAAAGCACTGGAACTGGCTGCCCATAGAAGTTGTGGATGTCCCATCCCTGGAAGAGGAGTCACTTTTGACTAGTCTTGTGAGTTTCTTTCTATTGCTCTATTTCAAAACAGGAATGAGACAATATTACCATGGTAAGGTCACAACAATTTTATTTTCAGAAAACTGTTATTTCTAGAATAATGTTTCCTGGTTTGGGGAAGAAAGTGTAAAACCTTAAAGTTCAAATATGATAAATAAAAATACTACTCTAGCTAAGTCCTTCTCTCTGACAGCTGTCATTCGGTAATTTGTTCTGTGCATCAGGACATTCTGATTAACATTATTTGAATTATCTTCTCAGAAATTTCAACATCCTGGCAGGCTTTTCTGTTCCAAAGTTTGCTTCCAGAACAATTTATTGCGGATGAAGCCCTTGGAATGAAGTGCCCATCTATTGACGTCAATGAGAAAGTTGCCATTGTCTTTAACAAGCCCAGAATTTCATATTCATCTCTGAAGAAGAAATATTAGTTGGACCTGGCAAAAATGAAGTGCACTGGTCTGACTTCAGGAAGAAAGGTAGTACTGAGTGACACCAAAGGCCCATGTGGCCTAATATTCTGCCTCCACAAACCACTAGCACCAAAATTCAGTACAAAGACATTTTACCCTGACTTCCCTCCTTCTACCAGTCTCTACTTCAAGGGTTTCCTGGGCTATATGCACTTTTCTGTCTGTTTAGCTACCCTCAGTGAAGCTCTCTTCCATGCATTTTTCCAGTCTTTCTCTGAGACCATGGTAAATTCCTTTGAATTCAGCAGCCACAATATCCTCGACAAGGTTGTTCACAAGTCTATAACCAACTATGTGATGAATTGGTTCTTCCTGCCTGATTAGAATAAGGTTTCTGTTGTTTTCACCCAACACTCCTATTTTTTTTATATAAAAAGTCCCCATCAGTTTATCTAAGGTCACTATGGTTTTGTGGCTCTCATCCCAACTGTTTCTTTTCCAGTCAGAAGATTCCAAGTTTACAAAACTTTTCCTTCTATAAGCCATTTTCCTTCTAAGCCATTTCATGCCTTAGATCCTTGTTTGCCCTTCTTGAACTTGGTCATGCCAAACCCCAACCTTCCCACCCAGTGGTAATGCCAGTTTGGAGCCCATTAAGTGAAATTCGCACAAGTTTTTCTTATATTCATCAATTTATCTACACCAAATTCTATCTGATGTTCTGCTGGCCAGTCATTCAGACCTGTTCTTTCTGCCATTCCTCGTAATCAGCTGTCACCTTTACTACCATGTGTAACTTACTACCTCTGCAAACTTTGTTAACCGTATTGTTCATCTCCTTTTCCAGGTGACAAGAATAAGAAACCCCAGAGACAATCCAATGGGAATGTATAAAGGACAAAGCTTAGTTTGGCTATAGGTTTTAATATACTGTGAACATCAAAAGTCAACTGGCGAGATTTGTCCTAGTAATTCCATGCATTTGACTTTGCCTACTGCCACCACAGAGGCAAACATGCCATTGTTAAAATGTCATATTGTATAAAGAGGAGTGCTGCATACAGCATATAAAAAAGAAGACCTGAAAGGATTGGAATGGCTGTGTGTGGATAAGACAAGGTTGAGAAAACTTAGTGGTCTTCCAGCTTGTTAAAGATTGCAATAAAAACAAAGACAGAAAACCATTATTCATGTCCACTGAGATAGGACAGGGTATAATGAACTTACATTGCTGCAAAGGAGAAAATGTTTTGTCATTCAGGATAATTAAAAACTAGAAAAGACTGCCTGGAAAATGGAACTTGACATCGCTGGAGGTTCTTTAAAAAAGCAGTGTTAGCTGTATTTTTCATCTCAGCTTGGGGCTGTGGATAGAATGGGGTTGTAAAAGTGGGCTTCTCTGAACTCATCATCTTCCCAGGGAGGAAGTATGGCAGAGGTATTTAAACTTTCTTGGCTAACAGAAGGATGTAGGCCCTCTACAGACATGATCTGATTTTCAGAGGGGCAGAACTATTTCAGCTTTCATTAGCTTGCAAACACATAGGTATTCTTAGTTTTTGACACCCTGGACTTGTTCTCCTGCTTTGAGGGCTACCTAAACCTGATTCTACCTTCAACTACACAAGATTTATTTACTCTCTATTAATATTAAATAGGCAATTGATTTTACACATGAGATGAGGCCACAGGAATATTTCAGCCTTTGGCTGGTGGGGTGTTTGGGGTGCTTTCCATGGCTTAGCTCCCAAGACAAAAGGGGGTTGTGAAGAATCTTGCATCTCTTTCTCTGTTTTGTAGAGGTGTTTTCATCACTTTTTCATGCTGTTTGAAATATAGAGCATAAAGTCCCTTAAGAAGAAAAGGTAGTGTTCTTTTTTATGATAGGTAGATAGATAGATAGATAGATAGATAGATAGATTTTAGATAGATTTTGCGATGTGGATAATAGGACAGCAAGGATGTATCTGCCTTTGTGGGTGTATTACATAAATAATGCCAAATGGAAAACATGTAACTTGTGCTGAATGCCAACTAAACAAGGTCTGGAAATCTCTGTACCACCCAAGCACTTGTCAGTACAAAGGCAGGAAAATACAATTACTTCAGTTCTGAATGCAGACGCTCAACCTGAATATCTGTATATGTGATAACGATGAGTAAAAAAAAATACCTGTAAATTTCAGATGTTTCCATAAACAAAATGCAGCAGAGTATCTGCACTACGGATAGGATCCCACAAGGTGCAGCGAGTACCTCTCAGAGATTAGGATTCAGTGCAAGGAAGAAAATAGTTGAATGTCTGTAATACCTGCTTTTGAAGGGATTGGAGGAAATCTTTTTGATGAGGGGTTCCGATGAAGCTGAAAAATAAATCAGTGCAATCAGAAGCAGAGCCAAATACCCAGACAGTGCAAACTGGAACAATGTCGCTGAAGTCAATCAAGCTCTGACAACTTGCAAAAGCCAAACTGCTGCTCTAGAATACTCTCTAAACTGAAATCTTTCATACAGTGCTGTCTCCCTTTATCAAAGCAGAAATTGCTCACAAAATAAGAAAATTTATTAGCTCTGAAACAAACACGCTTCCATCAGCTTTGGGAAAATTTCGGACAAGTACATGCTCTACAGTTCTGAGAATCCAGGAGGCTGTTTCTGAATCATGACTTTTCTTAGTAAAGTAAAACTTCTGACAGGTATTAATGAGTCCGCAGCATTCCTCTGCCTCAGCTAGAAAGCTGGATGGTCCTAGAGCTGCGACACAATTAAAGTTATGTGAAATGAAACCTCCCTTCCATTTCATCTGTCAGTTTTTATGAGGAAGCAGCATATAAAAGGTTTAAGTTCCTAAAAATGAACGCACCATGGATATAGATAGGCAAATTAACACCTACCTTTTGGGAAGGACAGGTTAATACTTCAGTTGACTTCAAACATTAAACTGAAGTGCTATCTCATTTCTCTTCACTAAGGCTGGAAACTGAATCTGATAGAAGGCAGGGTCCCCGACAAGATTTCAATCTCTCTGATAAATGTAATTGTGTTGACATAATATGTTCAGATCTCTGTAAAGCATTTCACTTAATGCCATATAGCAGCCTGATCTTAAAAATTTGTCACTAACAAAAAATTAATGTTGTCTTTATCAAACTGATTGAAAACATCCAAATTATGGTTAATGGAGTCACCAGCATATAAGGATGTCTGCAGGACAGAGCAAAAAAAAAGCCCTTGGTGATGTTATGACTCATTGCTACAAATTGATGCAAATGGAAAATCAGTTATAAGTTTGAAAGTGGTAGAGTTTATTAGACACTAAGCCAAAACAATTAACTTATAAACAATCAATTCATTAGTGATGCAGAAATGGTTTTCCTTTTAATAATAAAAAAGGTGTTCCTCCTCTGAAAGACCAGAAAGGACCTTTGTGAAATCAATTTCTAACTTTCTGCATAAAGCAGACTAACAAACTTCCTTGGTTTTAATCACGACTGAAGCAGAGTCCATCCTTTTGAAAACCTGCATTCTCTACTTACAACTGTGATGGAGTGATGGAGACTCCAGCACTTCAGAAATTGCTCTATCGATTAGTTGACCTCATTTGTTTTAGTAAAAATAAACATGTACTCATTCAAAATACAGCAATGATCCTCATATCTAGCCTAAATGGAATTATGTTCAAACCTCCAGGCTTCTGATCTGGCAGCATTATTCTCTTGACAGAAGAGACCTGGCTACAGTCAGTGGTGTTTAAGCAGAACCAGTAAGGTACGAGGTAGCACATAGCAGCCTCTGTGTCTTCCAGAACAGGATTCTTCAGCATTCTTCCTGCCTCCTGAGAGACAAAATAAAACGGGAATGGATGAATCCAATGCTGTCAAGCTGTAGCACATTGTTTCTTGAGAGGTCAGAATCACATTATAGGTAAAAATCCTTCACTTTGCCTTCCCCCAGTGCCAAGGCCCAGAAAACATTGCCCGGAAGTGCCGAGGTATCACGTGGCAAGAACTGGTTTTGGCACTGACACAGATTTGCTCTTTATCTTGCTCTCTATATAGGCAGAAGAACTAAAGGGCTGATTGTATAAGAGTCAAAACATACGCTTGCTCTTAACAAAGGCACACGTGCCAAAAAACAGTAAGTTTTGTAACTGCCCTAAAATTATACAAATACTTCCTCTAAAAGCATTGTGTAATCCTCTAAAATCCAAAATCTATACACTCATGTCAGAGAAGAAATGTAGAGCTGTAAGCCACCCTGTCTAGATAAGGAAATAACAAATGTCTGACAAATAAATACATTAACAGTATAGCAATGCTCACTGGGAACTTATTGACTGAATCTCAAGATGGCAAAACCAGCATACCAAAGTGAGAGGCTCAAAATCCTACCAGAAAGAATAAACAGAATTATGTTAATAACTATTGACAGGGGTGAAGAATTTTATAGTGCACAGAGATTTTCCAATTTGTTAAGTCAGTCTGGCAGAACTGACAAAAATTACATTACTAGACAGCATTATCTCATGAAATGTCTGTCTGTGTCACTTTGAACCTTACACATTTGACTTTCCCATTCTACCTAATGACAAAAAGAGGATTTATTTAAAACTCCAAATACAATTTTGATCTTTGTGATACCAAGTTAGAAGAAATAAATGACATTTTTGTAAGCTACCATATTTGCATAGTTACTAATTGACATACATACGCACTCTACTTTTTTAACCATTTTTTTTAATTTGTTAAAAGCAACTAGAACAAAATTATAGTTATTAAACAATTAAAGCATATTCCTGCAAACTACATTTAACACTTTGTCATGGTTTAAAACCAGTCAGGCAGCTCGTTCACGCACTCCCTCCCTTCTTGCCCTCCCCTACTCCCAGAGAGAGGGAGAGGAGAATTGAAAAGAATGCAACTCCCACAGGTTGAGATAAGAACAGTTTAGTAACTAAGGTATAACACAAATCACTGCTGCTACCACCAATAATGAAATAACAAGGAAAGAGAATACAACACCTCAGCACCAGCCGACACATGACTCGCCCCCCCCCCCCAGCCTGACCAAGCACTGACCGATACCTCCTCCAACCCTGCAGTCTACCAGCCCTTCCAGGTAACTCTCAGTTACACCCTGAGCATGACGTGCTGTGGTATGGAATACCTCTTTGGTCAGTTTGGGTCAGGTGTCCTGTCTCTGCTTCCTCACGGCTTCCCCTCCTCCCTGGCAGAGCATGAGGCTCAGAAAAGCCCTTGGCCAGATCAAACATTTGAGCGTTATCAGCTCTGTTCCCAGGCCGAAAGTCAAAAACACAGTGCTGCACCAGCCACTAAGAAGGAGAAAAAATGACTGCTCCTGCTGAACCCAGGACACACTTCGAACATAAAAAGACCTTTCACTCAGTGTAGAACTGCTGTGATCTAATGTGCTGTCATTGTGACTTTTCTCTTTTGAAACCTCTAAACATTCCCAGACGTCAAATTCTTAGGCATATATCATAAGTCCATTTGTTTTTACACTGATCTTCAATAAAGCCTGTTATCTATAACAGAGTGCAGTCTAAAGCCTTACGAAGAGTTCAAATATACCAAAGACCTTATTTATCAGCTGGTTAAATAGTTATAAATTGTAACGATTGTTGCTTTTCATGAAACTGTGATGTACTTAGACATGTATACGTTGGTTTTCAAAGCTCTTATGAATTTCATAGGCCCAATTTGCATGACTTGTAAACTTCTGCCTGAGCTTAATTTTGGCATGTTGTTCTGAAATGCTAATAAGTTGGCTGGGACTGAATACAATAAATGGTAAAATGAATGACTTACTGGGAGGGGAATTGCTCATAGCAGATTAATGGACATACTTAATATTTCTGTAAATTTAACATCTCTCAATGCATACAAAGTGTCAGTAATTATTTCTGCCATACATTTTTTCTCTGAAACCAGGTATGAAAGTGAGTTCAGCCTTGCTGCTGAAACTTCTCTTGCAAGACCAGGGGATATCAACACATACACCTGAATTTTCCCCAGAAAGGCAGGTGATACAACAGAAGATAGCACAATGTGCCACAAAATGTTTGCAATAGCCCATTTGTTCAGTAGCTTACATAGCTATATAACACTATCCTGCAATCTTTAAAGTTTTTTCTACATGTGGTTCCATACATTTGAGAAAATGTATGAAAAAACAAACAGCCTTTTTAAAGAACATCTGACAGAGACATGGACCTGACAAGAAGCAAAATGATTGCAGGCTTGTTCCAGTCAACAGGTTGAAAACTGTATTTTTGAAACGAGATGAAAAGCAACACATTCATATATCTCATTTTCAACACAGTTGAATTCTCTTTAAAAAGTCAATATAGTGTTCTAAAAGCTGTCTTTATGGCATTTCTTCCTTCTTGAAGTAAGCCTCCCTATATATTTTCATGATATCAATATGTCTTCTGGTCCTCCCCACCAAGTTCAGGCACTAGTCACTTGTCTAGACAGAAAGAAGTTTTTGTTTATATTTGTTGTGCTTGATTAAGAATTGACTCTTTCTTCTCTCAAAATTGCTGCTGCTTCCCACTAATAAACAGCCTGCTCTGATGTAAATTGAAGTGAACACATAGTTTGCAATGAAATAATAATAATAATAAAAAATCAGAATTGTTTGATGTGTTTAAGTCAAACTTTTTATTCCAGCAGTTCCTATGACAATCTAAGTATTCATACCGCTGTGTTTCCTCTGTCAGCATTCGCTTTGAAGTAAGAGCATTGAAATGTGTTGCTTTGGTATAAAAGATGTTTGCTGTAGGGGCATTCACATAAACAGGTGGGAGAAGAAATAGGATAGCACTTAGATTTGTTTTGTACTGCTATACAAGAAGTGGTTGTGAAAGGATATGATCAGCTCGAAGCTATTAAAGCAATCTTAAAATTGGAGCCTCCAAATAATTTTATGTTTGTGCTCATCAGCTTGGAATTGTTTAGGGTGATCTTGATGATACTAATCTTTCTGGAGATGTTCACTAAAAGAAGCCAAGCAAATGTATTCATTTTTACTTTAAAATTGATGAGGTGGACCACTAAGCACACCTGCTATGAAGGCATATGGAAGAAACTCTATGTGATGAGCAGCACAGAGTTAGAATTTGGGGTATCTATCTCAGTCTCTAGCTTGGAGAGAATAAGACAAGGTGCTGGGTATATCAGCTCTCCCTTGGAATAATCTTCAGACAAACAGGCTATAATCCCCACGTTCTGAGCATTACACTGATAATATTTATAAAAAGCTTTGAGATTGTTAAACAAGATAGGAAATTT
Source organism: Neopsephotus bourkii (assembly GCF_033783945.1). Classification (NCBI taxonomy): domain Eukaryota; kingdom Metazoa; phylum Chordata; class Aves; order Psittaciformes; family Psittacidae; genus Neopsephotus; species Neopsephotus bourkii. Next base: position 803,697 of record NW_026902160.1, on the reverse strand, counting down.
GAACACAGCTCAGGGGATGACCTTCTTTTATGCTTTCCTTGTGAGGCTGCAGAAGTGTTAACGTAAGTACTACTCGTAAACCCTTATGAAAAGAATTAAGTGTTAGGCTAGTTTTGAAGATGAGGAAAAAACAAAGGTTAGGTTTGGATTACATTTCAGTAATAGCAGTGTATGATGAGTTTAATAGGAATACAATGCTCTTCATATAACCAGGATGGCTCTCCATCGATGTCATTATGCAAGTACACATTCAGAAAAAATCAAGAGCACAGGGCAAACTTGCATAGCTGTGGAACAATATAATATCTGAAAACTGGAGGAGAAACAAATTGAGAACTAGTGAAGATCTGGGATTTTGAAAATATTGCCTGTCATCTCAGCTGGAACTCTTTGTCAGAGGAGTATTATTACCAAACCGAGTACAAACTGATGCAAATCATTCTATGACACTACTTGCAAGACATGAACTATCAGATGTAGCTGCAAAATCTGCAATTTCAATCTAGGTTTAAGGGTTCTTTGACTGTAATTAACTCTAATTCCAAGACAGGAAAGGCAAATTGTGTTCTCCACGTGGTATTTAATTTTCAGATGCTGTTCCTTCACCTTTTTCCTCTGGAGGCAAGACTCTGGAGTACAAATTATCAAAAGACAGCTATAATTTTGGTTTGACATAAAAAGATATGGGTGCCTCATAGACATTATGCACCTGCTATCATAACCCTAAACACATGATTATCTGATGGATTGATCTTACATTTTCCAGAAGAGAAAGCTGCAGTTTCTCCTTTGAATAACATTTTAGTTTCAGTGAATATCATTTTAGTTTCAGTAAATAATCACAATTTTTCAGCTTATGACTACAGTCAAGGTAAAGCAAAAAGCACTTGAAAAGTGGCAGGTGTCTTTTAAAGAATAAAGATGATCTGGGGTTAAGAGCTAAGGCCCAAGAACTGCACAAGATATAAAATAGATCTAAACTTCCAGTAAAGCACAATGTATGGTGCAAAGCCCACACTTACTGTCCTAAAATTGAGACCTAGAAATCAAGGCAAAAATTCTAAGAAAAGAAGGAGCTGGGAGTGATGACAGCGATGGTAGGACTCCACTTTTTGAAGTTTGTAAGAATCGGTGTTGGAACTGATGTTAGCTAATGTCTTCACAACTTACATCAATCAAAAGAAAAGTATGCCAATGAAGTTTCCTGATGAGATAGAATTTAGAATACATGAGTACATCACATGTGAGGAATAGCGGGAGCTTAAGGAAATAAAAAAAAATACAAATTTCAGACAAAATACAGATTTCATTTCACAAAGTAAGATTTTAGAGATGATGATGAACATTTCCAAAACTTTCTGAGCTGCAGGCAATATAAAAGGAAACTGTCAGTTTTAAACTGGGTAGGATATATACTTGATACATACATGTGGAAGAAAAATCAGGTTTTAATACTCTAGTAATTATTATAGATATAATTTAATTTGAGAAACAGTAACAGACCTTCATACACATTCACTGATTGGTGTTTTCATAAATTTGTGATTCCCTATGTTTGGTTTGGGACTGCATCTATAAAAAGGCTGAGATGCCTTCTTCCAAAATCAGCCCCTCAAAACTCCTGCTCAGCTACCATCTAATCCTGAGGGTGCTTAAAATAGCTGGGACTGCCTATGTCTTGATGAACACATGAAAGTAAGTAACTGTCCCAGCTCCTACCTTCATTCATCTCACAATGTAGCACAGCCCTCTCCCTGTCTCACTTTCAGTATGTTGGATATTCCCAAATAAAACCCATCAAATAATAAAACCAAGCCACAAAAGGATGCAATGTCTGTTAACACACTGGTCTGATTGTCAGTATTCACATAAGCTATATGTAATTTGTCTTCCTTCCCCACTCCTGTATGATACCTTTAAAACAAAGCTAACTAACAAGTTTTAGAAAACAAGGGTTTCTTTAGACCTTCTTACCAAATTTACACTTTTCAAAGAATTTAGAATTCTGTTGGAAAAATAGAAATCTTTAAACCAGGATGTTTCCAGTATTTTTTTATTAGGTACTCAGCAACTGGAGTCTAGCACTGATGTCTCTCACGGAAACACCATAGCTATTAGCCCATCACACTTACTTGCCACAGTCTGGTAAGCACTTCATTATTTCAAATACAGTGGAAGTGCTACAGGAGGATTTGAGAGCTATGTTCCATACTTGAGTCAGGATAGCTTTTAACAAGTCAGGGCTACTGTTCTCCTCACAAACTGCCTTTTCTCATGGGCTACAGCTTAAAGCAAACTTCCCAGCACAGAGCAGCTAGCTGAAGTAAAGCCACACAATCCTCTGCTCAGATGGCAAATGACTGCAGATGACTTTTGTTGGACAAGACTGGGACATAGGTAAATGTTCCTATATTTGCTGCCCCTACTAGCAATACAAATACCCAATAGGTATTGTCAGGCTCTACTGTGCAGTTGCATTCATTATAAGAATCACACTTTCTACCAAAATTTTGGCTGGCAAAATAAATAAAACTCTTTAATTCTGACTTGATACATTCCCTGAATGATTCATGGTTTTTATTTTAGTGTTCCAGTTGCTTCCTTGTTCAGCACAAATACAATGAATAGGCACCAGGCTGCCAAAAAACCCTCATCGCCTTCAGTAACTATCTCTTAGGCACCTCAATACCAGTCACCTTCGGATTAACCACAAAGTAGCTGAACTTTAATTCCCCTGCTCTTGTGAATAAAGCCCCTGAGTCCATGATTAAACCAACCTGTTTTTCAAACACTCAGGAGCTGTGAAGCATGTTTTGTAAACCAGCTAAGCAAATTATGTGAGGGTTTTCAGTTAAAGCCTCTGCAGTGTGGTATTTCTTTTTCATGGATGACAGTGCATTGCTAGCTATCCCATCTTTACTTGCCAGTCTCCGTATTTTCTTTGGTTAAGAAACAACTGCAGCTCTAACAAATCTGGAAATCTGATGAACATCCCCCATGTGTCTCCTAGAGTAGAGCTAATTAAACATTTCCTTCTTCACTAATGAAATCCATTTATTAAAACAGGTAATTTTGATGTTTCAAACCTATTGAGAGGTTTTCTTTCTTTGGGTAGATTCAAGATCAGGCATATTCTTGCAAAATACTACTACTTCACTGGGTGTGTCTTTGTACTTCATAAGGGTCTGTACAAGCTGTAATTTCTGATAAGCCAGAAAGACAAAACTGGAACTTGAAAGGTATGGACTTATTTGTCTGTGGCTGTAAACATCTTCCACAGCTAATGTGTTCCTGCTTAAGATGACCCAAAAGCCCATTTGTCATGAAAGCCACATTTTTCCATCTCTAAATGTCATTCTTTTAACCACAGTATTAGGTGATGACACCTACTCTTAGACAGACTTGCAAAATGAGGTGTTCAGAAACTGCTACACTCATAATAAAAAATTAAAAGATTTTTCCAGATGTTAAACTATACTCTTGGGTTTTGGTCTTTGCATTAATGTCTCAAAGCAATAATTCAGTTGTCAATAAAGCCAAACATGATCACTGGATATGACATAGACACCTTCCTAAACTGCTTGTGCTTGGAGGACTTTGTGTTTTCCCTGGGCACACAACCCTCACATTTCTGAACTTTCTGTTTGTCTCTAGAGAACAACTTAATGTTCTTGGAGATCCTGCAGCACATTTAATCATGAAATATATATTTATATTATGTTCTTGTGAAGACCTAACTTTGCCCCTTTTTGCTTATTTTCAGTAAGGTAAAATGAGTAAATGCTATTCCTTGTCTGCAGCACACAACTGATTTGGAGAAAACTCACCATATGCAGCACAGCCAGAAAACAAACAACAGAGAGCAACAACAGGAATTTCTTGTCTGTATCAGCACAGCTGTAAGTAAGTGAATTTTATGGATAATTTTGAACTACACCACCGTCTTTGGGTCTTTATTTTTCATCCATGCTCTGAAACTGTTCTTTGCAAAATCCTAATGTCAGATGAATAGTTCTTTGCTTCATGGAGACAATATTCTGTATTTATTTATTTAAATACACTGTAGATTTCTACTGTAGATAAGTCTTTCTAGGGGGACAAACAAAAAGCAACAAGAGACTTCAGCCAATTAATTGGCTTTATCAGCCTGGCCATCATTCAGCACCTTGTACTTTCTTATTTTTGTTTACAGGGAACACACAAAGTATATTTCTGCGTACCTGCTTCTCCACAGTCCCGAACAAATCGGGCCACTGTCTCACAAATTGCCTAATTGGCTGAACATTCCTAGCCTTCTGATTTTAATCAGGGACACATGGTGCATATCAATAGCCTGCCTCATTACGCCTGAAGATGCAGGCTACTGTCCATTTTCAATTAAATTGTATTTAAAAAGAACAGTAACTTGACCTTTTGGAATACCGTGTAATAGGATTAAAAACTTAAGCAGCTTTTTGCTTTTTTTTTTTTTTTTCCCAATGGAACAACTAACTAACAAACAGAAATAAGCACCCCTTATTGCAGTATATCACAAAGGAGTATCTTTGACACGGTGTTGGATCCATTAGCTACATCTTGTGATGATAGTAACAGCTGAAAAAAAATCAATTGCAAAAGAGTACAGAGTTGAGCACCTCTACAGCCTTGGAGCTTCCTGTTAGAATCTTTTTTGTAGAAGGACCTAGGAGCCACAAATAAATAGTGGGCCTGACCAATTTGCCTAACGTTAGAGGGCTCCAATCACAAAAGGTTCATCCTTTAAACTGACAACTGTAGTCAAGATAAAAATATCAGCAGTTCTGGAAAGGCTAAGAGAAAAAGAAAATCATGCCCCTCTAGTACTTGCCCGACATGTTGTTGAAATTCAGTCTTGTCTCTTAAGTCGATGCAGTGTTGAACAGCTGACTGAATAAAGCACACTCTTCTTTGTATCAATAAAAATCTGTAATTCATATGCCCCAATGGTCACAAACAATACTTTTCTCCAGATTAAATATCATTGTGGCTTGTGTATGTGAAAAGTGACAAAGTGCTATCATGTTTTTAGACTCAGGAACAGTCCCACGCACAATGTGCTTTTTCATCACCAAAGGATACGAAAGCATAAACCAAAACCAAACATGACAATAAAACTCTGAAAACAGGATAAAAATATTCACTAAGAACAACAGCCTTAACAAAGAATACACACCATCTCTCTGGACTGAGGTCAGAGGTGATTTTAGTTTGTGTAATTTTATTATTAGAGACTTTAAAGGTCATTGACCTACAGCAGTACAATTATTCTTTCACCTACAAGAGTAAACAATCACCTAACACTCTTCAGCTAGTAATTCATCTAGCAGAGGCAAGAAAACTACCCTTAATTCAGGTTTAAATGTTTTTGTGTTTATTGACAGATTCTTCAAGAAAAGTCAAGCCTTTCTTTCTTGAAGTATATTTCCTTCAGTCCCCGACATGTAGCCAAAGGGCCACTAAAGAAAAAGGGAACATAATGAAACCTCTCAGAAAATAAGTGTACAATGTGGACCCTAAAGGATATTTATAGAGGGACCTTCAGGGCCCAGGGTAATCAGAAGCCTACCTTTAAATATTCCAGCTTGGGTGTCTGCAAGTACCATTTTCTCTTTTCATTGCTGACAGAGGGATACTTGGACTCTTTTGGCTAAAGTTAGCCTTTGTGAATGCTAATTCTTCTGTCCCAAATACCTGTGTGTGTTTTTTCCAAGCTTAGACCAAAAATATCTGTGAACAGTTCTGGCAGACTGCTAAAGGCATCAGGTACAAGAGACGCAAGAAAGTTTTTCTTTGCTGCTATTCTAAGATACTCTTTCTTGAGCAACTACACAGACATACCCAGCCAGTTGATGTTAATTACATCCAGGCTAGACAAGCAATTTTTAAGTGAAGGCAATTAGACTTACCAGATAATATAGTGAGTTTGTCATTGGAAGTCTGAAACAAAATGTAGTGTCTTTCTAAAAGCCACATTTCCTGTCTCAAGAAGAATTTATGCTGGGATTATGGAGTTGGGTTCTCTGGTCTGGCTTGTACAAGAGGTCAGATGAGCCAACCCTGATGGTCTGTTCTAGCCCCTAAGCCAGTGAATAAAGAAACTGCAAGTATTTCTATGATTAACCAGAAAAAGAGGTTGACTATATTAAAGAAAAAGAATAAATGCTCCAACCCTGGCAGAGTTCAAGTCTAGGTTGGACAGGTTCTTCGGCAACCTGGTGTAGTGGGAGATGTCTCTGACCATGGCAGAGAGGCTGGAACTGAATGACCTTTAAAGGTCTTTTCCAACCCAAACATATTATCTGATTCTATGACTCTAAAATGAACTAAAAAAGTTGGGCTTGTCTACTAACTTTCAGAAACGGGACAGAAATAAGCATCTGAAGTACTAATCACTGTGAATTACTTAAAATGCAGAAGAAAATTATAAACATCAGCAGAAAAGTTCTACCAATGCTTGGCCACCTTCTTCACTCCCATGCAGGGCATTATTTTCTGTATTTTGTTGGTTTGGCTGATTTGTCCTAAAGGTCACAAAGGAAGTATATCTTGTCTTCTTCATAAGGCTATTGTACAGATTTATATAGCATGAGGCTATTAACAGATTTCATTACAAGGGACATTTCTCTTACATCTGTTGACGTTTGAGTACTCATGACTTCTGCTGAGTGACTTAATTGTGACAGAAAATATGTGTAGGAATACACCATGTGTGGCAGAGTATAGGAAAATACCTCAGGAAGTACAATCGGAATAATCTTTAACCATTTTTACATATTTTAAGTGTTAGAAAACTGACAATCAAAGACTCAAAGAAGTATTAATCTAATTCTTCTTCAATATTTAGGGATAAGACATCAAAGCCAAGTATGCGATTTGGAATGTAGTGCTTCAGTTAGAAACAGTGACTACGGTGTAAAGTGAGAAAGGAATTTACCTAAGTACATACACAACTGCACCAGGCTTGGGTGACTGGCTCCACACGTTTTATCTATACGTACAAATTAAATTATGTGTAAACTTAAATAGAGTCTTACCTAAGCATCTTATTGCAAAATTTATGTTTCCCTCTCCCCGCCAAAAAAAATCCTTTACTCAGCTGAGAAAAATTAATCACATCATAATTTGTATCATCATTGCCTGCCCTTTGTCAGAGGCATGGGCTGCAGATTACAACAAGGAATTCCTCTTCTTCTCTGAGTACTTGAAGATATAAACTCCCAGAATTACTCCAGTAGTTTGGAAGGCGATAATTGCAAGTTTGGTTTACAAGCACTGCAAAGGACTTGCTTCCTTACCTCCTTGCCAATGCAAGAACCTTGAAGCTCAGATTTGTCTCAGCTCCCCTTAGACAAGTTTAATAATAAAAGCAGTAAAACTTATTCTTGCAAAAGAAAAGATTATGTCCCAGATTATGAAGCTGAAAACACACTTTAAAAAGTAAAGCATAAAATAAATGAACTGACATTTAAAACATACCTGACACAAATGCTCTTTCTTTCTCTAAATACATTCAGTAGAAGTATAGCAACTTCTAAAGGAAAGGTAGAGACAAGGGTCTCAGCATTTGCAGGCCCATACCAAGCATTTGCAGGCCCATCAGAAATAGTGTCTGATCTACAGACTGAAAACACCACTCAGAAGGTCTTTAAGACCTTCAGTCTTTCAGAAGGGGACCTCTTTGAGCCTTTATTTAGAAATAGAAGCTAAAAGGGCAGCAGCTTAGCAGTATTTGTTCTCTGAAACATTTTCATTTCCAGTTGACCTCAAAGGTTAGTTGCAAGTTAGCAATCTACCTTTCATAAATATGCCTTTCTAACTTTAAACATTATTTCAATTTTTCTTGAAGACCATTCTCAGTATACTAATAATGCAGATGAGAGAGATGGCCCTTAGAAAGCTTCATTTTCTATTTTTTGGGGGAGTTCACCTGTCTCCAGGAGATACCCAGACTCCACAGATTACTTACATATTAATGCATATATACTTGAAGTATGCTAAGTGATGTATAAAGTACTCAAACATACATTTGCAATGGTGCCCACCACCATTCTCATGCTTAAATTCGCAGTCTGTGTAAATCAAGTATTCCTCTCCCTTTAAAGGTTAAATCCACTAGTCTCAAAGTACTCCTAGCAGGTTAATCTTCACAGAGACAACAGTGAAGCTTCCATTTGTTTTCAGAAGACCCAACAGTGATAGCTCTTATTCACCTAGGAGCCACAGAAAGCACACTGAACAGTCTCATCTGCTTTGGGGATTCAAAACCCAAATACTTCTCTGGAGAATCTTCTAAGCACCCTGCAGGGCTCTCCAGGAAAGATTTATCTGACCAGCTAAGAATGAGAGCATGAATCAATAACCTATTGAGTTAAGAGTCCTGCTCCTATGTGTGGGTCCTTGTATAGAAGAACATGCCCTCAGCCACAGGGGAAATATACAGAAACTTTCTTAAGTAAGAAAAGAAAAATAAGACCCACCCTTCCCAGCCAGATACTCCAACCAGTATTAGTAAGTCACACACCCTCAGACTCTCACCATTTTCAGTTTAAGCTCTCCTTACCTCAGTTTGAAATGGCAGGACAATCTCATCACAGCTCTCAGTTTCTGCGCTGCAATTTGCTTTTCTGAAAAGCGGAATTGTATTCACAGCAGTGTTGGGAGGACTCACTGGTCAACACCTGCAAACATAGCTAAAGGCGTAAATCCACTTTTTAATCAATAGGACTTTGATGACTGTTAAACATGATCAACCCTGTTCCCCCCCTCAGGTGTGTTTGCAAACCAGATTTTCAGCAAATAAAGCATGTCAAATTTATTATAGAACAGTATTGCCCTCCTGTGGCCAAAGACCATTCTGAAGAAACAGCTCTTGGGAGGGTTCCCCTTTATTTCTTTGTTTCTCATGCACAACCTCAGATATTCTAGGCAATGTTTTGCAAAGGAACCACTCCAAAACCTATATCAAAAGCTGGGTTTATGGCATAGTAGATGAACAGAATGAGTAAGCAGTAGATGTGATGCCAGTCCCTGTGGTTCCTTAAATTTCTCCTGATGATGTTACAGCAGAAATCATGACTATCTACACTCATCTTCAGTGGTCATGTTTAACAGTGACAGCATTTCTTCCTGTGCACTTTCAATTAATCAGTACTCTTCTACTTTAGATTTACATTTTTTTATTAATTCAACAGTAAACCCATATCATGTCTGCTCACAGACTAAAAGACAACTTTCTATCCCTTCACTGGGAGCAGGCCTGAACCTTTCAGACCTTAACCAAAATCCGTGTAAGTAAACAAATTCTCTTTGACTTGAATGTCTTTTGGATCAAATCCTTAGTCATTTAGTCAGACATAATGCAAGTCTGCAGAGACACACAGAATCATAAACAGTCTGTGGTGTAGGTCAGGGACTGACATGAAGCCCTCCATGGCAAAACCGTAAGTCCCTAGCAAACAAAATTGATGTGCAAAGCAGAAGAGAATGTCCCACCTCTGAATATATAAAGTATTCTCTGAAATCCCCATAACTTAGCCAAACAGTACGGCTTAACCAATTACAACTTCTTCATGGGTAAAAAACTTGGAGATAATAAAAACGTCTTAAATATTGGATCAGAGACACACCTGAGAGAAAACTGTTGCAATAAAGGATTTCTATATATAAATGACAGGATGAACGTAGCTTAAAGCAGTCTAAATTCTTCACCATTATGTCAAAAAGTGCAGTTGAAAATCTGGTTACAGTTTCTGTGAAGATTAAGTGCACTTGACATATTCCACGGAATGTGTTTGACCCAATCTGTTCTACCTGCCAACAGCCAGTTAATATGACTCAGCTTTTCTGTCCAGCTGTCAAGCCTGGAGAAATAAGGGTACGCATCTCTATCATTCTTTTATGATAGCCAGCTATGCAGTGCGAGAATGACTTACTTCTTCTTTCCCACAGATGGTCTTTTTCTGATAGACACTTCCAGAGCTGCCACAAATTTAAATAGAATATTAAAAGTTATTATGGTGATAGAATTTTAATCAGGACTATGCATGTCCAACCGTCATGGCTCTTCTGAGGCATGGAACAGAAATATTCCCATGTGACCAATATCCCTGATACAGTAAAAGAAGAATATTATCACTAACCCTAATTGAAAAAAAAAACCCAAACCCAAAACATGGCAAAGACCCATTTTCTAGAGCTGAATTATATCATTTTTAGGGTGCAACAATCGGGAGAAAGTCCCCTGTGAACTTTAATAGGTCTGAATCAAATCCAAGATAACGTGTAGCTTTAATTGAGTCTCACTTCAATTAATACACATTCCAGTATTTCCTACACCAGGATTTCTATATTATCCATTCAAGTTGGAGAAACCACTTGCAAATAATCCACGCAGACAGAGAACATTAAGGAATGCATCTACTCAAAAGCATTTTAAGTTGTTTCTGGACAACATACATCCCAAAACAGAGGATGAATAGGAATCCTGGGCCATAGCTAACTTACTCAGCCATAGCCATATTTTTTCAATGCACTGGGATGCATTAAATACACGCTCCATAATATGATTTTTTTTCTGATTAAAATAAAACCAACTTTACTTTCAGGTAAGTATTGACAGCAAATTTTCCTTGCTGAACAGTATTTCCTTCTGATCAATGAACTTTAATTATCATCTCAAGAGAAACAGCACTTGCTTAGCTCTAGATTTCAGAAGAGCCTATAGAATGTGATGCAAAGTGAGGGCTACATACCCTGGGTACATATAGAGGGCAGTCAGGATAAGGCGTAATCCTCATTCTCCCTGAAAATATCTGAAAAGGATTTTTCCTAAGCTTCCCTTCCGAGCACATTTTGTGCCGACCAAGCATACAGAATTGCAGCCTGGATGGAAGGAGGATATTTGAAAAGGTTTTATCAACAACATGACAAAGAATACTTCTCACTTGTTCATTAGTTGTGTGTAATAAATGTTTACAGATACCTGACAGTTAGGACAACACTGAAGAAATTAGGCTTGCTATAATTTGATTTAATTGAGCAGATCACCAGTGTCTTTTAAATGGAAGTATAAAAACAACAGCCTTTTTCCAGCTCAAGCTCCATTGCTGTCTTCAGCAAGAATGTTCACTGGCTGCATCTCTCAGCAACATGTCCTTTAGCACAAGTGAAGATAGGTAGGTAGATAGATACTTACATACATACATACATACATACATAATTTGGATTTCTTCTGGGAACCCTGAAGACATCCTCCATTTCCTCTTGTGTACCTTCTTCCTAATCCTGTGTCAGCAAACAGGCACATATGGATTTTGCTACTCACTCCCAAGTGCAGCAGATTTTTGATTGTTCACTTTATTTTTTCATCTTTTCTGATCAAGGTTGTTTGGGGTTTTTTGGATGCTATATAGGAAAAACAAATAGAAATTATTAAGTGGCTTGCATTTAGAATTCCATTTATTTATATTTTTGGCTGGTAGATTTGTCATCTCTAATGCTCAATATTAGTTATATTAAATTTAACATTATACAGAACCAGTATTTTCATTTAACCGCTATTCCCCAGAAAACAATTTTCTTGAAAATTACACTGATTTCTTTTCTTGTTGGTAGTCAACTTTGCAGAACCACCAGAATCCAACTGACACAACTAGGTACGACAGCAGGATGCTACATCTAGTGCAGATGTGTTCTCACTTTTTGACCCAGACTATAGCAAAGAAAGTAACTTCATCATCCCACCCATAGCTCACACTCACCATTTACCTTATAAGCTCAGTACTTCTTCCTCTGTTGTATAACTCTTCTTCACAGCACTTCTCTACTTGGATAGTGCTTATATCTGGCAAGAAGCAAGTCTTCTGACTAACAAGTTATTTTTCAGGCAGTCATATAACTGAAAGCTAAGAAAGTGATGAGAAGTGCTTTCATTCTTGAGACTGGTGTGGCCTTATCTCCCACTACAATTACTGTCCTTTTGAGTTCATTCCCCCTGAGCAGATGTTCAGCCACTGCTCCTTAACTTTTTATATTTGAATGCCTCATAGCCAATAAGGATAACAAAATACCCTGAAATCAGTGTTTGGCTAGTTAATTCCTAACTTAACTGCAGACTCTCCCTTCTTGAGGAATTTCTCTGTAGATTTTTTTCTAGCTCTGAAATCCTCTATTTGAACCTGGCACAGAAGAGTAGTTCTTCCAGCTGGACTAGAAGATCCCATCTGTTTATTTGGCTCAGTTTTCCACAACTCCTATGACCGTTTTTCTGCCTAAACAGCTGAAATTTCAGGAACAGCACTGAGAATGAGAACTACTCCCTTTATATTCTCAAGTATTCATGCCTGAGCTTATAATACTCTAAAACACCAAGCCATCTCTTGAGGGATGCTCACCAAACATTCAGTCTTCCATACAACAGTAACTTGAAAAACATTCTGCTTCTTTTCAAGAGTTCTGATAACAAATAAACCAGAAGATAAAATGTTTTCTCTATGTCTCAACATATATAAAAAAGATACTGTGCCACACTGGAATAATGCAGAACTGTGATATACAACTCTCCTTGCACATTTAGGAAAAGAGTGACAGAAGTTCCAATAAATTTTGAAAGGTACAGCTACTGCTTGGTAGTTTGAAAGTTATATAAACAATGGAGGAGGAATGGAAGGAAAACAAAGGGGTGTAAGCATGTATTATGCAGGTACACTTAGAAAGTTGTTGTGAACACTAAAAATGAAGGAAGATCATGAAGGTATGAAAACGAACGACACAGACAAAGCTGGATGGGAAAAGGATAAAGAAGTACAAGAGGCAGAGAAGCAAGAGGCATAAACGATTCAAGGTGGCTGCACAGCCAAATATGAACACACTTACACACTTGCTCAATACAGAAGACCTCCTCTTGTCACATCTCACAGTGAAAATCAGCAGCCTAGAAGCAATCAGGATTGCTGTACTATATTTTTGTGGGAGAAACAGGGATCAAGTTACATTGCAACAATACTTTTAAAGAGTCCTTAACTAAATCCCTACAAAAAAAAAGGATACACTCTGACAGAAAACTGATGTAAAGGAGAGTATCTGTCAGGTTTGTTTCCACACTGCATTGATGAATGCCAGAAAAGATCATTCAGGAGGAACACAGATACAATTAACTATTTGTAATAGTTTTATAAGAGAAAAAAATCAGTACTTAAATATTGTATTCAAGGACATGGCACTTGGCATTTTTTCAGAATCCTTCTTGCTATTTCATATTCTGTTTCATTAAACTGCTCCTGCATTTTTTATTGAACTATACCCTGCCATGAGTTGCACGGATGGGCTTCATCTCAGAGAGGAGCTGCATGACGCTGGCAGGTAAGATACCTGTTAGCAACTTGATTGTTTATTTTACTTTAATTGTATATTTTATACTAATTTAAAGCCCAAAGTCTACTAAAATACATATATACCTAATATTAAAAATTCAAGTACTCTTACAACAATAAAGTCCACGATGGTACCAGGATTATAAAACAAAGACATGGTTTCTGGATTCTGAGTGCTTGAGAAATCACCTCGCATTTCAAATTTTGAATTTATTCAGTTTGTAAACTCTCTCTCATTGAAACTATTCAAGATTCCACCTAGAAAATCTTTACTATCCCCACTGCATTTATGAAGAAAAAGTGAGCCTATAAAAACCTTGGATAAAAAAGAAAGATGGAATTATCAGTGCAGCCAGAAGTCATCTAGAGCTATAGTCAGGAGCACTGACTACACAGCTAAGAATGCCAGTGAGAATTTTGTTTCTTCCCCAAACAAGTCAAGGTCCCCTTTAATTAGGTACAAAGATAATTTCTAGAAGGGCAGAATTCATGAGCTGGTTTTCATGCTCTTCTCTTTAGCATCAGCCCTAAACAGTTTAGCTAAGGAAGTAATTTTAGTAAGACAATGGCAACAGAAAGCTGTTCATTACGTTATAGAGATGTTTTACAGTAATATTGTACCAACACTTGCTTTTTTTTCTTTCAGTAAAATTAAATGCATAAAAAAAAGGTTCCACTTTATGAAAGTACATATTTAAAAATAAATTTCAGTCTCGTTAGTTCTCTTTGACATTCCAGTAATTCCTATTAAAGAGAAGCTAATGCAGTAACAAACATTTCACCAGTTCACCTTTTCAGCACATTATGCAATTCATGTTCTTCACTTTGGCATTGTTTAACTTTCGGCTTGAATGCACCGAATTATATCCAACAAATATAAAGAAGCTATTCAGGAAAAGAAAGCAGTTACACAGCTTAATGTAATTTAAATGGTCAAAATTATTACAAAAAAAATCCCAAAACAAAACAAAAACAAACAAAACCTATGATTCAGACTTGGAACAAAACAGAACCTAAAACTTCTGATGCTGGAAAAGGACACATTATGTAGGCTTCCTTGGACAGGGAACTTAAAGTTACCCATGCAGAGAATCCTGGAGACAGATATAAGGATGACTGCTAAAAAGCCCTCCCCAAAATCCAGAAGTAAAAAATGCTAGACTTCATACACAAGAGCAGAACTGTACAGAAATCTGTCACTGGGGGAACTTCTGAATTATATAGTACCTGAAATTATTTTTCTTGTTTGGTGTTACATTCTTTAGCAAGACATTATACTACTGCTTTTCTTCCAAATGGAAAGAGAAGATCAAGACAGCCTTTGACTATCCTGTTCAAGATATCTGCGATGATGCGTTTAATTTACTAAAGCACTAAAGAGTGCTGGATCTTGATTAATCTTCTTTTAAATGAGAAAAAGCATAGTTATAGCACAGATATAATAGGTTCCTGATAGCTATTCTTAATCAAGAAATTTAGGATTCATAATTGCTTGTCATTCTCAAAACTCCTGAGTTATGTAGTGTTTCTTTCTAAATATGACTATAAATACACATCTATATTATAGCCAAGAACCAATTATTATTGCTTTTATAGTCTGGACACACTTGTTCTATCTAGATAAACTCAAAAGGATCTATTTATTATATTACCTCAGCAAAGGTCAGTCAGAGGCTGCTAGACCACATTTCTGAGTTAGAAGATGGAGATGAGAAGGCCACAACCGCTCTCATTTCCAGAGCCCTGAAACCCAGTATTTGAAATGCTGGTCAGCTTCTATCACTTGAAAAAAATTGTAGATGTATATATAGTACGTGAAGGTGCAAATTCAATGGTGAACTAATTCTGGTAAAACAGAAGCCAGAAGCAGCTGGTCCAGCTCTTACGTTGCCTCTTAAAGAAAAAGATCCCCTGAAACTGTGCTCAGAAATGAGTTTAAATCACATTCAAGCCTCTGAGCATTAGCTTCAGTCTTTTATTCTACCACTGTATTCTACCATGCACTGTTCCATAAATGCCATTAGACGTCCATCTTTCTTCTAAGATTTTCTCTGATCTTTTTGCTGCTTTGTAATGTCATCCTCATTCCAAATTTCTCTAATTTTGTTTTTCAAGTGAGCAAAGGGCAGAAAGAGACTTCTGAATGTGCTCTACATAGTGTTTTCTTAATGCTTCTCTTTTAATAGGGATAATGAATATACACAAAGTGATTATTCCTCAACTCAGCTACAGCCGTCTGGACCAATGCAAACAAGAGTCCAAAATAGCTTAACACTTCCATCGTTTATATCACTTTTGGCACAGTCTTCAGGATCCAGCTGAGCTGTTTTTCAGCCATGCTAAGGAAAAATGAAGGGAGAATCTAATAGAAACATGGAACGGTTTGGGTTGGTAGGAACCTTAAAGATCATCTAGTTCCAATCACTCTGCCAAGGGCAGGGACACCTTCCACTACACTGTGCCACTCAAGGCCCCATCCAACCTGGCCTTGAACACTGCCAGGGATGGAGCATTCACAACTTCCTTGGGCAACCTGTTCCAGTGCCTCACTACTGTCATAGTAAATATATTTGTATATAACCTCAATTTCCCCTGTTTAAGTTTGAACCCATTACCCTTTCTCCAATCGCACAGTCCCTAATGAAAAGTCCTTCTCCAGCATTCTTGTAGGCCCTCTTCAGACATTGGAAGGCTGCTATGAGGTCTCCATGCAGCTTCTCTTCTCCAGGCTGAAAAGCCAACATTTTCCTAGCCTGTCATTTGACAAAAAAAGTGCATAGGAAACAATGGAGTTGATTTCCCATTACCTCCCACTGCTTGTTTCTTATTTACATTAAGGCACACTCTTATGAGTTTAGTCTCATCAACACCAACATAAATTCAAAGTCTCTACACAGAACTCCATACAGTTATTTTGTCTTTTTACACCTGGGAGTGAAGCACTTGGGCCAGGACATATAGAAGAATATCAAGCAGTGGTCACTTGACACAGATGTAAAGAGCCCTGGAGACTGAGATCCAGCAAGCCACTGTAAGCAAATTAATGGCAAATCATCCCTTACCAATTTCTAAGCTTTTTTTCCCAGTGTAGCTCAAAAATGCAAGCAAACAAATGCATAAAGCTGTGCACAACTACTTTTAATACAAGAAAAAGAGTGGGAACTGTAAGAAGTTATATAGCAGGTTGAATTTATTTGCAAAGAGCCTGAAAACTCAAACAATACTTCAAATAACAGACAAGACGAAGCCGTCTGTTCCAGAATTTGTCTACAATACATATATATACACTGTAATGACACTAAAATAAGATCTAAATCCTAAAATTGATGTGGAGACCCCTGTAAGATTTGGGTAAGGCTGATGGGCCTTCTTTCCCCTTCATCAATTCGCTATACTTCTGTCATGGTTTAAAACCAGTCAGGCAGCTCACTCACTCCCCCCCTTCTTGCCCTCCCCCTACTCCCGGAGGGACGGAGAGGAGAATCAAAAGAATGCAACTCCCACGGGTTGAGATAAGAACAGTTTAGTAACTAAGGTATAGCACAAATCACTGCGGCTACCACCAATAATAATAATGATAAAAGAAATAAGGGAAGAGAATACAACACCTCAGCACCAGCCAACCAGTAACTTGCCCCCCAGCCCAACCAAGCACTGACTGATACCTTGTCCAACCCCACAGTGTATTAGCCCTTCCGGGTGACTCCCAGTTACATCCTGGGCATGACGTGCTGTGGTATGGAATACCTCTTTGGTCAGTTTGGGTCAGGTGTCCTGTCTCTGCTTCTCCTGGCTTCCCCTCCTCCCTGGCAGAGCATGAGGCTCAGAAAGTCCTTGATCAGACTAAAACATGAGCATTATCAGCTCTGTTCCCAGGCCTAAAGTCAAAACACAGCGCTGCACCAGCTACTAAGAAGGAGAAAAAATGACTGAACCCAAGACAACTTCAGTGTATAATTCAATGCTCACTTTAATTGCTCTTCAATGCAAAGTACACTGCAATACTTTTACTCTGCAATTTAGCCTTATGGTAACAGCTTCTAGGTTCATATGATTGAGAATCTCTTCACTGATTTAAGGAAAATATGGAGGAGAAAAAAATGAGCTGTTTATAGATCTTACAAGGCAAAAATGAGAGTCCAGTAAAAATCCTCCGGGCATTGTTTTCAGAAATCTCATTATAGTTTAGGCAATCTATTTGTTTTCTTAGGACTGATTTATAATGCATAAGGCTTGGTGCTGACAGTACTACAGAGTTATGCTGGAATTTGCTCAAGGTCACACATGAGATCTGAGGTGAATTTATGAAGTGAACTTTTGTGTCTATTACCAGCTTGGCTCAGGAAAGTAACCTCACCACTGCCTTGCTAAACAAGCTCAATACCGAAATACCCTACTATGCCAAAGACCCCAAGACCCAAAGACAAGCTTTGCAGTATGCAGAAGAGGACTGATCAAGGATGCTAGAAAGGGACTCTTCATCAGGGACTGCAGTGATAGGACAAGGGGTAACGGGTCAAAACTTAAACATGGGACTTTCAGGTTAGATGTAAGGAAGAAGTTCTTTCCTGTTAGGGTGGTGAGGCACTGGAATGGGGTGCCCAGGGAGGCTGTAAATGCTCCATCCCTGGCAGTGTCCAAGGTCAGGTTGGACAGAGCCTTGGATGGCATGGTTTAGTGTGAGGTGTCCCTGCCCATGGCAGGGGGTTACAACCAGATGATCTTAAGGTCCTTTCCAACCCTAATTATTATGTGATTTTATGATAAGAAGACAGGAGAAGGAACAGATTTCTCCACTGCCTTCCCTTCAGAAACACTCAGAGGCAATGTTCTCTGCCTCTCCTGCACCTCTTTCATAGCAGAATTCAATTTTAGCAGATTTTTTAAAAACTGGGGCAGATATATACCAACCCTGGACTAAATACTGGTAATTTTCACGGCATTATGGGTTTTTTCTTAACGTAGCTTGACTTCTTCGAAAGATTTCCCATTGTTTACTGCACTTTTTGGCTTCCTACTTGAGGAGGAAGCACTGCAAAAGGAGGCTGCCTCTTGCCCAAGAGCTGCACTCACCATACACCACCAACCTCAGCAGCATTCCCATAGATCACCTCTCAATAACAACCCAATCTACTTGTTATTACATTTCTCAAAGTCCTCTTTCTCCCCACATCACCAAACCTATGTCTTAACCTGGGCTGTGGTGTCCTCCAGTACCACCTCCAAGAGAGAACAAAGACCTTCTTCGCCTCATAGGGAGTACTGGGGAGCTGGTCCCCATTCTTGTCTTTCCTGATTCCTGAGCTGCCTTTTATTTTCCTGTATACTCCTGAACACTTGGCTAATATCTGTCAATTTCATTTGATCACAGGGGTGGTGTTTAAACCCAACACGTCCTCCTTTCCTCACACACCTGAGGGACACACAGGCTGCAGGAAAGTGTTTGCTGTAGTTATTACTGGCTGCAGAAAAAAAAACCCAACCAAACCACTCACAAGTGCCACAATCACCGTTATTTCCACGCTTTATGAAGCAAACACTCAAGCGAATGACACGAAGCCGGTTGAAAAGAAACAGCTCAAACCTAATTCTTCCCACGCTACCCAGACCCCAAACTAGACACTAAATTTCCGACCTAAACTGGATTTTCAGCCTGTTTCCCTATACAAACACCTCTTTCCCTGCCGACGAGGGCGCTGAACCCGCATTTCAGCGGCCGCCGCCCGGTGCTTTGAGGCGGGGAAGCCGCACGGCTGCTCGGGAGTTGTAGTTCCCCGCCCAGTGCGACATGGCGGCGCCGCGGGCTCTGGTGGTTCTCGGTGCCGCGCTCCTTCTGGCCGCTGCCTCCCAGGCCGGGAAGTACTCCCGGGAGGCCAACGAGGGGTTGGCGGCCGCCGGAGCCAAGCGGCGGGAAGCCGGGGAGTTCCGTGTGTTGAGGCTGAACCAAGTCTGGGAGAAGGCGCAGCGGGTGAGTGAGACGGAGTGGGGACGATGGCGGCGCTCCGAGGGGGACCCAGGGTCGTGTTTGGCTGGTGCGGACACTCATTCCCTGTTAGCCGCCTCGGGAGATGGCGTACGGCAGGAGAAGCGGAGCGGACGGCTGTTGGAGCTGGGGACTTCTGTGTGTGAGGAGAAACCGAGGCTGTCCGGCCAGGCATCGCCTCGACAGGCCCCGGCTTGGTGGTGGGCCTCCGGGCTGCGGTGGCTTTGGTTTGGTTTTGGTTCTGAGGTCTGGCTGGGCCTGACGGGCAGCTCAGATCCCACACAGCCCAGCTCCCGGACGTCTGGGAACTTCGGTGCTGGATAAGGTCTTCTCTCAGGGGGTATCTCCTTCCCCTCTCCTGCTATGTATGTCTGTGTCATGGGAAGTGTATCTCTTCCCATGTTTAAATCTAGCAGTGATACCACATGCCCAGAAAGTGGAAAAGAGTGAAAACCCCTGGTACCATGGAGGATCTGGCTTCTGCACCTGCTGCTTTAATGGTTTAGCTCTTCTGTTAAGGGGCACGATGCGCCCGTATCTCCTAAGGCCTTAGTTCCTGCTTTGCACACGTCAGTAGCTTGCTGCACAGTAAAAACCCCTCTAGTTTGGTGGTTATGTCACCTTCCTTTATACCAAGTGATACACATGCAGGTATCATCATTCCCAGATGAAAGCCTTACTTCTGGCAATGCTACTTGAATTTCTCTCACTCTGAGCTAAGGAAATACGTAATTAACATGAAAATACAGTAAAAGTATTCAAGTACAGTGGAAATACTTAATTACAGCCAAGCAGAACAGCTCCTACAGGAGGGGAGGAGCACACTGCACACCCATATTCAGCCGGTGAATATTGTGGAGCAAGGAAGTTAGGGTTGTGGCTGGTAAAGGGTCAGTTCTCTCAGGCAAAAGAATATAGTTAATATTTTGGATTTCTTTTATCATAGATGGACATTCCCCAGCCTGAGCTATTGAGTTAGAAGCAGGACATGCCTGGGTTTAGTATAAAAATAGAACTCCTGTGATAGTGTTGCCTTCCAGCATGCCAGAAGGTATCAAAATTACTTGTTCCCTCAAAGGGAGAAGGATAAGAGATCATAGGGCAGTGTGTGATAATGAAACTCCAGCTGTGACCTGACAGCTGAAGAAGAAACGACATGGATACTAGACATAAACTACAGTCATAGTATTGTTAGTTTCCTCTTATTTTTCCAATTAGTCTTTTTTTATTTTCATACCTAGATCTTCTGAAATTCACATCAGAGGTGCTTTACATCACCTATGTTAAGATGCTAAAATGTAAATTGAAGGTAACTGCAGAGTAAAGAACTAAGCTTTAGTAAATTCTACATGTGAGGACCAGATTTTACAGAGGCAACAACTACTTGAACTAAATTTGTGACCATCTAAATTTCACTTTTGAATACAGTTGACACCCAGCCTGTGTTTTAGAAAGTGATTTTTCAGTCTGGACAAGGTCTGAAATAAGGGGAAAGCTATGCCTGTGTGTTAGATCTGCTTTGAAATATTTGTGAGTACAAATGTTGAACTATTTTCTTCATTTTGTTAATGAAGGAGAATAGTACTGAAAATGAAGAACTTCTTTGTTTTGACATAAAAGATAGATATTGCAGTTCAGTGTTGCAACACACAACTGAATAAGCAGTCCTTCAGAAAGCCCCAAAACCTTACTTAGTGGGAACCAGGAGCTGGCAAGCTGGAATTCCTTCCCATTTCCCTGGGGGAGGGAGGTTTTGATCTTCCTCCAGGGTCTCTTCATAGATATTTTATAGAGACTCTTTAAAAAGTGATTTTAATACAAGAGTTTTTCTTAGACCCTAAGTCTAATTATTTGAACCAATGACAAATATTACGTAGGTTTCACAAGGTTTGGCCCACTGGTTTCTAGGAATCCACTGTGCTGATTGTTGCCACTGATGTAGTTCTAGCATCATTTGTTATCAGGGCTTCCAGCTTCCTGGCCATCCCAGGCTCCAGAATTTAGGACATGTTGTTCCTAAAAAATTAAAGAACTATTTGCTCTCAGAAGAGAGGGCATAGGTAATGATAATGCACATAATGTCTGTAGCCAGGTGAACAGCAAACAACTTGATTTCCAGTGCTTATTCCCAGAATTGCCAGGTATCTGTCTTGGATGTTAATATCCAGGCAGCATAAGGAATAAGGAATGAGTGTAAGGAACTTGGTGCTTTGTTATTTAATCATTAAACTCAGCTTTTCACCTCTGCTTCTAGTTATCAACATACAGCTTATGTTAGTAATGTGGAGCCTTACCTGTTGACGTTTTTTTATATGATGTCATTTAAGGTCTTACATGAGATGATCTTGAAGGAAGCAGTGCTTGAGCTATATACTTCAAATTAGCTTGTGTATTCACTTCTGTGTTACATAAATGGGACAAGCGAAAGGCTTCCAACTGGTTTGAAAGGACTTACAATATTTAAAAGGACAGTTGAGTTTTGCAGTGAATTGTAATGAGAATCAGAAAAACATTATTGGAATTGGGAGAGATTTGATTATACTTTATTTTTTCTCTTAAGGACCAGTAGACTTAATGTATTTACTTAGTTTTTATTAAGATTTTATAATGCTTGATTGATGACGCCTCCAAACTTTATGTTTAGAATTTCTGATATTCTCTGGAACTTTTAGAAAACAGAAAACTATATTTTGAGATTGCACTGACTGTGGAGAATTAAACAGCATTGTGTAATCTTTTATACAGTAATGTGTCTTTGATGTGAAGTCATACGTTTAAAATAGTATTTTCCTATTTTTGAAGTACTTAGGAGCTGAATTAATTGTTATACAAGTTACTGATGGTGGTTTTTATACTGGATCTTCTCAACCTAACTACATATGGGGGGGTTGGAAGTTGATGATCTCAAGGTCCTTTCCAACCCTAACTATTCTATGATTCTATGATTCTGTATTAAATACATGCCAGTTGGATGCTGACATTAGAGCACAGAACTGCTGAGGTGGTTGGTCATTTTCTTCAGAACTTACAGCAAGCTTTTCACCCAGTCTTTCTCCTGACAGATCAGGGCGCAATGTTTTGCTGAGCACAATGTTGTTACTTAGTGCCACTGCAGCAGTTACACTCTGCCCATCCAGTTCCAGAAAAGCAAATAAATGCACAATTAAGGTTTGGGTTTTTTTAATTTAGCACATACTAAAAATCATAAATAAAGTGGTTCCTTCTAAGTGCTTAGTTTCCGTCAAGCAGTTCCCCAAAAGCAGATGGTAAAGAAGACAATAGAAATACTTCTTTGCTTTAGTATTAGAGGGATGAGAAGTTTTAATGGGTTCTATAAATTTCATATTTGCCTGTGGTTCTAACTACTCTAGATTTTAGAAGATTATTTCAGTAAGCCAAGTGCAAGATACCGGAAAATAAAACAACTTAGTGAAATAATTATATTCAGTAGCACAAAACTAATTAATTGGACAGTCTAAGCTGAAATCAGAAGCAATAATGTGCATAGGTTCCTGAATTCCTGTCAGTAGGAGTTTAGTGCATTAGCTGAAAATAATCAAGTAACCTGCTGAAACTCAAGTGGATGGCTAAATCTTTTCAGTATCAGCCTAATGTTTAAAAATAATACTGAATTCTGAGTCTGTGTTTATTAAACATACTGCTTCCTCACTGAAAATGAGAATTTTCATAATCTGTAATCTGATGCTAATGGCAACTCCCGTAAGCTTGTCCTAGGACAGATGAGCCCAGCTGGTTCAGAGCTGGATCTGAGCTCCTAGAAGCTGGCTGATTGTAATTAGGATGCACACACAAAAAAAAGAAGTTCTGAAGCTTTAATATGGTTTGTTATATTTCTTTGTTTTAAACTGAAGAGCTAAACTGTCTAAAATACAGAAGTTCAGAAGTCAGTCCCAAAGCAGTGCTGCTTAGCCAACATTATATTAGTCATTATCTCTATTCCTGTTTTCTTTGTATTTCACAAAATTTCATGCTGACCTACCATTCCTTGAAATCTTACTTTTTTTTTTTTTAGTAGCTTCAGCCTCAATGTCTTACCTTTTGTTCTTTTACATGGGACAGGAATGCCTGTAGGTTTTGTATGTTTTTAATGCACATGAACCATGTTAAGAAGTGATCTTAGCAATTTTTGCTCTTTGAACATAGTAAAAATTGCTGGTGAAGTGGCTCCTTGACCTGCAGGACTATCCTCAGAGTCCTCCAAAACCATAATCACAAATAAAATTTACCAGCTCACTGTATCTATAGGTTTAGGACGTGGTCCACAAGTATTGTTGTTGCACACATGGGAGTAATGTCATCTTGTTGGAGAAATTGGGTCAGTTCTGCCTTTTGTGAATTAGGGAAACTGAATTGATTTAATGAATATTTTGTTGGGTTTTTTTTTTTTTTTTTACATTTTTTGTTGTTTCTACTGGACATTTTTAAGGTAGAATGGTTTTTAGAAGGCAGTCCTGTTAAAAGTGGAAGGAAAATCCTATTTAAATTACTTGAAAGAATACCAAAGAAAGACACAAATTTTTAAACCTTACTTAATTCCACTGTCATCCAAGTAGCTGAAGAGCTGAGAGAGGCCAGATGATGATCATAGACTCACAGAATCTTAGAACATCATTAACATGATGGCTCTGTTAACATTGCTGTGCAGGGGCATAGCCATGTTTGTAAGCAAGAGATATTATGTATGCACAAACTCGTACCTTAAGGACCTTAAATTCAGATGGATACATAGCATTAAAGAAAAAATGCTGTGCTATACTAGCTGTGCGTCCATACTGGCTTCTGAGGTAACACTGCTGCAAGAGATGACTCCATATAACTGAATACAAACCTTTCTCTGTTCTTGTTAGCTTCAGCTCTCTGCTGTGAAACTGGCAGAGCTGCACAGTGATCTAAAAATACAAGAAAAGGATGAGCTAAGCTGGAAAAAACTGAAGGCTGAAGGGCTAGATGAAGATGGAGAGAAAGAAGCCAAACTTAGGCGCAACTTAAATGGTAAGGCATATCTTTGCAGAAGAAGTTTAAACTTTGCATCAGACACATGCATGGTTGGACACCTGTGTTGATGTTTGAACCATGAAATAACAGGTTGTCTTTCCAGACACTGAGCACACATGAGTTCATTGGAGATCAGTAAGGAGCTGCAGGAGGCTAACCAATTCCTTTGCTCCTAGTGTTTTCAGAAGAGCTCACGAAACCCAGACCGCTGTGTTTTCTGTTAGCTTTTTCAGTGTGAGCTGCAAACTAGAGCTCTGCAAGCAAGGATGTAGTCAGTCTCTCATCTTGCATACATCTGTAGTTGGTTTTACTGTTTTTGTATTTTCTATTCTCTTGCAGTCATTATGACTAAATATGGAATGAATGGAAAGAAGGACTCTCAACTAGTTGATACCAACTACATTAAAGATGGTACAGAAAGTGATACACTAGGTGATCCAAGACTGGAAAAATTATGGAGCAAGGTGAGTAAGGTTTCTAGGAACTGGAGAGTGTTTCTTCTTTGAATTACTATCTGTGTATTCTGGGAGCTGCCTAACTTGAATAGCTTTATTACTCTGCTTTTAAGTACTGGCCAAGCTGTGCTCTCAGGGCATGCCATCTGCATCCAGGTCACCAGGCATGGCGGGTTCTCTTTACCAAAGAAAGGTCCTGCATCAGTCTGCATGGAGGATAAAATCTTGGATCCATTGGAGACAGTTTTTCCTTAAATTTCACTGAACTCACAATTTCGCTTTGTGGGACTGTTACACTGTGTGGTAGTACACTTCATGCTGATTTTCCTGGTTTTCTTGTTTCTGGGCTTTTTTTAAAAAAATTGTATTTAAAATAGAATCATTTCATACACTGATTAAAAGGGAAATGTATAGTGGGGGATGTTACATAAGAATTTTCCCAACCTGGTATTCAAATGAAAATTTCCAAAATTTGCATTAATGCATATAAAAAATAAACTGTCAGTCTAGGCAATTAAAACTGACAAGAGTCATACTCTTTGCGAATTAAATAATTTAAGTTTTAAGAAATAGGAAGTCAGGTAAAGCAAACAATTCTTACACCAGTTCACTGCAGTGGTAGCAAAGCAGAGAAAAATAATTGCTGGGTTTTACAATGTTGCTGTAACTGGGTATAGCTTTGGCAAGGGACATGATGTCATGTGGTTTGGGGAATGGTAAAGTGCATTAGATAGAAATATTCCCTAAGCAAAAAAAAGAGTCTGGGGCTGAACAGGTATCTATAACATTCACCTTCCATCACTTATTGCAGCAAATAGGTCACAAGATTTGTGGGTAGTGCTCCTGCTGTCTAACCAGTGCTTCCCTAATTGCCAAAAGTAGTCTAGTGAGGAACAAATCACTGCAGAGCAAATGCACAGCAGTGATAAAATCTTCAGTTACCAATAGAGTAAGATTAAAAGACAGTACTTAATATCAAGTTGCATCCATCATGCAAAGAGTCCCCTTACAGTAGCATGTGAAGCTCAGTGGCCCTTATTTCTGTATTAAACATTTTCCTGTGGCATAGAAATGACAGACACTTTTCACTGGTAGCCCATAGCAAATCTAGGTTTATAAGTCTGAAGGAAACTTCCTCTTGACATGATTAAAGCCACCGTATCCATTGATGTCTAAATCCTGACCTCATACTAATATAAAGGGATTTAAAACAAAAGATCTTACGGAAAAGCTGGGTTTAATATTTTTCTAAGTGTGTTGGGAAAAAGTTTTGGCTGTTTGAGTGTACTTAAAAGCACTTGGCCTGGAAGGCATAATGAGCTCATGTTTCTTTCAGGCCAAGTCCTCTGGGAAGTTCTCTGATGAAGAGCTGGATAAGCTTTGGCGAGAATTTAAGCATCACAAAGAAAAGATCCATGAATACAATATTCTGCTGGAGACTGTGAGCAGAACAGAAGGTGCCTAAACTTTATTTAGACAGTTAGAAATCAGTACAACTGTTTTCTGTGCCCATTGCCTCCATTGTTTCCAAGTTCCTTTGAAACTCCCGAAGTCTGACATTTCTGTCAGAACTGTGTGCAGATGCTGACATTTCCAGATACTTTCTGGGTTTAGTTCTGCATTAGCTGCCAAAAATCTTGCCTGCTAATGAAAATTATTCCAGTTCTCTGATTCTGTCTGCATTTCAACTAGGGACAGTACCATCAGATTAGCAATGATGGCATAGTACTTAACTGGAAATCATACAGCAAGCATAGATAACACTGCTGCAAAATGGCGTCCTAAGGTCTGCAGAACATGTGTGTTTTGTATCACCAGCTGGGAGCCCGAGAGGATATACCTGAATATCTTATGCACCTCATGGTATATTAAAGCATTAAGGATCTGAATCCAGCTTGCTCTACTAATGCCAGCTAAAATCATTAGAGCCAGAGTATTCTAAAGCTTATATGCAGTTTGATGTTTGCATTGTAGAGTCCAAGCTGGAAGCTGCTGGAAGGCATTTCAACATCCAATGGCCTGCTGGTTTGTGAAATGACCACGGAAGAAGGCTCAGGACTCATAAACCATCCCTATCCCATTTCCTTGGGATATTTCTAACCTAGGAAATAAGAACATTTCTTTACTAAAATCTTAGCTGATGGTCAGTAGGAATTAAAAGGCATTTCTATAATATTACCCTCTGCAGCACTAAGGGGTATTAGTCTTTAATATTGACCTGTAAAAGTAATTACTGCTTCTTAAAGTGTGGTGTTGATGCTTTATTTACACTCAGCTCAAATGCTTAGAACTTACAATCATTTGTTCACCTCAGATTTAGGCTTTTTTTCTGGAGCTTTTGATCTGTGAGGATTTGGTTCACGGTCACACTTCTTCTTCAACAGATATCCACAAAAATGTTATTAACCCTGAAGAGAACCTGGTGAAAGAGGAAATCTTGCACAACAAACACAGGGAACTCAAAGACAAGCTAAGAAGCATCAATCAGGGATTTGAGCGTTTGCGTAAAGTCAGTCACCAGGGATACGATGCAACTAGTGGTATGATACAGAGGGTTTTCTGTTTGTTTGGGGTCAATGTGCATTTTAAAAACTTTAAAATCAGTGGGCAAGCAATCAGATGTAATTGCAGTACATGGTCTGACCACAGTAGGCGGAAGAGATACAACTGCCCTGTTCTATTCAGACGCCAATACTAAAAGCCTATTGAAGGACAGTAGGACACCCTGTAAAGGGCATAGTTGTGTCTTCCATGCCCACATGAGTAGGGATATTGTGCCCTCAACCCCAGAAGGGTAGGTAAGTGAGACAACATGCAGGGCAAGCAGTAGTGTTACTCCGTTCCTGGGGATTTCTTTGCTTTTTAACAGATGCTTGCTACAGCAGTACTGTAGTTTTAAGTATTTGGATTTTCTCCCATTTCATCTAAATGGGCATACAAGTAATGCAGTGCTTAATATATTTATGTGTGTGTATGTATGTCAGAAGGCATGCTCATCTTTCATGGAAGTTGGGTATGAAAGCATTGTGTCCAGATTTTCATTTAGTCATATTTGTTTAGAATTTGAAGAACCAAGAGTGATTGATTTGTGGGACATGGCCAAATCAGCCAATTTCACGGAGAAAGAACTTGAATCTTTTCGGGTAAGTAGGATTGCAGTTAGATCTCTGACTGAAAGATATTTTTCCACATAAAGATGTTAACTCTGAGTACAGAGTTTAAGTCTGAGCAGAAAACAGCAGATTTAAGATCAGATTTTGAAAAGAGGCTTCTTTAAAAAATTGTCTGCCTTCCTCCCTCCAGTCCACTATTCTTATATATAAACTTTTATTTGGCATTCACTGCTATCATCTCCTAGCATCATCAGCAGTCTGTTTGAGGACTCTGCGGTAGGAGGTTTTCAGCACCTGCTTTCAAAATTAGATGTCTGGGTGGTGATGATAATATATTGTCCACATCTTCGTAAGAAGCAGGGAACTGAAGAAGTTTTCTGTTCTTGACTTAGTAAAATAGTCTTGGCAAGAAAAGAGAAAGCAAAGAAAATCCTATGAAACTGTGTGTATTTCTTTTAGGAGGAGCTGAAACACTTCGAAGCAAAAATTGAAAAACACCATCATTATCAGAAACAGTTAGAGATTTCACACCAGAAACTGAAGCACATAGAGGGAACTGGAGATAAGGATCATCTGAACAGAAACAAAGAGAAATACGCCATGCTGGAAGAAAAGACAAAAGAACTAGGATATAAGGTCTGTATAAATCCAGTGTACATACATGTTGAAAGTTTAACTTGGCAGTAGAGGGTATGTAGATTATCCAGTGCTGATTTTTCATGCAAGTTGAATGACTCCCATAGGAGTTGTTCAAGACATGCCTGTGCTCCATGTTTATACAGGATATGCGTGATTGTCTTTTATAGACCTCATTCTAAAATGCCTGAAATCTCCCTGGTCTCTGCTCTTCGCTGGTGTCACATGTACTGACAGGAAAATATGAATATATGATACTGGTAATTCCTGGTTTTACTAAAACTTGTGTGATGTGTTTTGTTTTTCTGCTAGGTAAAGAAGCACTTGCAAGACTTATCCAGCAGAATCTCTCAAGGTCTTCAACACAATGAATTGTAAAAACTGGTTCCCCTTCATGGGATCAATCAAATGCATAAGGAATAACACAAAACAGATAATGTGGTTTTTCAACAGGATTTACCAAGGAGTCTCTCTGAAATAGTGAGGATTGAACAGAGTTGTCCTGGAAGAAATTTGTTTTTGTCTACTTAATTGCTAGTTTTCTATTTGCACTATCAAATTATTAGATTATAAATGTAAGTTGCACATCTTGGATCATATATATCTTAGGTCTGAATCAAGTAACAGCCTTTGAAATAAGCTGTTGTGTCAAAAGGAAAAATAATGTGAACACTAATCTGATAGTTAGGAAAAGTGTTTTGAACAATGAAAGCAAACACTGAGGTACAGAGAGTCAAAAGAGAGGCCAGAAAAGTTTTTTCTTTCAGTGTCTGTCCTATTACATTTTCTACTGAAGCTAACAAAAATATTCCTACTGACTTTGAGCAGGAGCTCAGAGCTGCACTGATTATGACTCCTTCACGTGAGAGGGGGAGAAGTAAGGAGGGAACAAGTATTGAGGTCGAATCACACAACTTAGTTACAGGCTAACATATCTGAAGTTACTGAATGTATGTGTACAATTATCTTGTTCATGGTTGCTTGGTTTTGTAACACTTAGTCATTAAAAAAAATTAAAACAAGATACTGGTAAGGCTTTTATTTTTCCTTCCCTCCCGTTTAGTGAGGAGTAACCCTACCTATTATTTTGAGCATGTTGCTTATTCCTTTAATCTAAAGTTCACTCACACATTAGTTTTTAAGACAGGAAGGGTAGCTTTCCACCACAAAAATGTGTTTCTGTGTTCTGAATAGGCAGAGGTGTTCTAAACCAGCTTATCTCTGATCACATATTCCAGTACCAGTAAAGATTATTATAACTTTCCCTTTCAGGACCAGATTTTTCTGTTATAAGTCATTTAGGTTGAAATTCTGTATAGTCATAATGCTGACTCTTTTATTTCTCAGGCATTTCACATGAAACTGTTCCAGGAAAAAGGTCAAGGCAAAGGTCCAGTGTAGGTGAATCATTACAGCTGCTTGGTTAAGGAGCCATCACTCGCAGACTGCAGTGCTGTAGTGTACTGCATGAGGAAGCTGTTCTTGAGCCTTGCTTGCCATGCCTATTGCATAAGAAATAGTTAAGAGATAGTCAGTCAAAATCAGCCACACTGTGTATTATGCAGTACCTGGGTCCATGGTCTGCTAAAAATTGTATGGTTCTGTACATAAAGACTATTTCATAACATGCAAGTGATCTGAACCAAAACAAACTGCGGGAGCAGTCTTACCTTGAGATTCCGACTCATAACTTTGATCAGCTTTTCTTTTCTTTCTTTTTTACTTTTTAATGTAAGCTAACAGTTATTTATATTCCAGAGAATCATTATCCATTGAGGGAAACACAGGCTACTGTTAATATTAGGAGTCACCTTAGAGGTGATTCAGTTCGTGCAGTTTGTTGTGTATGTTCCCTTTGGTTGGTAAGCTAAAAAAAGCAAACCCAGCAATAGCTAAAAACCATTTATGAGAAAACCGGTTTGGTTTTTTTTCTTAGATGCTACACACCATTTCTTCCCCAGACTATTGTGTTAGTGTTCTTCAGCCTTCTATAGAACATCAATAGCTGCATTATCTTACAGGTTTGTCTATCTTTGTCATTATTTTTTTTCCATTTTTGGAGGTGAATGCAGAACAGAAATGTATTCTGTATTCTCTGTGGAAGATGCAGACATCTCTACATCCTTTGGTAGAGTAGGAAATAAGTCCTTGTACCACAGGTCAGTTTGGTAGTTGTAGCTTGGATGTGGAGAGGCCTGCACTACTGGCTCCTGAGTGAAGAGTTTGAACGCATTGAACACATGCACAAAATACATCAGAGGAAAGGAACTAAGCAAAGCACCAGCAGCTGCTGCTCAGCAATCCTAGGTGGATTGTACAAGAATGGGAAAGCTTTCACTGAGAATGTTCAGATACTGCTGCTGGGAAGAATCTGTTGCAAGAGAAAGCAATGTATCTCAGCCTCCAATAAAGGTGGGCAGAGTATGCTCTGCTTGAGGGCATAGCAGAAAACTGGGTTTTGTCTTTAGTGTGTAACTGAAATAAATGTGCTTACTGAAGAGGTTTTGGAGAATTTTGGAATACCACGTGGTGTGGGATTCGTGAAAAGATATAACCAAAGTCAGATCAGCAGTGATGATGGTTGTCTCCAAGTGCAGAGCAGCTTCCGCACAGGCTGTGAACAGAGATGTTGGCTGTACTGTGTCTACCCACATGGCCTGACAGTAGTTGGGTTCAAAGGCCAGGTAGGCTTCAGCAGAGGTAACGCTTGGCAAGAGCTTCAAAGTACAAGGGGCTGACAAAATACTTTCAGTAATTTAAAATTCAGAATGAGTCACGGATCATCAGTGGCAAAAGTTGGAGGCTGGGGGCCAGCACTGTAGTTATTTAACACAGCTGTTAATGAATCAGTAACAAGATTGTTCACACAAACCTAGAGGAGAAAATACTAAGCAGTGTTTGCTGCCCCTCAATCCAGCTTTCCCCTGAAGTGTAGTCAGTAGCTGACTTAGGTAGAGTCTGCGACAGCATAGAGAAGACATTAGGAGTAGTCTCCATTCCCATTCCAGAAGCTTTTTAGGGCTTTCCCTATTTCTTGAAGTCTGGGTACAGTGCACAGGCTAGTGAGTTGTAAACTGTGATTTCAGTCTTGCTCCTGTTTGGCACCTCACACATTAATATATGTACAAGTCAGTTAATTACGGATTTAAGTCTCCAAGGCAATTTATATGACCAAAATTACAAAAGTGAGTAGCCTTAGAAACACTGAAGATTAAAAAATACCTTGAGTCACTGCTTTTGTGTTTCTGTAAATAGCAATAAAAACTCAAAGCCAAGATAAAAGGTATAAATGAAATATGCCTACAGCTCTGTATCTAGTGAAATTCATGGAATACATGGAAGAGACAGCTGAATAGGAAAGAACAAGCAGCTTTTAAACGGGTTGAACCTTCACATCTTCCTTAATTAGTATTTTATCTGATCTTTTCGTAATTATTCAGATTACCAAGTTTTTCAGACCACTCTGAGAAACAATTTGAAATATAAAAACGGAGCAGAAGGAAGAGGAGAGAACTGCATTTCTTAGGGTGAAAAAAAGGAAAGATCAGGCCATTTTATGTTATGTGTTATAAGGGCTGTCAAATTCTGCCCTGAAAAAGAACCTCAATTTAAGTAAACATGTCAGTGATTTCACACAGAACAGATTCTATTTATTAAACAGGTTGGGGGTGGAAATGAGAGGGAAATAAATACCCAAGGCATTAAATACAACAAAAATAACACTATGTCCTATGTGCTGGTGGAGGAGCTAAGATTACATCATTCTACCAAGTCAAGTAAGGAACAGCCACTACAGCAGATGTATTGCTGCAACAATTTCCCCTCTCCCCTCCCAAGAGATTCTGATGCTCCACACATCAAATAATAGGCAGAGAATTTAAATGCACCAAGTAGAGATCATGATTTGTATGCTGAGGTGCCATCTGGCTTTTCAGCCCCACCTTGCAGTAGTGACCTGAGTCCTGCAGGTATGACTCTCAGTGCTGATAGAAGCAGGATTCATGGCAGGGCTATCCTGCTTGCTGTGTGCTTCAGTGTCCATATAGCCAGAGTAATGGGGCCTCTGCACAGAAGGTCCAGAAAAGAAGCATCCAGGATGAGGCTGTCTCAAAGACTGATCTTAGCTGAGCGTTCACAAGGGCTTCAAGCCCTGAATGAGATCTCCCAGGCTCCCAGGAGGAGAACATGAATCATACCTGTGTGTATGCTGCCTAGATCCCAGCACGCAGGGTCGGCAGCT
Source organism: Neopsephotus bourkii (assembly GCF_033783945.1). NCBI lineage: Eukaryota > Metazoa > Chordata > Aves > Psittaciformes > Psittacidae > Neopsephotus > Neopsephotus bourkii. The sequence goes on along the minus strand of NW_026902160.1, from coordinate 770,866 downwards.
CTGCTTCTGCAGGTATCTCACTCTGCTGACCCCAGAGGGCACTGGCAAGTCCTAACTCACCAGATTTCAGTTCAGTACTCAATGAATTAGTGCAGTCAGTTACACTGTGAAAGAACATAGGACCCCAGGGACACAAGGCAAACACCCAAGTACAGTGTTCAGCTCTGGACTAACCCAGGCACAGGTGACACACAGTTCACATGCTTGGGTCACCATCCCCAGACCTTCCCTGTCAACGTTTGGCACTGCTTCAGAGAGGTATTCAGGTTTGGGGCTGGTTGGTTTGTTTAAGAATGTGCCATTACACATATGAACATCTACCAGTAAGTAGTATACAGGCAGTTCTAAAATTGTTTTTTAAATATATATTTCTTCCCATATAATTTAATGAGACTAAAATAAATAACAAAAGTCATGAAATAAATGTCAATAAATAGAATAGAATAGACTGTTGCTTTCAATACAAACAGACCTATCCTTGTGACAGAGAACAGGGAGCAGTGAAAGACAAAGACTACATTTTCCATATATGTAATGTTATCTAACAGACAGCTTCTAAATGCCAGAATCAACATTCCCAAGTGCAACACACAGTTAACATGCATTTCAGGCCATTCACATGACACCTATTGGGAAGTATGTTGTTAATCTGCAGAAAACGAAAGACACTATGGATTTCTTGTACTGGTATCCACAGTCATAAAATGGAAGTCTTCATAAAATCTGTCCAGTTCAGCCAAAATAAATCTATAAACTTACATACTCAGTAAATATTTCAAGTTGAATCTTACCTGGTACAGCAGCAATTGTCACCCAAACGCTTTTACCAATAGTCCTTAATGCACTTTCATGTCCAAACCTTCATGTGTGTTATCCCACCACTCAACAAAAGAGCAGTCTCCCAAATCAAAAAGAAAGCAACACACAGGTATTGATGCTTAACATGTGAACACAAAAACAGTGGATACATCAATATAGCATTTGTTCCTTCACTGATGTGTTTGTGCATCCATTTTAACAAAACTAGTTGTTTTCAGTCCCAAAAGTCACCTGTCAATAACTGTTTTACTGTATCTTAAACCTGGTGATTTCTGTAGGGCAATGTGAGTGCTGAACCACTTTGAAATAAGCCTCCTTCTAAATGCTATCTAATGTTCTGCAGTTCTAAATTTTCCAGGGAACTTACTTTAAAAAGGGAAGTGAGTTTTATTATTTTAGGAAGAAACATACAGAGAGCTGGAAACCTGTGTATGAATCCCAGCAATTTGCAATGCTTGTCATTAGATCTGAGAGCCTAATTTCAAAATTCAAATCTGTTTCCAGTTCAAGAAGACTGCTAAACCAGAACCATTAACTAGATGGTCTTTCAATGGGGAAAGAGTCCATTCTCTGCCCTCAATTCTGATTCAAGTTCTAGGACTCTCATTTACAATTTCAAATGCACCCAGTCAGTGTAAAGAGTCCTCATTCATACTTACCAGTGCCAGTGGCCACTGATGGTGCAGTATTTGTTTCATTTTAAAGTTTAAGAAAACAAAAGTGGGGTGGGAAGAACTATGTGCAAAAAGTGACATCTCCAAAAGGAGAGCCTTTCATGGCAAGAGCTTAGGAATCAGGGCTTACTGTACATTTCAGTCCAACAGCAGACCACATCCAGGAAATGGAGCAAGTTTCTCTCCATTTTTCTCAGAAATATTTCAGGTTACATCTTTTTCCTAATCTGCACCAAACTGACACAGATTCTTACACAAAACCCACATTCCAACAGTCTGGACACCTTCCACATAGGTAAATGCAGCCTGGAACACTCGGCTTGCCCTTCTCCAAGCCCTTCTTCAAGAGCACATCTTTGTAACCAAGGACACAACTGCAACCTCAGCCTGTTCCAGGAAACTCCATTTCCTTGTTACAACTACACTTTGTACAACAAGCAACACATCAGCCGGGAAGCCTCCAGCTCTGGCCCAAACTACATCTTACAGACTCGTATACTCTTCTGCCACCCTGCTGCAGCTCTTCTGTTGCTTTCCAGCTGTCTCCTGACACCTACCTACTTCGTCAAATTCACAATATGAATTTTTCCTGTGCTTCCCAATGTGTCCAGTACTGCTGACTGTTGGTAGTAAGAGGACAAACTGTTACAGCGACCAAAGGCTATGGCGTGCATCTTCCAAGTGTAGCAGAGACATGGATGTGTGATGAATCTGAGCATAATATGTATAATAAATGATGTATATATTATAATTACATAATAAAACTTTGGTAATCAAAGGCCAGGTTCCTTCCCAAGCATGCAATCTGGTCTATTTTCTGTATAGGACCTATCCATAAATCCCCAGCTCAGCCCACAAATGAGTAAAATTTAACTTATACAATAGCAGATGCTGGGGCTTTTTTTAATTATTTATTTTTAGGGATTTCACAACAGTATAATGTAATGTAGAGACAAATTACTGTCATGCTAAATCTGCTTTCTGATCCCACCCCCCCACGGCACATTCCTCAGATAAGTTGACACTTATTATTTCAGTGAAACGGTGATGTTACATACGCCTCTGTGTACACAGTGGGATAATAAATTTGAATTATTTCTAGATGCTCTGATACAGACAGATGTTTGAAAGCAAGTTTTAAAGTTAACTTTCATTCACCCTGAAGTTTTTACTAAGCTCAAAGTTTACTTGGCAACTGCACTTCCCTAAACCTGTCCAGTGTCTCATAAAGCTCTTTACTGCATCAAAATCTAGGACATGAACTACCTGTACTTTTCTCTCTCTTACATTCCAGCCTTTCAAAGAAAAGTCCTTAGGAGAATTGTTTCTAATCTGTCACCAACTGATCATCGTTGTCCTGAGGCTACCCTGAAGCCGGTAATCTTTAGAAGAGAGTAGAATGGAAAATTTTCAGTTGAAAGGGCACTATAATAATTATCTGGTCCAACTGCCTGACCGCGACAGGGCTGACCAAAACTACAGCACGTTGTTAAGGGCATTGTTCAAATGCCTCTTAAACTCTGACAGGCCTGGGGCATCGACCACCTCTCTAAGAAGCCTCCTCCAGGGTCTGACCACCCGCTTGGTAAAGAAATGCATCCAAAAGTCCACTCTAAGCTTCCCTGACACAGCTTTGAGCCATTCCCAGGCATTCTGCGTCTGGATCAGAGGGAAAAGAGATCAGCGCCTCTCTCTCCACCTCCCCTCCTCAGGAAGCTGGAGAGAGCAGCCTTCTTCTTGCTAAACCAGACAAAACTAGACAAATCCAAGCCCATAGCTGCTTCTCACAGGACATGTGTTTCAGCCCTCCTCTGGACGTGATCAAGGACCTCCACATCCTTATCCAACTACAGGGCCCAGAGGTGCCCACAGTACTCGAGGTGAGGTTTCACCAGCACCAAAAACAGCTACACTGAAAGACACATTTTCAAAGCTACCCCTTACAAATTTTATTAACTTCTAAGTCATCCATCCTTCTCCCCCCTTTGTTTGTCCTTATGGATGTATGATGTTAAATTAAGATTTCCTTTCAATCTAGATTTGCAAAATAACATTTATATGACTGGCTGAATGAGAGCTGAGGTTCTTCCCAGATAAAAGGTGACATAAAAACATCACAGCAATTTCATCTGACAAAAAAATGCATGATTTGAACAGAAATGGGTGACTAGCAACTCATTGTGTCTTATTCCTGTGGTTGTTTTAGCAACAGTGTGTGTGTAATCCCAGACAGACTAGAAAAGGTACTTACCAAAGGGTGCATGCTTCAGCATCTCATCAAAAATATAAGCATTCATAATTCAAATTCGAATATAGTTTTCCAAGATACACTAATTAACATTCCCCCTCCCCTCCTTTTTTTTTTTTTTTTTTTTTTTACAGCAGAGAGGAAAACAAGGAATATTTCCAAGTCATTTGCTAAAAACAGCTCCTGGGGCAGATTTTCGAATACATTTGGATACCTAAAGACACCTACTGGAATTTTCCACCATTACATGCTAGAGTGCTATTAAAACCCAGACAACTATTTGTATTGTTGGGCAATTAAATGCCTCCAAACTCCAGCCCTCCACCCTGCAGCAGACGTTAACATGGAGAAATTCCATCACCCAAATACTTGCATATAAAAATGTCCCGTAAGAGCTTACGAGCAACACCATAAAACCCACTGAAGTAGCAGTAACATTTGGCAGTAACCTACTGAGTAGGACTATCAGAAAGAAAGAGGTAAGTACACAACACGATAGTGTTCTTGCACTTGATAACAGTGTGCTTTCTTACCCTTGAGAGCACCATCCCCAAACTGGCACTTCTGCCATGTTAAAGTACTTCAAGAACATCTTACAGAAGTATCAGCCACATCACATTGTTTTGTTCTTCTGGTAATTAGTTCCTCAAGGGCAGAAGGAGATCTGACCAGTAGACTGCTATACTAGAAATGGCAAAGCCTCTGTTTTTACCAGTAGAAGTTACAAGACACATTTATCTCCAAAAGTGGGAGAGATCTTTCTTTTTCGGGAGGAGGTTCAGATCTCTGAATCTGGAATCATCCTATAGCAATCACAAACTGTATTTTAGACCATTTATGCACAAATTTTATGCAAAGCTTGGGGATAAACCTGTAACTATTTGTACATTAACAGCAGTACTAGAGTTAACCCATGGAAGCTATGTGGTGAGCACAAGCCTGCTCAGAAGATTATAGTTTCAATTCCTTTTTCCCTGTTCGCTGCTGGAAGTTGAAGGCACATTATTTGGTTTGTTTGGGAAAGTTTTCCATTGCTGTGAGCTCCTGTTGTTCAAATGAGAAAACTTTGGTTTCTTCAACGAAATGTCAAGCCTATAATTTGACGGGGAGGCCTCTAAGGTACTACAAAACCAACAATCAACCCATTTTTAAGAGGTGCAACAGTAGGGTTTGTTTCTTCTGCTTCAACCTCCTGAATACGATTTAGTGCATGAGAATATGAAGTGAATTTGAAAAGTAAGTGAAAGTAATTTCACATATTTGTTCTACTCAAGTGAAGTAAAAAAGGAGAAACAATTATGTTGACATTAAAGAGGCTATAAATACCAATTTATAGCTACATTATACAATTATAGCTACATTATCCACATAGCTAATTCTAGCTGAAGCTACTTTGATGTACATAAATGAATGTGCACAGAAAACTATGTGCATGCACAGATTCACAGCCCAATTCAACCTGAAAAAAAATAGTTTTAAAACTGGGGCTCCCTGTGTAAGGTCAGCAGCAGCAATCTGATGACTTTTACTGTTGTGTCAAATCTTTACCTGTGCTGCAAGTCCAGGATTCAGTGTAACTTTGAGCAATGTACAGGAAGGCAGCCTTTGTAGAGAACCTGGTGTTTGCTGGTAAATAGATTTTTTACAACAGAAATATTGCAGCTTTGTTATGTAGCTTCATGTATTATATGTAGCATATGTATCACAATGGAAAATGCTGCGTTTCAGTGCATCAGGCAAGCTATGTTCATTTTAAATATTAAATAGGCACAAAGCAAGAGATTTAACCCTGCAAGTAATCTAGTGGAGGATCCTTAATGGCATAACAATTCAGTTTGATCAACCTGGTCCCAAAGAGCTGTATGTCCAGGGCATTCCAGTTGCACTGAATATGTGTTTACAAAGCAGATCACCACTGTCCATTTGTCAAATCAGAAAACTCTTTTAAATTGGGAACCTCATAAGAAGTATTTATTTTCCCCTCAGAAATACACTGGGCTGATAAATAGAAAAGTAGGTCTTAGCACAGGACAGATGACAATGGCAATTGTCAACTCTGGAAAACATTTTTATTTCTTTGAGAGATTTCTGGTATTTTACATTACTATTGAAGCTACATTCAAACAAATTTCTAGGTTGAATTCTGCCTCACTCTCATTCTAAATCATTTAGCGAAACCCTCGCTGGCACAAAACTCACCAAATTATAACACATATCTCAAAACCAAACTCGGACTGTGGTATTGTATTTTAAGAGGACACAGTCAAAACATCATAATACCCAAGATACTCCATAACTTCTGGAAGCCAAAGCTGATATGTTATTGCAGGCCAAAATTTTGCTTTCTTCATAAGTACACTGCCTTATTAGTCTAGTGTCTCTGCCATAGCATTTTATTTAAATAGCATCTTGTATCAGGACAAATACATAGAACACAAGAACTACAGAGACAATGCAACGCAAGAAACTAAGTCAACTTTTTAATCATATAATTTCACTGTACAAAAGCAAGATGTCACAGACTTGTGGGTAAATCTATATTACAACATAACATCCTGCTGTGCCTCAGTTCTGTAGCACCTCTGAAGACACCATCCTCTTGCACAGAACTGATTTTATGTTATTTAGGGACAGCAGAGAATTATTCAGTGGAAGTTTTAGACCCAAGGTGGATTATTTGCTTTTGATGATGGCTTACATAGGGATAGTTTTAGAGATACAAATAAAGGACTCTGTTTTCCAAATGAATACCTTCATTTTGAGATATTCTGGGTGAGAAACATGAGACCTGATAATCAAAGTGATACAGACCTTCAGCTCCAGGAAAATTGTCTAGAATTGTAGGTACTCAGCAACTATGAATTCAAAGCCTATGTTTTGACACAGTATTTTAAGAACAGAAGCACACAAAATGTCCCTTCACATTGCTTTGGTTTATAAACATAATTAAATTAAATAACTTGTTTGTGTGTGCTCTTGTCTGTATGCATACACATATGCATCCCCGACACAGCAACTTTTAAACGTGAGCAACTTTAGTTAATGCTGCAGAGCTCTTGGTGAGGTATAAAACTGAATTACCAACAGGTAAAGTTAAGCGTGTCCATAAATAGCATGTAAATTGAACAAAACTGTGCCTGCAAAAAATCAGGCACGGAGTTGTCTTGCTTTTGTAAGAGTCCATTAATATATTAATAGCGGTTTTACATATTTTATACACTCAAATATATACATATATTTTATCAGTAATGTGTGCTTACATACATACATATGCACACATGAAAACATATGTGTGCACTTACCACGCACACACTCACATTCCCTTACCTGCACACATTCAAGTTCTTTAGTTTTAAAGAAAATGCCACCATTTAATGAACACTGGAATTGGTTCCAGATTCTCCAGGACTTTAGAATTATAGAAAAAGGTAATTTACATCTGTCACTGCATATGAAAAAAAAAATAACAATCTGGACTTTGTAACCAAATTAAAACAAAAAGAAAGACCACACACCTGCTTCATGCTACCAGCTTTCCAATTAGGAATCAAGATATTGGAATGAATCTGGTATAAATGCAATAAGCAATGGCAGCATTTTGTACAAGTATTTTTTACAATAAATGTGAATCTTTTGGAAGATAAATTAGTACCAGTTTAGGGTGAGCAAAAAGTCCTTTCCTAGACAGGTCACTGCTGAGCCCCTTTCTTCTTCTGCTCTAGCTCCTGCAAGCGTTCCTCCCGGCACTGAGCGTGCTGTGTTCCCACCTTGTGGGCTGTCTCGGTGGCTGCAATGTCAATCTGTGCATACCGGGATGATCCACTCCCTGAAATACCAAATGAAACCCTGTAAGACACGATACCCCTCGCATATTCCTGGGTAGAACTGACCCAGAGCCTTCATCAGCCAGATACTAGTCCATAAATAAACTCCTAGTATTAGAAAACACCTTTGGTAGTGCAGTTGGCAAAGATTCTTCTTTGCCTGGATTAGGCATGTGAATGTCTTAAGATCAACCATTTCAGCCTCAGACAGAATGACAATTTCATTTAATAACTGGCAATAAGGGAAATAAAAGTTGCTTAGTCTGTTCTGGAGTAAAACAATTCTACATAGGCACAGACACACAACGCCAGAGGCTGGAAAAAATTTAGTATGAAAACATAAAGTATTTATGGTTATTAAAGGCACCTTTGAAGTGATACAAGTTAAGCTTAGGAGAGTAGTTGCCATTTAGGGAAGTTTATGTCAATGTATGGAATTTGTCTCTTCATTCTTAATGCCTTGTTTCTCTGTCTTTAAAATGAAAATAAAACATCACTTTCATAACTCAACGGGTTGTTGTACAGAGACCTACACTAAATTCTGGGAAAAGCTTAGAATTACTTAACTAAAATCATATAAACAAAAAAAATAACGGAAAAGTGCTGCATTTAAAAGCTAATAAAATTGCTGAAATTAAAAGTGTGACAATTAAAATCTCAGTAGCTATAAACTGTACATAGGAACTCGTCAATACCAAAGGTGAGCAATTAAATGTCAGATCCTTTTAAATACTGTAGAGGGGGATAAAGTCCCTGTGGTGCACATAAAGAATTTGCTGGGAAAGACAGTCTGGGTTATTCCTGCTTCAGGTAAAGGCCCACTTCTGGGATTGCTTTTGCTCAGGGACCTGGATATACTTGGTGGGTGATGTGGGAAGATGGGGAAGTCTGATGTGTACCCCAAGGGGATTTAATTTTGGGGGAAAACAGCCAATGAACTCAGATGCATGCTGTTCCTTGCTATATAACGCTTTTATAGCCCTCCAACTAGATGTCTTCAGGGTACCAGCGACTGACCCTGGCTTCCCTTCAATCATCAACCCACCAAAGAATGAACTTTGAGGACACCAGACAAGCTTTCTGGAAGGAGAAGTGCATCTCTAAATGACAACACATGGTAGCTATATTGCCTGTTTATGTGCTAATTGTCCAAGTTAAGCATTAGAAGTAAAATACCTAGATACAGACAAATTAAGAGCTGGCTGCTTCTCTGCAGCACTGTCACACATCCTCATGGAGAGCAGATAGAACACTGTGTTCTTTTCTTAAGCATCTGCTGCATGGCTCCAGAGGCAGTATCTTCAGGAGCAAGCCCTGTGCACCTACACCCACAGCCCTGTTTCTGAAGCCAATCAAGAAAAAAAATTAAGTGTAGTTCTAATATGTGCAATGAAAATCTTGAGAACACGAAGCAAATTACTGTCTGTCAAGCTGCACAGACACAGAAATGTTCGCTTCAGAAGGAGTGCATGTACAATGCATCTGTCAGAGGGATACATCGTCTTATAGAACCTCACAACTTAAAAAACTTTTCCAAAAGAGTTGGCAATTACAAGAACTGCCTCAGAATCATATCAGGGTTCAACTCCTCTGTTAGCAAGAGCCTATGGGTAGGTGAGAAATAGATGAGAAATTCAGATTCTCCATACCCTATATATTCTGCATTACTGCATCCCTTGCTGTTTATATAGTATTATAAGCTTCCTTACCTCTTATGCTTGTGCTATGTTCTTGAAGTTCCAGTTCCATGTAATGAAGCTGTTTTTTGGAAGTGGGGCTGACAGGAATATTAACATAGGTGGCTGCCTCGCTGTGGGGTCGATCTGATGTAGGGACATCAGCTGAATAACCTACTGCCCCTTCTAAAACAAGTAACATGTTATTATAGCCAGTGTTCGCAACGACCAATTATCCATTTCATAAAAACACACTGTTCCATCAAATGTTCCAAAAGCTATCATTCAGCAGCAACAACTCAGCTTGCCAAACAGTACATTTCTGTCATAAATGGGACATGGAAGACTAACGTTTCTACCTGAAAAGATCCTGAGAGACTGATCAAGTCAGGATCTATGTGAAAGACCACAGACCACAGCCACTATTGTTATTATGTTGTGACAGAAAGCAAACTATACAGAAGCAATGTATGCAACTCTACTTCACAAGGCTTTCAACTTTAATTCAGGTTAGTAAAGCCTTATATGAAGCATCTTTTGTGGAAAGATGTAACCTATTGTATTACCTGCAAGAGAGCAACCAAAATCGGAAGTTCAGACAGTATGCTCTGAGAACAGGGACTGAAGAACTGTTGCAAGGAAGGGGAAGGCAAGCTTGAGGAGAGAACATTGACAGATCCCCTGTACTGAGCTAAAAAAGGTAGGAATGATTCCTGTGAAGACAGACCAAGTAATAAAAGAGTTTAATTACAGGAATAAGGTAGATTAGACAGTGGAAAACCTTTCTACCAGTAAAGATCACAAGAATGCAAGAGGAAATCCCTCAGAGGCTGAAGTATTTCTAGACATTTCAAAACAGAAATGGATTAGCACTTACCAGGAAACAGGAAACAAGAAATAGGTCTCTATAAAGTCATTCTGACATAACACAACTCTCTTGTGTACTGAATGAATTCTCAAGACCTCTTCTAGCCCTTCTTTCAATTACTGTAATCTCATCTAACGTGAAACTAAGAGAGGAGGTAGAAGGTTAATGCTCCATTCACTGACCAAACGGGCCATCCAGCTTTCAATCCTTTCTGGGTGTCAGGCACTTACATGCAGTTTTTCAGTCCATGAATACCAAGGGACTTCCCAGAATTACCTGGGCTACAGGAGACCCAAATAAAAACCTGTATTCCTTCTGGGCTTGGACAAGGCTTTGAGTTGCATTCTCATTGTCCTACTAAGCAGGCTCTTAATCGCCTGCCTGTCCAGTCCAATGGAAGCTCTTAACCTGAAAACACTTCCTGATGTTAAATTAATTTGAGACAGAAGAGTGCAGAGGAAAAATTGCATCAATTTCAGCACAGGAAAGAATGTCTTCTTATATCCAACCAACAGCAGATGTGAATAACCATTAAAGGGAATTTTTTCTTTTTCTTGGACTGTATTACGAAGAGCAGAGATAGATAGCTTGTACAAGATTGGGCAACAGGAAGAGTTGTCAGAGGCTACAGCAGTTTCCAGGATAATAGAATCTCTCCAGACTTACGCTATTTAAATCAAAGCATTTACTATACAGCCAAAATTTTAAAAGCATAGAAAGTTGGCAAATTTTCTGACAGATTTTCATAAAGAAAACATAGGAACATCCATGAAGTAACCAATTATTTTTCTGACAGTCAGGCTTTGAGTTGTTGTTCCAAAGCCAGATGTTAAGAACAGAATGAAGAGGGGAAGGGGGAGGGCAGGCCAGGGTGGGAAGACACAACACAGAAGAAATGTCTATATTGTCATCAAACATAATTCTCAGAAAAAGTTCTCAATTATTCTGTCTAAAGTATTTCAAAGGAATTTGGCCTGACTGTGCCAAAAGGGATTCAGCAGAACCACAGCATTGAAAACCTACACCCCAAATTAGAATCATAGAATAGTTAGGGTTGGAAAGGACCTTAAGATCATCCAGTTCCAACCCCCCTGCCATGGGCAGAGACACCTCACACTAAACCATGTCACCCAAGGCTCTGTCCAACCTGGCCTTGAACACCACCAGGGATGGAGCATTCACAGCTTCCCTGGGCAACCCATTTCAGAGCGTCACCACCCTCACAGTAAAGAACTTCCTCCTTATATCCAATCTAAACTTCCCCTGTTTCAGTTTTAACCTGTTACCCCTTGTCCTGTCACTAGAGTCCCTAATGAAGAGTCCCTCCCCAGCAACTGTTAAAGTAGTAAGCAAATGACAATCTTAAGGACTGATACAGAGTCATGAACAGTCACGAAGGAAAAGGTAACTTTTGAAGTCTTTCTATATGCCATTAAAGTTATACAGCAGGAGTTAAGTGAAGTGTCCTTAATGTTAGCTAGTACAAAAAACTAGCAAACTTCTCTATAGAGCTAACTAGTTGAAAGGTTTCAGGAAGCTGGATGTCATACCTGATGCAGACAAGGCAAGTGATGCTCCTAAGAACTAAAAAAAATGCACATGGAGAATAACATATTAATTGGTAGAGCTTCATGCAAGAAAAGCACAAGAAACACATGGAACAGAAAACCCTCAAAGGAAAACAAGCAAGCAAACTAAAAAAATCCCAACCACCAAGTCCAACAAACCAAGAACAAAGTTGGACAAGCTGGAATGGAAGGAAAGGAAAGTCTTCTTTTGTGTAGTCAGTAGTGACTTAATAGGAAATGTGCTTTCTTTGTGAACATAGAAATACTCAGATTTTCATTTTTTCCTTCACTAAAAAACCCACACACACACAAAAGAAAGAATCCACCAAATGTCATTAGACAAACAAAAAAATGGCTTATATTTGTTTGAAGTTAAAGGTTTATTTGAAAAGTACAAGACAGTCAAAATCTCCTACTAAGAAATCAAGTCACACCGAGTGCCATGGACAAAGTGCTTTCAGCAGTCTGTTCTGGGTGGACGCAGGTAGAAGATGTTTACAAGAGGGATCAGAGGACCAGTATTTGAGATCATTACAGACGAAGAACTTGAGAGTAAAACAGACCAAGTGCATGTTTACAACATTCTGAAAGAATTGGCAGAATATCAGGATTGCTTAAAAGGAAAGAGGTAAAAGGTAGAAAGAAAAATAGATAGTTAAACAAGTAACAGGAGAAGAGAAAAAGAAAATGCAGTGGCACTGAAATCAGAGGGAAAAGAAAGGAAAAGATAGTATAATATGGGAGGGAAGAAGTAAATTAATTTTGAAACTGGTGTTTCAGCCTTTCTTTCAGCAACTGTTAGTTATTCACATTTTCTACCCTATGTAGGCACCATCCTCAGAAATGTGCAATAAATGATGCAGGAAGAAAGCCAATGCCATAGCACAGCCCCAGGATTAGTATGCGTGTGTGTGCCTGTGTGAGCACGCCTGTAAAGCTGACATATTCAAAGGGCAACACTTCAAAAATAAACATTTAGAAGAGATCACAACAAAAAAGGGAAAGGAAAAAGCAACAGTGTCCCCTGATGCAACTGGCTGCAAAGATCTGTACTCACCTAGTTCCTCAAGGCTAGTAGGAGTTCCAGGTTCTGAAGGAAGTGTTAGCATCTCATAGCCACCTTTAGGACCTAGAATGCAGGAACACTGTCAATGGTTTTGGACTTAGGAATTTGCAAATTGTAAACAAGCATATGGTTTTCTAGTTTTGACTTGTAACGTTCTAATCTGAATAATCTTAGAAAGTATAAACAGTGGCTAGTGTTGACTTTTCTGTAGTGGTGATGCCAGCATTTTCTAATGAGTGTAACAAGGAAAGAAACATTAGGTCATTTATACATGTATTCACACTGAAGGCCACTGAAGTCAACAGTGCGTTTTCTGTACATCAAATTGGGAGCAAAGCTGTCTTGAATGCATGAATCAGGGAGAAGTGAGTGGGTGATCTCAAGAGCATCTGGAAGACTCTTGTTAAAATTCCACCTCCAGCATGATGGATAACTTCTTGATTTCTGACAAAGCTGTGTAGAAAATGATTAAACTAGCCCTTCCAAATATAACTTTGCTTTCCAAGTGCAAATCAGCATTTTGTAAGAGGCCATGCTGCACAACATCATCCATCCTTCGAGAGCACTAAGCTGAAAAAAGATGCCCATGGTCCTCTCAAGATCTCAGTCTCCAACCAAGTTCAAGCAAGGCAAGCAAAAATGCTACATCCACAGAATGAACATGTTTGGATTTATTTTGAATTATAAGCACTCATAAATTTATCTGCTGGTGTTGGGCTTTTCTCCATTGTCACAAAGAAGTATCTTTAAATGTGGTGGGGTTTCTTTCCCACCATGTCATTGCTAGGGTACAGGATTTCTCATGGCATGAGGTGAGATCTTTCTGGTGGGTGTCCTTTGTTAAAGAGCTGGCAGGATTTAACTGCTGTGAATAAGATTACTGCCTATGCTCTGACACTTATCTCATCTGTCACTGCCTCTTCTAAACTTATCCCATCTGTCAATGCCTTTCTAACAAAACCCCTGCAAAGCAAAAAACCCAAAGAAATATGCAAGTCTTACAATAGGGAATCAAGTCACACGTTACCTTTAACATTTTTTTAAGTTTAAAATAATTTAAGTTTAATTTAGCTTAAATTTGCATGCACACACATACTTCATAATCACTCATACTTACCAGCTTGGAGACTGTGCCCTCTATGCACTTTCAAAGACCCAGAAGCTGCCATGACAGAAGCACCACCTGTTTTCAGAGAGAGATATTCATATTATATCTAAATACCTGATGCTATTATTAGGTATCTGCTGCACATCATCATTTTTAGCAGGTGTTTCTGAAACATCAAGAAAAATTTCAATAAGAATTACGAGTCATTGGTCTTCCTTTCCAACCCTAACTATTCTGTGATTCTATGATTCACTCAAGCAATATGTTCCCCTAAGTTCTTTATCCTCAGATTGTGATATTATAAACTGATGTTGTTTTCTTTCTTTAGAAAGACAGGATACCAGCTATAAAACTTCAGGATATTGGCTTCCCTGGTTTTGGTGAGTACTGCCTTACTCACAGAGGTAGTCGTCTTCAACTGAGAAGTAAAATAGCAATGAAAACTGAGTGGGGATTTGCCTTTCCAATCCATAACTTAACTTCAGCAGCAACTGTTTAAAATTTTCACTAAAATGTCATCACACCGGATTCAAAACCTGGTAAGTTCATGGGAAGGACTATATCCACTTCAGTAGTTCACTGTCCAGTTTTAGACCTGCAGAACTGGGGCAGGGCGAAGGGTAGGCAAAGGATCTTGCTGCCACGGAATTTGACTCTAGGTCATAGCTGGTTCTTGTGAAATACCATTCCGAGTGTTACAGCCAGGAACACTTTACTGAGGGCATGTCAGTCTCCTTTGAGGTGGCACAGTCAATCTCCTTTCCCCAGCCCTATTCAGATAAGCAGGAAGCTGTCCCAGGTATAGTAGGAAACACAGAAGGCTGAGGGAACAAGAGCTAGCAATTCAGAAGCCTATAGAGTGGTACACATCTAGTGTGGTTTGTCTACATCTGCACATCCCTTCTTTATTTAATCAGAAAGTAATCAGCATTATACCTACTTGTTCAGTTAGCAATACCCCTATCCAGCCATGTCTTCTCTCTCCTGTTGTCATTGTGAGCACCTTAATTAAGGTTAATGACATTCACTTCCTCACAGTAACAATTTTGAGGGAACTTCTTGTGCAAGTAAGGGGTACTTAACAGAAATAAGGTAGGAGGCTGTAAGTATGAGTAACCCTGCCGCTGGTGACAGGGCAGCTGTGCCATATGCTGCTGAGTGTTGGGGATCAGGTATAAAATTAACACACTCTCCAAAACTGATGAATAGTCTCTGAGCACGTGAGACATTTCTCTGCAGATTGTTTCTAAAATAGTGTCCAAAAATTGCCATAATTCTTATGCAATGTGAAGAAATTCTATAAAAGAAATAGAAGTCTCAAATACCCAAGAGAACGGCATGGCCTAGGAAGCTAAAGAAAATGGCAATTTCTGACTTTTTTCCACTGTATAAAGTATGCATTCATACTTTTGTCCCCCTAAATCTAATAATTTAAAAGCTTATGAAACTGTTCCTAAGCTTGTATAAAGTAAACCTAAATAAACCCCACAGATTATTTCACCAAGGACAATGAATTAAAGAAAAATAACAAACACCTATTTCGAAGTACACAACAGAACTAAAACCTTTGGTTTGTAGTGCTTGTGTACATAAAATAAAAGCATATATAGGGTAATCCAAGGCTACACAAACACTTTTCAAGCATATCATACTGAGAAACTGATTTTGTATTTTAACAAAAGGGATCAGAATGTGCAAGCTTCACATAGTACAGTGAGTAGTTCACCTTTAAAAACTGACAGCTGACAAAAATAAATGCAAAAATAGGACAGACCTTGCCTGGCTGATTTACTTATATTTTCACTGTGACAGGTTTTCCTTTTTCTTACATCATAGCATCCTGTCTCTGCATCATTAGAAATATCAGAATGCACTTTATGCAACTAAAAGCCTTACCTTACTTGAAGAGACACTGCAGCTTTGTACTAATTACAGCTACATCACAGAACTAGTGTGGGGGTTTTATGGGTTTTTTCTTCCTCAAAAGCTTGATGTAATCCAGCACAAATCATTCCAGAGGAAATATGACTATTTAAGCAACATTTTTAGGATTTGTGTAAAGCGCACAGGACAGGAAAGGAGATTTAAAACAGCAGGTTATTCCAATCCATTTATGGTCAAGCTGAAGTTTTCCCATTTGGAGCTCATTTGAAAGAACTATGTTAACGATTCAGGATTTGACCTGTTGCATTTTCCTCATTTTCAAATCTGGCAACTAAAAAATATTTATATAGTCAAATCTGTCATGGAATTTTTTTGAAGCTTTGAATTGCGTTGTATAAACACGTGCCAACAGAGATCAACCCAGATATTTTCTTCTTTCATCTTTACAGCTACCGTATAAGCTGGTTCACTCCTCGTTTATGAATCCTAGGATAAAACTTGCAGAAATGGAAAAAGCAAGTTTGCAAGACAGATTTTAGAACACATAAAGTATCCAGCAAGAGGCAGATGCTCCTTTCCATCATTCTTTTCATCTTACAAGGGATTGTTAAGAGTAATTTCCTTCAGTTTCCCCTGCCATCCAGCTCTGTGTGGCTGACTCGCTCAAGTCTTTGTTAAAACTGAGTAGCTCATCAAAAGAGTTATTTCTGTTCTTCTTTCCTCGATGTGTAAGAGGAAGAAGATATTCAAAATGTGACAAAGTGAAAATAAGCTGCAGAATGTTTTGCATTCCTACATATGATTAGACTCAAATGTCTGATGTAGCTCAATGAAGACAAGCACTATTTGAAACATTTTTCTAACTCCTTAGTTATTTCTTTATGCCCACTCATCAAAAATAAGCACGGCTTACAGCACATATGCTACAAGAAAGAGCCACCAAAAAACTAAAAATTGAGAGGGAACCTGGAATATTATGAACTGATCCCAGACAGTTTACACTTTCAGATACGGTCACCTAGACACATACGCTACATTGCCTTTACTTCTTACTGCTCAGCCTCTACTTTGACTTCACAGAATAGGTCACAAACTGCAGGTCTGGGCTACTAAATGTGCTGACAAGGAGTCAGGACAGAAAAAAACCCACTGCGTTCTGCAATAATGTATTGTTGAATTAAAGCTAACTTTATTATGAAGTACTTTGATTTGCTCAGCCAAGCAACATTTGCATGTCCTCCTTTCAAAGCAGATACCTTGCTTAAAAGGGCGCCCAAAGCCCAGAGCTACTGGTTGACGGGAGGAACACTGCAAGTACAGAGGTATTTTCATGTAAATGTAGTAAAAGACATCCTGGTGCTGTATAATAGCCCTGTAAAACTTCTCTGAGTTTGTTATGCTTCAGTTTTCAAATTCATTTCATATATTTTGCTTCTATACAAATGACATTATCTGCAAGACATAAATGCTGAAGGGGATGCTTAAAAATGCTTACTTGCTCTACAGATTTCACCAGTTGCAGCCAGTTTTAGAAGCAGCAGAATCACTCAAAGCTAGAAATAAGTGCAAAAACACTCACTGTTCAAATATTGCTCTACAAAGAGGCCTGTTTAGTGTGCCTGAAAGAATCACAGAGGATCTAACTACCTCTAGCTATTATTCATCTTCCCATGTGGCAGGGCCACTCCAACCCAGGCTTCCATCTTTAAAAATGCTGAAGTATTAAGCTAGAATCATTACCATTTTCCTGTACCAGCAAACTCTGTGTCTGTTATTTGAAAAATATACCTAAAGATACTTTACATACATTTACTCCAAAAATCTTTACACATCCGAATCTTGGGATCTGCACTGGCCAAGAATGAAGGTCACATAATGTGTTTTCTTAATAGAAAAAAAACAAACCAAACCAAACCAAACCATACCTGAAATAATCACTATGTTTGCAAATAAAGTTCCTCACTTTGTGTTCTAAAAAGCTGGTGTATGTAATTTCCTGAGATTTCAGTGTCAGAAAGGGCATGGAGAAGCAAATCAGGAATACAGAAAAGATAGGACTTCTAGTCCTGTGGCATGGTCACTATGGCATGGGCTTACCACTGTCTGTCACCCCAGAACGTAGAATCATAGAATAGTTAGGGTTGGAAAGGACCTTAAGATCATTCAGTTCCAACCCCCCTGCCATGGGCAGGGACACCTTACACTAAATCATCTCACCCAAGGCTTCGTCCAACCTGGCCTTGAACACCGCCAGGGATGGAGCATTCACAACCTCCCTGGGCAACCCATTCCAGTGCCTCACCACCCTTACAGGAAAGAACTTCTTCCTTATATCCAATCTAAACATCCCCTGTTTAAGTTTCAACCCATTACCCCTTGTCCTATCACTACAGTCCCTAATGAAGAGTCCCCCCTCAGCATCCCTATAGGCCCCCTTCAGATACTGGAAGACTACTGTGAGGTCTCCACGCAGTCTTCTCTTCTCCAGGCTGAGCAGCCCCAACTTTCTCAGCCGATCTTCATATGGGAGGTGCTCCAGTCCCCTGATCATCCTCATGGCCCTCCTCTGGACTTGTTCCAACAGATCCATGTCCTTTTTATGTTGAGGACACCAGAACTGCACACAATACTCCAAGTGAGGTCTCACGAGAGCAGAATAAAGGGGCAGGATCACCTCCTTCGACCTGCTGGTCACGCTCCTTTTGATGCAGCCCAGGATACGGTTGGCTTTCTGGGCTGCAAGCACACACTGAAGCCGGCTCATGTTTGTTTTCTCATCAACCAGCACCCCCAAGTCCTTCTCCGCAGGGCTGCTCTAAGTCTCTTCTTTGCCCAACAGGTAGCTGTGCTTGGGATTGCTCTGATAAATCCCTTCACCCCACCAGTTGGCTCCCCCGTCCGCTGAAAGTCAGCAAATAAAACAGCAGACGGGTGCACAGCGGCAGCCATTAGGGTTCATGAGACTGGAGCCTCCCCACCTGCCATGCAACAGGAACCTGCTGGATCTAGCCCTGAGGATGAGGCAGCGACATTTGGATCATTCACTAGCAACTGGTTTTACCACAGTGACTTTATTTTTCCCCCTCCTGTTGGGCTCCTGCTAATTCAGATACCCACTAAGGCCAAGGTTTACCTTGTAAATGCAGTAGATATTTTTGTCAGCTTCTCTTTTCTGAGCTCCTATTTTTCTTCCCTACAGAATTATTTTGAGCACACTTATAAAATAAAGCACAATCAAGAAAAGCATGCCGTATTATAGCAGGGTTTTAGTAATCAGTTTCTCATTATAATAATGTTCTTCTATTACAGTGTTTAGCCCTATGACGCATGACATATTTATGATGGACACTGTCCAGCACACAGTCCTTTCCTGGCTCAATCACAGTATACTCTGAAGAGCTGACAGCACATTTCCTGAAAGAAAAATATGAATTATAAATTATTTTCAACCTAAGCAACAGCAACTATCACAGTATGGCCCAGATTCTTCTTTCTCACTGCTCTCAAGTAATTCCTTGAAAGCTTACTCCTAAGCATGAAGCAGAGGTATCAGGCTGCATAGGTTCACAATAAATATTTTGTAAAATGCATGAAAGCCTATTTTTACATCACAAAAGCTAAGCTGTCAGGCAGCTGAGTTCATTTTCAGCACCCATCACCTGTTATATACTTAATTTCATACCTCCCTACTTTGACTCCCTATCTACCTAAGAAAAAATTAATAGAGATACCATGTTCATAATCAGCATTCAGTTGACATTTCACCAAGGGCATACAAGGGCATGTAGTGATAGGACAAGGGGTAATGGCTTTAAAGTGAAAGAGGGAAGATTTAAATTAGATAATAGGGAGAAGTTCTTCCCTGTGAGGGTGCTGAGGCGCTGGCACAGGGTGCCCAGAAAAGCTGTGGCTGCCACATCACTGCCAGAGTTCAAGGCCAGGTTGGATGGGGCTTGGAGCAACCTGGTCTAGCAGAAGGTGTAACTGCCCATGGCAGGGGTCTGGAACTGGATGAGCTTTAAGATCCCTTCCAACAGAAATCATTGTAGGATTCTATGATTGTGTAGGTTTGGTATTACAAGTAAAGGGGTTGTCAGATAGTAAGTGTCTGTTGCAATCCTAATGAATTTGCTCCTCTGTAATACAAAAAATTGGAACTGGACACACGCCAAAAAAAAAGAAAAAGTAAAATAAGAAATAAGACTCTAACAGTCACAAAAACTAACATACATTTAACACATTTATTTAATATAAAAGTACACTGCTTCTATGAGAGGATACTTGTTGACTTATTTTCCCATTCAGCCAGCGATTTTTGTAATGCCGTACCACAGAAGTACAAGGAGATTAGACCTCCCACTACAGAAGTTTAATGTGAGTGTTGAAATGCCAGATTTGGGTCTGGATCCTGGGAATGCCTAGGCAATCAGCTCCCTGTGTCTAACAGGAAAGGACAAAAGGTTCTCACATATGGCACATAGAGGCTGCATGAAACACCTTCTCCAGAGATTGCAGTGTCCCTAAGCAATCCTAAGTATCTTTTCCTGCTCTCAACTTAGCTTCTCCAAACAGAAATCTTGGGGTTCACATAGTTCAATTCACTTGGAAGGGTTGGCAACTAAGGACAGAAATAGTGGCATTTTTCCCCCTTCAGAAATAACCTCATGGCCTAAACATCGTTCATAAACCAGGAGAGCTGTAATAAAGTTCTACTCAATGGAGAAAATACAAATATTTTGAAGGACAGCATGAAGACATAATCATAGAATAGTTTGATTGGATGGAAAGGGCCTTCAGATCATCTAGTGCCAACCCCCCTGCCATGATAAGTAAGAGCTGAAGGTTGCTATATGAGCTGCTGCAATGAACTAAAAAGGAGCACAAGATTTATATAACAGACATAAATCTCAGTGAGAAACACCACAACTGTTAGCAAATACATTCTAAATGTGAGAATAGCAAAGGACTTTGGATGATTCAAAGTTTTGATTCATGATTTTTATTGCAGGACATGCTAAACAGTCACCTGCAGACATACAAAAGTTTGTTCAAGCTCAGGTCAGAGGCTTGAGCTAGCCATCCCCTTCAGCCTGTTTTCCCCTACAGTACTTTGATTTATAGTACCAGAAGGATAAGGACAAGCTCATGATTCTGTGAAGCCATGTGCTGGCTTTTGGCTGCACTTCTCAACATCGAATATACATCTCATTCACAATCCCTTAATTCAAAACACATAAGCAAATTTGTGTGAAAAGGACCTACGTACATATCTCTGAAACTGCATCATGTAGATCATGCTATAGAATATCTTAAACATTCATGAGAAACCCCGTGTATGTCCCGTGAGAACTCCTTAGACCAAATGTACTAAACCTAGGTGCCTCCAGAATCCATCAGTCTCAGAAATCAGGAAATGTGAATAGCAATTTTGAACCTCTATCTTGTCATGGTATTTTAAGGTCCATAATAACCATAAATGCAATCTATTATACTTAAGAGCAGGCATTTCCACATCATAAAACCCCAAAGAATCCATTACCTTGATCTGTAGTACAAAGCTATAAGAGTGGGAATACTTTCCTCCTACAAGTGCAAGCAATCTAATTCAGTCTCTCTTTCTAATCAATCTTTACAAAGTTATTTATAACAAAGGCAACCAAATTATTTTAACCAGAATTAAATGATTCACCACAACTTGGGGTTTTTTCCATCTAGTAATACAATTCAGAATTGTTGCTGCATTTATGAACACTTTTCAGCCTGCCATTAGAATTAGACACATTTCTCTGAAGTTGCTGAGTCTATTCCTCAGCATACGTAACTAACAGTAGAAATAGAATATCATCACCCACATTCACTACCAACAAACTGAAAAATAATCAATTGATCCTGACTCTTTAGCTCCATTTCTTGCTACAGAGCTAAGGCATTTAAGATAAAAAAACGTTGTACAGAACATGCAGGCACTTACAGCACTGAAGAAGTGAGCTTGCATTCATGCAGTGTATTTGAATTAAAATACAATACAGTATTTTCTGTGACAAAAAAGAATCGTGTTTATCACTAAGTGGACTGCTACACTAGAAAATATTATAACTGTGTATTGGGTCATTGTACAATTATTCATGACTACTGATATCTTGCCATGTACGTGCTCAAGATAGATTTCAAATGCAGTTACTTCAAATTAGCATGCACTTATGTTTCCTCAACAACAGATTAAACCTTCAGTTAGTGGCTTGGATTAAAGATGGTGGAAGCAAAACATTCAAAGCGTATAGTATTATTTTGAAAGCTTTGCAATGCCAAGTTTAATTATAGTTGAAATGGTCACATATACAAAAGACAATACTTAAAAATGAAATATCTAAGAATAATAGAAGTACAAGGAGGCAGAGAAAACATGGGTTTGTGTTCTGAAAAACTAGTGTAGTATTGAAGAATAAAGTTCTACAGGTATATGAGAACATTTGGGGGATGAAAACCCCACAAAGATAGCTCTGACTTAGTCACTGGCTTTGGATGTTGCATTTGCCTAAGGGAAGTATTCAATTCTTTTGTTAAACAATATTTCCCTAGTGTACCAGACATGAAAACCCACCCACTTGAATATCTTCAGTTTTGTATCTTCCTTTTCCATTGATCTTAAAATCTCTCCTGAATTTCTCCATTTTCAATTTGCTTACTGATAGGTATTGAAACAGCTTTTTTATCTGCATGAATAGCCTGAAATCAAGTTTTTGTCAGATACTGTTTGAATCCACAACCAATTTGCCACTGAATTTAATGTAGAAATAATATTGTGCCCACCACTTGCAGCTATAAACCCAAGACCCCGTGTATTTACACACACTTTAACCATAAGTGCTCTGGTTGCCTTGGGTTGATTAGAGGAATAGAAATCTGAGTAACAGAAGGAAGGATAAATGATCCAATTTGTGCTTCTACTTACACCTCTATAAATCAAAAGTAATTCCACTGACTCAAATGGAATAACTAGGAACAAGATCTGCTAAATGCTTCTGAGACAGACAAAGTAATAGAGTTACTTATAGCCTTCTCCAGAGACACCTGCTGATCCTAGGTATCTCACTAGATCTGTTCACACAAGTATCAATCGGCTTTACTTCTTCACATATTTGCACAGGTTTTTTAAAGTAATAAAGAAACCCAAGCACAAAGAGCTCTTTCTTGTCTATCCAAAGCAGGCGACTTGAGAAATTTAACGGATCTGATGAATTATCAAGTAAGCAGTTTAAGGAATATAAAAACATTTAAGATAATAAACAACTTCTTTGTTCGGATCTCTCCAAGGTCTAAGACAGAGACAGTAAACAAAACCAGATTGTTATGAAATATTATCTTTAAAGTAAAATTATGATGCAAAAGGTGCCAGACCAGTTCAGTGACATTAGACAGAGGACTCCAGATGACCAACACATTCTACTGATAGGCAACTTACAATGCAAAGGTATTCCGCATGTTACCTTTTCCTAAATAATCTTTCCAGGCCAGACACTCAGCTTCCTCCCTTTACGGACTTTGCTAGTTAAACAACAGTTCTACCGACATGAGAGAGGCATCTCCATGTTGCTCCTGGTAAGGATCTACTCCTGTGGGTTTGTGTTATTTAGAAAACTGGGTGTACACACTGAACATTTAAATCAGGTTCCCCCTTGGTTCTAATATAGCCTAAAAAGAACACTTTCTTGACATTTTTGGACTCTGTATGTAGAAAAAGCATTAAACAAATTTGAGCTTCTTTAGATTACAAAAGGAAGGGGAAAATAAATACATTAACCTTTGAAACAAAAATTACTAAAGATTACAACGTATTTCAAACTTGTCAGTCATGAGTTGTGGGAGCAAAACCAACTACAACCAGGATGCCTCTCAATATAGTCTTTAGTTCTGCTTCCATAAATCTGTTTCTCTCATCACAATTTGAGTCTAAAACATTATTCTTTAACAAAGCAAATAACTAAATGGCTCCTACCTGATGTAGCTGGTAAGACTCCAGACTGCAATATTGCTGTTCCCTAAAGAAAACAGAAAATTTTAGAATGAAAAATCTTCTCAAGAAATGGAAAAAACCTTCAAGAAATATAGGAAGAATGGCAGAGAAATCACCATCACAAAAACTTAACAAGTTGGTTTAAAATCCAGAGCAGACAAAAAGCTGCTCAGACCTGAAGGTATTCAAACGTGTACAAGTTACCAAACTTTCATGTACCTTATCAAAGGCTAACTAATTTGGCTTTGGATGAATTACAAACACTGTAGCAGGCACAGTGAAGGTTAGCATTATTAAATTAGTTGTGAGTCAAACAGAAAAAGTAAGAAAACGCAATATTCAGAGAGACTTGATATCAAGTTGGAGTAACAGGATTAACAGATGTATATTAAGGCCATGCCTGTATTTGCCTAAAATGGTAGGTGCTGTAGGCAGACTGAGTCCTGGTGTACTTCAAACTCAGCTCCATAAAACCAAAATAAAGGTTAAACTGACTTCATGCTGCCTACATATCCCACCTGTGACATGAGAGTCTTTTTCTCGAAAAGCTTTTTGCTATCTCAGATGTTTCACATTGTTTGTACCATGGTTATACAATGGCAGCTGAGGTACATCAAAGTGGTCATGCACAGAGTACCAGTGTCCATTCACACTTAAGTTCCAAAACATTCTTGCAGGCCAGGAGTCTCCCCAGCTATAGTATCTATGTCATTCAAAGCTGATCTGGAGGATACTCTGGCACTTCCATCTTCAGATGGTATCAAGGCTGCTCTTGCACTGCAACGTTAAGGTGGGCTGTGAGGTCAGTCTGGTCTGCCAAAGGTATCTACCACTCTGCCAAAGAAATCTCTTTTATTTCTTCAGTCTGGGTGAGAAGAGTTTGTCATCATGATTTATCCTCTGACAAATAAATGTGTCTTCTGGGCTTTGAAGTGGAAAATATTATATACCTGTTGGAGCTGAGCAATAACAAAGCTCAGTTCCAGAGCAATCAAAGTACATTTCCTGCTGACACTGTACAGTAACTTTCTTCACCTAAATACACAGAGATGTGTCCTGTGATAACTCTCAGTTTCCTTTGCTTTCTTACAAAGTGGTGGCTTTTCAGATATGCATAAAACTTTACATATGCATTACATATGTCTTCCCCCTATACAGGCACTGCATGACTACCCCAAATTTCTCAATAGCAAACAAAATAGATCACTTATTTATTATGCATGCAGAATTTCAAGCTATACTAATTCCTGCACATTATCTTCAGATGAATGTTTTAAGATGTAAAGCTCCTTACATGTGACCATCACAAAAACCTGTCAGTTAGCAACTAGATTCAACTTCAGGTAAAGTGGTAATGCTTTCTTTGAGTTTGATGCACCTTGCAATATACCAGAAAAAAATATTAGAAAAGATTACACTGATTCTGTTTCAGCTGATGGAATATTCATTGAAAGAGCTTACTTGGGTCAGCTGGGGAGAGGTAAGGCTGTTTCTTTTTGTAAATACAGTTTTGAAATCCACAACACAGAGCATCTGTCAGCAATGGAATAACACACAATAGACAAGAGGTTTCTGCCTGATCCCATTGTAAACGTGGAATCTATAATTTCAGTATTTACTTCTGCTTTTACGTTAGCTGCATACTTTAATATGAGACACTGAATTTGAGCAACTGTTTAGAGTCAAAGTTAAGAGAGGGGGAGGAAATCAGAATCATGGCAAAAATTTCATTTCTGAAAAAGAAAAAAAATCCCACAGCATTTCAAAAAGGACCATTTTATTAATTTAACCATAGTGGATGGTATTTGTTTCTCTAGTTACTGTGTGCCACCACAGAAATCACTGTGTTTACTGGGGAATATGCAGAAGTATCTGCACAGAGGACTTTAGAGTCTATTACAAGCACAATTCTGCATATTTAGCTAAAAATATTTTTCCCTTAAATAGAATTATGATACCTTTTTTTTGTTATTTATAATAGACTTGAAAAATGGTGTGGGTTTTTGTTTTTTTCCCTGTCACCAGTAACATATCAGGGGTTTACTAATACAGCATACTAAAATAACTTCCTTGACTTTGGTTATGTCTGTGGATGTAAAGCAGATTATGAAGGTGAGAGCTGCTAGCTTACTTAATGGAGTAGGAAGGGGCAGACTGCAGTGTTGAAATACATGAAGATCAAATCTTGCTAATAAGAAAGGATCTTACAACTTTCCAGCATTTTTTTATTTTGCCTTTATACACAAAGCTTTTCCCTGGGGGAGTAACTCATGGAGCTCGGGGGGAGCTGTTTCTTACTTAGTTCAGAAAGTCAATTAAAAACTGTTTTGCAAAGGGAAAATATCTTTATCTTCCTCACCTTTGCCTCTAGATTCATTAGCCTGAACAGCCCTGCTGTCTTTCAGGGCATGGGCCTGATGCATGAAACTAGATAGCATGCTGGAAGAATAAATTTAACTTTCTTTCCATAAATGCATTAACACATCAGAATATCCCAAATTATGGCAAAGGCTTGGATAAAGGATAGAAAGCTGAAAACCTGAAAGGAGATTGAAAGTTTTCTGAAGAAAGAATAGTATTTTGGGTCTTTATTTATACATAATCTGCCAGAGACAAGTCCTCTTTCATCATCACAAATATTATGAGCAACAATAGCACAGAGAAACAAAGAATAAACTGAATATTTTTATGATTAGTGTTCTTTTCACCATATAGCAAAGTTGCTATTTGCAAAATACTTCCTACTTGCTAAACAGCTCAGCTCCCCCTCTAAATTCAAGTTAACTATTCAATTTACTTGCAAATTGAGTTTTGCTGGTTTGCCCTTCCCTCAGTGTTGCACAAGTACAGCAGCTCTGCAAGAATGAGGATTAAAAAGTCATCAATGCCAAACTGCTAGAAACATTTCAGTTGCAGGGATATTTTTTTAGTGATGTGCTACTTAATGCAAGTTAAAATGAATCAGTAGGACATTCTGTCCTGTGCATGAGAATTCAAGCCATCACTTGTCTTTTTTTCTGCACATACTCTATGACATGGAAATAACTGGAAATTAAAGAGTGATGATTTTGTTAACATAGGTACAGTTCGTTCAAAAATGGAGTCTCATTCCGTGCCTGGAGCACGTCACTCCTACAAAATAAATGCTAACAAGTTTTTCATAAAAATGTGCAAAATAGATAAGATGAGAAAATTTATAAAGGCTGGATATAACATCAAATAAATATGCAAAATTATTATTGGAAGATTAGATTATACTTGACAGAGATGCAAGAAGGCAAACAAGTTAGATATGTGAAATTACATCAGATGTGGGACTGATAAAATATCATTGAAATTATGGGGAATGGTGAAAGAAAACAAATAACGAAAGAATCAGATGTGATTAAAAATCTGAGTTTCGGATAGTAACAAAAATAAACCCAGTCTTTTGTTATAACATGGCTTTTCCAGCCTACAAGATTGTTGTCTTCATTTCCATTTCAATAAATCATATTCTATTATTTCTGCTGCAGTCCTCTAAGGCAGAGACTTCACCAACTTACAGTATCTACCACTGAGGCAACTCAGTAGAGAGGATGGTATCTTTTTTAATTCTACAAAACTCAGACAAAACATGCTTTTGTCTATAGCAGAAACTTTTAAAATTATTATGGCATCATGCACAAATGCAAATGCATGGTTTTCAAATTCTAAGTATAATACATATCTCAACCTACCATACGGTTACACCAAAGAAGAAAAGGGGTAAGTGACCTCACTCAAATAGTACTCTTTTGTTATGCCTGCTATGATATTCTGACAATAACTAACAGAGTATCTAAATCCTGCATATCTCACAATATTACTACTGTTAATGTCTATTAAGTTAAATATCTTTTAATGTAGATTCTTTTATCTGTGATGCAAGAGCCGAGTGCTGAAGTATGTGATGCAAGGCTGTTAGTTCAAACAGCCTCATCAGTACAACACCCACAGTAAATGGATACGTACCTCTTGTGTATCACACATCATGAACTACATGTCCAGGGCTATTTTAACTCTGGTAACTATCAGGCTGCTGCCAGATGACATTCATTATGTTCTGCTTCCAAATATCTTAGGTATGGTCCAATGATAGATGTTAGGAGAACCCACTAGTTTGATAAGCTGGATGATTATTCATAGTTTAGTTCTGTTGCCCTAAACAGCTAAACAGAACCTAAGCCTTGGCATTTATTTCTGTGTGTGCAAATAACCATCATAGTACATAATCCTTTTCACAATCAAAATGTGATTTTCTATTTCTCTGTGTATATATAGTATATCTTTTTCTTTCTATTTTTTCTTTTAAAGTTTCATTTTATTTCAAAGTTACATTCATGTTATATTTCATGAAATATAGGATTTACCAGATCAGTTCTCTTTTTAGAACATTACCAGACACAAATGCTGTCCCATATAAAGAGATATTAAAAGCAGTATGTCTACCTTGCTCTATATACTCAAACCACTTGCAAGGACTGCAAACCCAATTCTGTTCCACAGCTGCTAACAGTAGCTTTGGACACAAGGTTAGTCCCAAAGTCCCAGTATAAACTCTACAGCAAGGATCAAAGATACTGTACAGTGCAATTTCCTATTTTTGCCAGATTCATAGTGGGAAGAGGACTTAAAAACTGCTTTGTAAGCTTACTTCCATGGAGTAAGAACGAGCCAGGAGCTTGTGAGTCAGATGGAAGAAAAGAAAGAAAGAAAATATTATCTTATGTCTAATCCCTCCCGTTATTGGCTTTAAGGGTATGAACTGATAGATAATTATTCCAGATAAAGCATGTATTTTCAAAGAACAAAACCACTTTTGTTTCATATTTTTCCCCCTAAAAAGGAGGAAACCACACTTCCAAGAAAAAGTAGATCAGCTCCTGTAGATTGTAATGCTGAGCTGGGCTCCACCATCACTGGCAAGAGGAATGAGATGCCATTTGCCTGATAACTGTCAACATTTCAGACACACCTCATCAGTCACAGCTGATGCAATTCTCTTAGTGTATCTTTAGAAATAAAGCTTTTCTTTCAGCTCAACTAAGTTTGGCAGCTTTTTATACCTCCATTTTTCTGAATCTAGTAAGAACTGGAGTTCTCAGTACAGGAAAGACATGGACCTGCTGGAACAGGACCAGAGAAGCACCACAAAAAACAATCAGAGGGACATAACACCTCTGAGCACAAGCTAAGAGAGCTGGGCTTTTTCAGCCTGGAGAAGACTCCAGGGAGATCTTATCGCAGCCTTTCAGCACTTGAAAGGGGCGTATGAGAAAGATGGGGACAGACTTTTTTAGCAGGGCTTGTAGCAATAGTACAAGGGGGTAATGATTTAATCTAAAAGAGGGGAGATTCAGACTCAATATAAGAAATCTACTTTTTTTAACAATGAGGGTGGTGAGGCACTGGCACAGGTTGCCCAAAGAGGTGGTAGATGCTCCATCCCTGGCAGTGTTCAAGGCTATGTTGGACAGAGCCTTGAGCAATCTGATGTAGTTGAAGATATCCCTGCTCATGGCAGAAGGGTTGAGCTAGATGACATTTAAAAGTTCCTTTCAACCCAAACATTTCTATCATTCTGTGATTTTCAGATGTCATTTGCTTTAGTCTAAGCTCTCGTATAAAATTTTGCCCCAGACTGCGTCCTGAGATTGGAACAAGACAGGCCTAACATAAATAAGCAGCTCTGCTTGTTATGAAAGAGGAATTTATACTCAAAAATAGAAGCAACTATTTGCACAATGCGATTTTTATGCAGCACATATAAAAATTAACTCAGAGAGGATAGATTGCAACAATGGTCAGCTGCTTAATTTGCATAGAGAATATGATCTAGATTTTTGCTCTCTCCTCCTTTATTTTAAAGCTATTGTTCAGTATCAGGGCCATGCAAAACATCCAGTTTTTCAAGAGAAAACCATCAAAATTATGACTCAGAATCCAGAGGACAGTGCCTGAAAAGCAGAAACTGTGAAGCAGGCTTCAAAAATGAGCAAACACTTTCATGCCTGCCGCATATCGGTGATGGCCCTTCCTGACAATCCCTCAGAATGCTTCGTGTAATTTGTGCACACAGGCAGGCAGCAGTTTACATTTATATTGTATGGTTTATGAAAATAGCACCTTGAGCTGCCAGCAGCTTCACAAAGGAGCAAAGGACTCAATGAGAAATCCTGACTGAAGGTTTGGAAATCAGCATCACAAAAACTGAAGCATCAACTGCTTTTAGAAACCAGAAAAATCTTGACCATGTCTGAAGTTCTGCAAAGCTCAGGTATCTCAGCAAAAAGAAAACAGTCCCTAATGAAACTGATAGGTAAGGTGCTTTCCTCATGAGGATGAAAGATTATGAGTCATTCTTGGAGCAAATCATCAGAAAAGTTTAAAGCTGGAATTCTCATGCTGCCACAGGGAAATAAAAAAGTTCCCAGGAAAGTGATAAATACAGGCACGCAGAGCAACCTTTAGAGGTCATCTGCTTTGACAGGCTGCTTCACAACACCTAGCAGTTGATCAGGTTCTGAACGAAAGATATGAAATTATTAGACTCTACAACCTTTCATAACAACTCCAAATGAAACAAACCCCTGTTTGTGGCATGCTTCAGGTGCAGGGCTCCAGTTTCAGCCACAAACTTCTGATTACTCAGCTTCATGTGTCACAAGCCAACTGTCGGCTTACAGAGAGATTTCTGAAGTCAGTTCAGAAACATCTCAGTTTGCTCAGCCAAGCCCCAACATCAGCTATTTTCTGAAGCATGAAGCTGGCGATTTCAGTGGCACTGGCAAACCATGCTCAGTGTCACATTAAAATGCACCTTCTAAAACCTCTGGGGTAATCACAGCTCAACTCACCTACAAATTACAGGGGTTGTTTAAACAAGAGATGGAAAAAAACCCAAAGAATTGCTTAGCTCTAGATTTGTGTACACATCTTGTCTCTCTGCTGCTTTTACAAACCCTTCAGTTGTGATTCTGATATGCATCTTTTGAGAGGAACCTTCTGCTCCTTGCTGTGGACTTCCCAGTTGCCCACAGCCATGAGCCATTTGGCACCCACTGCAGAGTATGACCATTATCTCCAAAAATGACATGCCTTGCCTTCAGCATACCCTGAAACTGTCTGCTCGAGGGACAGAAAGAAAAGCTGGGCTGAGTCCTCTGCCACAGGTAGCACAAAAGCCAGTACCTGGGCCCAGCTGCCCTGCCTCCAGCCTGAGATAAAAGCCATCTCCATCTGCCAGCCCTGGAATTCAGATGGTGGGAGCCTTGGTTGCAATGCTACAGGCTCAGATTTCAAGCTCTGCTACTGATAATATATGGGCATGGGGAAGCTGACACAGCAACAGGGCACATGATTTGCTCTTGTCTTTTGCTTTTCAAAAACAGACATAGAATTACTGCATACCAGAGTCACACTAGGATTATGCTGAACAACTGGGCTGTAATGCAATTACATGGTCACATACCACTTTTTTCCACAGGACATCTGCCTCATTCACTGCACAAGAGGAACACATGTGTGGGTAAAATCACGATGGGACGAGCAACTGTAAATCTGTCAATTCCTTAACAGCAAGGGGCTTAACTTTTCAACCTAAATAACATCCTTTTACCATCACCTACATGTCTTCTTAGGTACAAAAGTGTTTAGATAGAATTCTAGAGGAAGCAGCTATGCAATACCCCCCAATGCATATGAAATACCTGGTGTAAACACACCAGTGATGTTTGTGTCTGTTTCCAGGCACTACTACAAGTCAAGCTTGCATACTTGTTAGACAAAAAAACAAAAGTCAAGACCATGTCCAGCTGGCCCAGATCAATAACACTCACTGCAAGCTGACAGCAAAATCTGAAGGCACACACCACCAAACCACCACAAACTGTCCTAACACCAGTATCAGCCAGACAGCTTGTGGTTACAAGGAAATACCACAAACCACACCAACTTAAGCATAAATACAGTAAAGACACATTATCACCTCCATCAAACACAGATTTGGATGTTGTCTCACTTTTTTTTTTTTTTTTGTGAATTTAATGAATTTCATGCTGTTTATGTTTCTCATGATTCTTCAAAAAAAGTTGGTCTGATGGTTCCAGGTCACACAAAATTACTGAATGCTTCTGTGAATTTGAGAGTCTGTCCTACTTAACCACAGGTAAAAATCAGAAGTGCTGGTTTCTATACAGGTAACACTTCATCATTTCAAGGAGTTTTTGTAAGGACAGATACAGTGACAAGCTGCAGAGAGAGAGAATGCAGTACCAAACCCTCTAAGTAGATCTGTATAAGCAACTCAAATGAAAAGGAGGACACTAATGATAACATCATCTAAGCTTCCTGACAGACCTCACAGCACAAAGACACTGGAGCATGATCAGAACACATTTCACTCGCAGTTCATAATACAGGAGGGCTTTCATAGCAGGAGCCAGGACTAGGCTGAGGAATTCAGCCAGCCAGAAGAAATGGCTATGCCAGACATAGCAAATTGCCTCTGAGACCAATTTTAATTCAATTTATTAGATAAACATGGCCAGAATCATGCAAGAGTTAGCAGGCAGGAACTAAAAACAATTCTTCATGGAAAATAAAAACACCATATGCAAATGTCATAGGGTATATTCATCAGACTTGACAACTGGGGCACAGCATCTCCTGGTTGCAGAACACAGAATGCTGAACAAATACGACTATGAATCGATGGGAGATACATAATAAAATGCATTAAGATCAGCCTCTGCTGCCTCATCTTTCACCAGATCACAATCCAGTCATCTCATAACAATCATTCTGCCATTCAGGACATGAAAGACTCTTTATACAATTGCCATTATACTAAACCATCAAAACCACTCAGCTCAGAAATGATAACTTCTTTTTCTCCACTGTGAGGTCTGAAATCCAAGGCAGATAACCCTGATACAATCTAAAGTTCAGTATATCATATATTCTTAGGGCCAAAATAAATAAGGCTAATTGTTCCAGGTAATAAGAAGCAGGTACATTTTTCCATCTTACTCCTCAGCTGAGCTGTCATAATTTACAGTAGTGGAAGATATATTCTGAAATTTTATTGAAAGGAACAATTTTTAATTTAAGCATGACACCCATCAAATTTTCTGATTCAAGATTGTGTTGTCAACTTTTTAGAGATGTTTTCATAGCAACATTACATTCCCTCTCCTTTTAGTTAAACCCTTTCTCCTAAGGTATATATAGAAACTCCTGCTGTAATGCTTAGGCAAGAGTTCAAACACACATTTGTCCTGACTGTTGAAGGTTCAACAGTGCACCCACAGCATTGTTTAACCATCCTAGGATTCTGTAATTCACATTTTCACAGGTGCACATGAGAGCTGTTTTTCAGAATGCAGCTGACTAATAGTATGTACAGTAGCTTTAGCCATGCAAAAAGATGGATGCGTTTCTCTTTACCAGATAGAGATGTTTATGAACAATTAAAATCAACATTAACTATAATAGGTTATATATTTGTATTCTTACAGAAAGATAGTAGAGCTGCAGGCATCTATGGCAACAGCTGTATTTTAACATGAAGACTATTTTTAACTGCATTCAGTTCTGATAACTGGAACAAAAACATCTTTCCTATTTATGCCAAAAAATCTTTTCATTTCTTTCTTCTTTTTTTTTAATAGAGATTGGCACTTCTAACGTCCTATTGAGCAATGGGGAAAAAAACAATGTACAAGAAGTCAAAGAGGCTTCAATTCCATGTATTCTGCCTTACATTTCATATATTCCAATTTCCAACAGGGGGTAGCATTACACTTCTACAAGAACATTTGATATTTAAAACACACTCAGTTTCCCCACATTTGCCAGTCTGAGCTTCTTTGTACAATAGATCTGCTAATTTCCACTCATTCTGCACCAAGCAAAAACCACAGAAGGAAGAAACTCCAGCAAAACTACCATGCTATTGAAAATAAGGCTCAGAAGGGGTCCAAACAGGTATGAGTATCCCAGACTTGATTCTACCATAGGGATAACAAGCACTGTGGTGTTTTCATCTCATTCTTGCTCAGCATATAGAGGAAACAGGAATGGCAAGGTTCATGTAGACTGAGTGCAACACCTCACATGATCCATTTCTTTTCTATTTTAAAGTTCACAAGATTAACTGTGCCAGCACTGAGCATCTCAGTACTGCAGAAGTACCTATGAAATTAGGAGGGCTTTACACATGGGAAGTGTTTTTCTACATTCTTTCTACATTAACGACCTGTTAGAGAGCAGTGTAGGGGAGAGGGACCCGGGGGTCCTAGTGGACAACAGCATGACCATGAGCCGACACTGTGCCCTTGTGGCCAAGAAGGCCAATGGCATCCTGGGGTGTATTAGAAGGGGGGTGGTTAGTAGGTCGAGAGAGGTCCTCCTTCCCCTCTACTCTGCCCTGGTGAGACCTCATCTGGAATATTGTGTCCAGTTCTGGGCCCCTCAGTTCAAGAAGACAGGGACCTGCTGGAGAGAGTCCAGCGCAGGGCAACTAAGATGATTAAGGGAGTGGAGCATCTCCCTTATGAGGAAAGACTGAGGGAGCTGGGTCTCTATAGTTTGGAGGAGACTGAGGAGTGACCTTATTAGTGTATATAAATATATAAAGGGGGAGTGTCACGAGGATGGAGCCAGGCTCTTCTCAGTGGCAAACAATGATAGGACAAGGGGCAATGGGTACAAACTGGAACACAAGAGGTTCCACTTAAACTTGAGAAGAAACTTCTCAGTGAGGGTGACAGAACACTGGAACAGGCTGCCCAGGGAGGTTGTGGAGTCTCCTTCTCTGGAGACATTCAAAACCCGCCTGGACACGTTCCTGTGGAAACTTACCTAGGTGTTCCTGCTCTGGCAGGGGGATTGGACTAGATGATCTTTTGAGGTCCCTTCCAATCTCTAGCATACTGTGATACTGTGATTCTCTTAGAACCGTGCATCCCAGTAGAAACAAGAGTTCTGCTGCAGCAGGAGCATTAACCTATTTCAGGATTTTAGAAGTCAATTCAGGAGTCCTGTTTAGCATGAAGCTTGGAGAGACTAAATATAAATGAAAAGGACAATCATTAACAGAGACACGTACGTACACATGTTCTCAAAGATATTAGGATAGCCTTCCTCTCCTGATTAGCAAAGGAGCTATGTATGGCAAATTTACATCAGAAGAGATGTGTAAGACAAAAAGCATGATAAACTTTTCATTTCTTGACACTGAGATATTCCTTCTCTGATGAGGAAAGGGGATGAGCTTTGACCAATGTGCATAAAAGATATTTTACAACCTTTCTATGAAAAATAGTTCTTATGCCACTGTACTGGCAAGTATACTAACATCACAGCTGTTCTTGTCAAAAAGTTTCTGATTAACAGAAAATTAATTACACCAGTTATACAAAAGTGCATAAGGTATCCCTTTTACTCAACTTTTCTGCCTGCAACAGGATTTAAAGTCCGAGTCATCTATTCAGGAAGAGAAGGGATTCTTTTCTTCAAATAGCTTAACTTCAAATAGCTACAGTGACAAGCAGTAAATGGAGAATGGCTCAAATGTGAAAATATTTCAGAAGCTGCTAAAGTGAAATCTCAGCTCTTAGAGACAATTTAAACCTACCTCTACAGGTTCTTACAGATGGAGAAAGTTTATGTTAAGCCATTTTGAAACATTCACTTAGGGACTACCGTAAGAAAAGTCTTTCCCTTCTACTTCCCCCAAGGAACATTGTTCCACAATGTGAGCTGAACTTCTGCTTGCACTAAAAATACACTTGGGCCTGTTTTGTAGCCGATGGAGCTATGCCAATTTACATTAGACTAGTTATTTGATTCCTTCCTTCCAGCCCATTCCACATAAAGACATGAAGAAAAGGATCCTTGTTATAACCTGTGCATCCTGCTCCACACAGAGAGAAATAGAGTGGATCAAATTATGAGCCTATGATGAATAAAAATCAAAGTCTTGCAGTATGATCTTCTCATTCATTTTCTTTCTTTTTCAACTTCACATTTACGGCTAAGGCTAGTCAACTTTTCCCAGAAAAAAAATTATTAGCAAGATAATCAATGAGCATAAGTAGAAAGAAATGGGTGGAATAAGAAGGACAAATAAGGGAGAGAAAGCTCAAAATAGTAAAATTAAGACAAGTGTTTTCCTTTATCCCCAGCCCATCACTGAAATTATGGTTTGTCAAAGGTAATGAAACTATAATTAAACCGCACAGCTTAAAGGATACAGATACTTAACTATGCATGGGGGCTGCTCACAGGCTTCTCCTGTATCAGAGAGCACTGCTATATATTGTTAGGTATAATTATTTCTGTAGTTTTCCAAAGCTTTCTATAGTCGTTATCTCCATAGCACATGTGTTCTGCTTGACTTTATGTCTTAAGGAACGAGACGAATTGGCAAAGTTCAACTGGAAACATCTTCCTCGTGCTATAGAGGACACAAGTCTACAGTTTCTAGCCTTGATATAGCCCACTTAGCACTTCTCTGTCCTTGTAGTAAACCAGATCTGGAAAAGGTTTATATTTCCTTAATATTTTCCAGGCTCAAATTTCTTGTACATTCAAAATTGCTTCCAATCAGCATTGAATTAACAGAGGATTCCACAGAATCCAGACTACTGCAGAGGATGTGGTTAGGGGAGAGGGAACACAGCCAGAGTTCATGCCCCACTGATTCCCAGCTGTTGAAGCAGTCATTTCAGTTGATTGGCAGCTGGCTGCTGCAGTTTATACTGCAAATAGCCCAATATCCTCATGTGACAAGACTCAGGAACACAAAGTCAATTTTAAAGCCCCTTTTTCATCTATCCCTTGGACCTGTATGGGACTGAGCTGCTCCAGAGAAAGCCTTGAGGACTGCTTTCTTTCATCTACACTGCTTTAGGAAAGGGAACATGGAAATACAGAAAAGGTAACACCAAGAAGGAAATACAAGCAGAGCTTGTATGCGGTAAAGATGCTTTACTGCAGCCTAGAATCTGTGTGGAAGACTCTGGTATTCACTTGTGTCGTGGTTTAACCCCAGCCAGCCTCAACTGCTTCCAGCCCGGCACCACTCACTGGGAGTGTGTGCACAAGCTGTCTGGCTGGGTTTAAACAAAGACAACTTGCTCCATCCTGGCTGTCGTTTATCACATGGCTCATGTTAACAGTTGCTTGTTTTAATCTTAACATTCTCATCCCGCCCGAGGAAGCTCAGTCTTTTGCACACACAGAAATTGTGAGTTGTTACAAACACATTGATGCATCAAACTTCATCAAAACCAGCTTTGCACCTACAAAGAAAATCAAAAATTATCTCATCAAAATAATTTGAAAAACCAGATTTGATGCAGCGTACCTGTTCATGAGAATTCAAGAACAGAATACAGGAAGAAAAAGTAATACAATGATGCTTTTCATTCTTCCTCTGCTGTTGTTACAACTTGGCTTGAATTTCAGTCATATCCTCAAGCATGTTCTTGAAATCTTGCTCCTTTCTAAAAGCTGAAGATTTGCTTAACCCTAAGGCTAATCCCCGTGCTTAGAAAGAACAGATTTTCAACTGCCATGTTGTCAGTTGTAGACTTTCTGAATCCACTGAGTGTACAGGTTTTTGCATTAACAGCTTCTTTCCGGTAACTGCAGTTCTTGAAAGACACCATTCTTTGAGTTCAGCTTCATGCAAAAGAATTCTGTTAAAAGAACGTATTCAGTGCCATTGCTCTGTGATCTTTCATTAAATGGAAAATGGCTTTGAACTGATCATTAGGTTATAAAAATTAGTGATACAATTCCAAGCATTCACAAAAAAAGAAAAGGAATAGTAAAGCAGCTGCTCCATTCTGGCAGGTTGATTTTCTTCCTTAGTTCTCTTACTAATGTGTTCCTTTCCTGTCCACAGTTCACACAAATGCCAAACAACGTATTGTCTCTCACTGCAGTTTGGAAAACATAAAGTTTACTATACTCTTCAGCACTTGCATAAAATTGTCCACACCCAAAGTACTGCAGAAACACCATCCCATCAATCCTGACAACAGCCTTAGGAAGTAAACATCATAAAGACAAAACATTATAAAACTGGGTAGACTGAGGTAAGCTGGTCAGAGCCACAATAATCAAGCCATAATTCAGAATTCCTAGATCAGTCCAAATTTCAAGTTTCTTACCTCTCTTGCACAACCTGGGATTCCCCCCCTATTTGAAGTGAGACAGTGCCTAAAACACCATCATCAGCACTTTGCAGATTCCCACCAGAAGTGGACAACTAGCTTTATAACACAGCACACAGGTCTGTAAAATGCATCCAACGTTAAGCCAGGCAGGGCAAGAACAAAGCTCAGTACAGATTCTTTCTCTATTTCCTGAGGTCCAGAGCAATCAATCCCACTCAGACAGGGATCGAAATC
Organism: Neopsephotus bourkii; assembly: GCF_033783945.1. Taxonomy (NCBI): domain Eukaryota; kingdom Metazoa; phylum Chordata; class Aves; order Psittaciformes; family Psittacidae; genus Neopsephotus; species Neopsephotus bourkii. Next base: position 732,673 of record NW_026902160.1, on the reverse strand, counting down.
TGTCTCCCAGATATCAGAGATTCATCTTATTTCTTTTAAAACACATGCAGCCCAATTCTCTTACAAATCAAACGTTTTAAGAGTGCCAGAGGAAAGCCTACTAAGTCTGCAATAAGGCTTTTGATGATCTCAGTGGGACATTTTGGTTAGGACTGCACAACCGCATGAGAGGTAAATTTGTTGGTCATGTCTACTACGTGGACTTTTAAAGAATTCATTTCTAGATAAGTCCCTAGCCTTTCAGCAGGAGCTTCATCACTATGCATAGTAGAGCAATACATAAAATCGTACGGCAGCTTTAAAGCAGTTCATCCTGAAAACTGTTTGGCAGGCAGTTCTATGCCAGAACAGAATATCCACATTTTCTTAAGTCTACAGCCCATGGGAAGTATTCATTCTGTTCTGAGAATTTAGATATTTTTAAGTGATTCATTCCTCAAATTGGTTTCAATGTATTTTTTTTTGCTATTCAGTGAATTTGTTGCCACGCTTGCACTTTTCTTGCTAACAAATGCCAAAACCACATTACCCACATGATGATGTTGTCGTCATATTATTAAACTTCACTAAGCCGATATTTGGAAAAACTAGTTGCTGTTTATCAGCGAAGTAATACAACCTGGTATAGGGTTCCACAGTTATATTAAAAACAGTAAGAATTTGCCTACATCACAAACTCTACACAATCAATACCTTAAGAATCTAATCTTAGTACAAGTCCATGTGGGATACTATCAGCCAGACAGTAAGTATTTCCATAGATATCTTGAAGCAATAAATATACTGGGCATCTTGAACTGCCAAAACTAATTCCACTCGTATGTCTTACCATGGGTTGTGGACAAGTTTAAGCATTGTTTGTGTGATTGTGTTGGAACACATTTCATCCTTCTAATTTGCATACTTCCAGTTTTAAGTGGCTCTGTCAAAAAGAGCTAGTGGGAAAGGCTGTATCCCTGCTGAGCACCCATTTTCAATCCTCTCATCTACTCACAGTGAGCTGCTGTAAACTCTCCAGACATCCCATCCGCATGATTGCTATCCTACTGACACTCGCCAGTTCCTTCCGAGCCACGCAATTACTCTGATATCAGTGACTGTTAATCAAAACAGAATATTTTCCGCATAGCCTTTAGTCCATCATCTTAAAACTATAATATTGATAGGCATGACAAACATTTTGCAGAAATGCAAGTCAAGGAATTGAGGATTTTAAAAATAGCTTTGTTTATGGTCTTGCAGAAGGAGATGAACCACAGGGGAATCAAACCTAGGAATCTTAATCCAGGGCTGCTATTGGAGTTATTTACTTCCTGCTGAGTACTGCTCAATGTAATTTGTGCTTTCCTAATGTCTTTTTGTGGTTTCTTTTTCTCCAGGTGAATTTTACTTTCACCCTTCTAGAAAATGAAGGTAGAAAGTGTCTGCTAACACTTTACAGGATTTTGTACAATTTTTCCAGGACAGGGATTTTTATATAGAAAAAGAAGACAAAGGCAGAAAAAAAAAGCCTTCCATTTTTCCATCTTGGCCATGTTTCAAGCAATCTGATGAGTCTCTTTACAACAGGATCAAAAATAAAAGCTCCACAAACCCTTCATTCCAAAGGGAGTAATTTTTTCCAGCTTTTATTGTCAGATTCCTCTTCCTTCAAAACATTTCTTTATCTCTCTTCTGAAAAGCTATTGCTTCCAAAGAAAAAGTAGCCATCATTTGCAGTAATAATAAAATCTATTATCAGGTTTGATTGTATTTAGGAGAGGAAGTAGATCTTCTCATTTGTTCATTCTAATGGGTATAGAAGGTCAATACCATGGTTTATCAGTATCTTCACTGGCTCTGTGGCAGAAAAGCAATCCAGCAACACTTCCGTTTAGTACAGAAGAATGAATCCTACTGAGCTATGTTGTCTACATTCCTTCCTGCAGGAAAGATGCTCTCTTCTCTATTATCACTTCACTTACCAGTCCTTCTGTGGTAGGCACACCTTTTCCCACTACAGACCAGAGGCTGTTTCATTTAGTGCCTGATACCAAGAAGTGCTGAGAGCTTAATTCTTGTTATTCTGAATTCAGATTAGAATCCTTTATTCTTAGCAGGAATGCTGTGGGGATTCTTCCCCAGAGAGTGTCATCAGTATTATTTTTTAAGGTAAGAGGAAAGGCAGCCTCCCAGAAGGCCAAAAAGGCAAGTCAGATCTGGCATGTCTTGTTTTTTACTGTGATGTCTCAAATCCAAAGTCACAGCCATTAAAAGTGACTTCCTCCATGCAAAACTTTGGAAGAGCCAGATCAGTTATTATGAGCCCTTACCAGCAACACCAAAATAAAAGGAAGCTGCATCTCACTCGCTTGATTGCTTCGGAGTAAAGCCTCTTGCCAAGCATTATAGTATTGTACAAAGAGTGGCAAACTGAGAAGAAAAGATTTTCCTTCCCCTGTGAACTTCCAATAAGCAACATCTCAACACAGTGCACGAGCAAACCCAACAGCACCTTAGTAAGGGGATGGGAGCTAATTCTGTGATAGCCTTGGGATCATGGCCAAAACTACAAAAAAAGCTACAAAAAGGAAGACAAAACAAATCAAGCTCTAAGCCTGACACTACACCCACCTGATTTATGCCCCTTTCCTCTGCCAGTTTCAACTGGAGAGCAATACTGGTGCTCCAATTTTTCATTTGCACAGTGCTGTGCACTTTTGCTAGCACAACCAGCTCCAGAAATTGCTGCATTTCATTGTCAAGGGCAGCAGCAATCATGGATTTTTTCTATCTCAGAAAAATGTTGTGGAGAAATTGGTGCTCCTAAAGATGCCTTTGAGGCTGTGAAAAGCCAAAAGAAGAACATTACTTTATTGTAAAAAATTTCAGAGCCTTTTACAATAACAGTAACACAAGAAAAATGTGAGATTGCCAAATCATTTTCCAGTGCTGTCACCTCATTTAGTGGTGATACTGCTATGGAAGATGCACCTCACTGCAGGTTAATGTATCACAGTCAGGACTTAAAGAAAAACAATTGGAATTCAAACTTAAAAAAAGAGAGCACAAATTCAAGTTTTCCAATTCATGCCAAAAGCCAGTAATATCCAGAATCAATGATCAAAACGTATGTGAGCCTCACAAACCAAGTCGTTCAGGTCAATAATACCGACAACAGATTTTAGATTCCTCTGAAGCACAAACTGTTCCTGTTACAGTTTTAACAGTGTGTGTGTTACCTAACTGCCCAGAGCTCTGAGGTTAGAGCAGAAAAACAAGTAGAAACAATTCTGCAGCAGATGACAAATGCATCCTCTCAACTGATTTAGATAGCCTGTAGCTTTTTTGAAGGTGGGAGGAAGCATAAAACGTGACAGCATCACACATCAATACTGTAAAAAAGAAATCTTTGAAAAGAGATTTAAAAGGTGTGTAATTATGATAATCGTGTTCCTATACTTTCAGAGAAAGCAGGGAAATAAACATGCTATGAGATAAACACACAAAGCTTTCAGTCTCCTGGGGAAAGAAGTAATGGCTCAACAGAAAAAAGATAGCTACATTAAAGTTGTAGGTAGTAATATATTGTGGTTTCTTTGGTATCTATTGTAATACTATATTAGAAAAGTACCTGATTAAAAGCTAAAAAAAACACAAACATTCCCAGTTATGTGGATGTAACAATGTAGTTTGCAGCCTCTATTTCTTGAATGTCACTACACAAGTTTACATCTTATAGGACTTCTCCTTTACCACTTTCAAAAGCAGCATCGACAATGAAAGGAGAAACACCATCTAAAGCCAGGGTTAAGGATTTTGTACAGGATTTGGAAGACCAAGGCTGTGTTCCCAACCAAGTTACAAGCTGTAACCCTGGTTAAACCAGTCAAGCAAGACCACAAAACAGACCTCGGTGCAAGATGTTCTTTAGAGTTCAAACACTTCTCTGCCTGAGGACACACCAGCTTTGCTCTCTAAGGCTCAATCTCTACCTGGTCTACAGTGCACAGTGGAAACAAGTTAGTAGCTCCAGATCTACCCCAAGATTCTGCACTCACAGAAGGCTGCATGTGTTTACTAAGCGCTGCAGTGACATGGTGCTGCCTTGTTAAATAAAATGAGCAAAGTTCCTGCTCAAAGATCACAGTACACACATGCCTTCATTTAAAGTTGTAATGCAAAATAAAGCAGTTTCTACAGAACAGACTAAAAGAGGCAAATTCCCTATCAGCTGAAGAAAGCAACTCCCCATTAAACAGAGATCTACATTCCCCCAAGGCAGGTACCAGATTTCTCTGTGCTGTACAGGGAACGATTCTTAGCCACTCACCACTGCTACCTGTCAAAACCCTAACCTCTTTTGGGCATCCTGAGCATAGCATTCCTGTATTTCTGCTTATACAGATACACTGGGAGATTCAAAATCTGAGGCATACAGTTACTGTGGTAGCAGGAACTACACAAATACCTCAAGGGGGATTTGTGTCCATTGCCTCCAAGGAGGTTTGGGTATTTTTAAATCGCCAACTAAAGCGGGTGGCTGAATGCAAACACAAGATTGATGATAACAGCCACACACAAACTGACTTTCTTTTCTCTTCTATCATGGCAAACCAACTACCAAAGCAATAATCAAGACTGTATCTCTACATACATAAGAACTCCCACTGCCATAAATAGGAGTTTAGGGTGAGCTAGACATATATGAAAGTCATTCCTACTAATAAGCACATTTTGAGCTGTCAAGAGTGATTTGAGTATAACACTAAGTAGTGTGAAAAGACAGCCATAATCATTCCACATTAATTCTAATTGCAGGAAGATGAAGGTCAGGGGACTAAAAGCAAAGCAAAACTAAAAGCAGTATTTATGAGATTGAAAAGGACAAAACCAGTTGGAAAATAATTTTATTTTTTTCAGACTTCTAAGAAAATTTACAAACAGTGGTGGTGTAAAAAAAGCACCCTATAAAAAAGGTTGACAGAGTTTCTCATACTATAACATCAAATGAAGTTACAGAGCAACAAGTGTACAGTGAATTTCTATTCATCAAAATAGTATTAGATAAGTAGTTGAAAATGCAATAAGTCTCATAATAAATCTCTACAGCTTACTCAGAATTCCCATAACAATCCAACATTCTGAGTTTAAAATATACTTACAAAACACAATGATTTCATCTCTCCAATCAGCTATAGCACTGAAATTGCCTAGGAAAAAATTACATAGGAAAGGCACACCTTGTTTAGTTAGTAAAGGACATCTTGATCACTCTACAATAACATACAACAGAAAGCAAAACACCCTGCATGCCCAGTGCCTAATGCAAAATACAATATAGAAATAATATAAATAATAGTGACTTTCTTTATGCTGGTTCTATACTTTATCCAGAGTGAAAAAGAAAGGCTTCCTTGCCCTATTTTCTGTTTGAACCTTGGCACTTTCACAGGGTATGTTCTACCTATGTTCATCCTCATTCTTGTTATAAGTGGAGCAGGTGGTTCTTAACCAAGTCAATCCCAATCACAAACGCTACCACGCCTCCCTTCATCCTGCAACCTGCCTCCAACTCTTCACATGCTGAACTCCAACACACACACACAACGTGCCCAAATCTAACCTTAATTTGCCAAAGTTTACATACAGGGCAAAAAACAAACCAATGTTTATATCTTTTATTACTGCCACAGACTTTTCTCAACTCAGGTAACTCACTTTAAATAGCAGGCATTTAAAAACCATCAACACAATTTAATTAACATCTTAGCTTGAAATTGCAAAGGAACTCCAAACACTAAAGCCTTCTGAACATGAATTTGAATAAATGTAAAAAACTGGAGCCTTCATTAATCCATAAATCAACTCCTCCTGGCCCTAACTACGTCTTAAAAGTATTATGCTCAGAGCACAAAGAATAAGAATTATTTTTCAGTTACAGCATATGGATTTGTGCTTATACTGTATTCGCCATGAGAAGAGCCAAAGACCGTGTTCATTAAATACTACTAAAATAACTCTTCTTGAAAATTAAGAATCCAGGACAATATATCCAAAGGTTATTTTTTCCTTTCAAAAGTAAAACCAAACCCCTGAATCACTCTATTTAATCAGACTTCTTTCCCAACTGCTTACAAATGGGTAGGGAAAAAAAAAAAAGCAGGAGCAGATGTGCATATTTCATGCTAAAACAAGAGTTAGTAAGAGGGTTACATGAAATTTGCTCAAATATTGGCAGTTCCTGAAATTCTTGCCAACTGATACTGTTAAGGCAACTAGAAACACCATGAAACATGACAGCACTATGCAGTGAAAGATCTGGGTGTGTATGTTGTTAGGGTCAACAGTCAGCTAAAGAAGAAGTGGCATAATTTAGCGTTCAATGGTTTTGAAGGTATACAATGGAATACTCACTTTTAGCTTCCTGTCTGCCACAGGTATCAGGGTAAACTCTGATAAGGTCATGTCTAAACTGACAATTCAGATCACTCAAACATTTAGACTACGTGAGCTAATTGTATCTTTACTAATTCTTTCCTCGCTGCCTATAACAAAGTCATCTTGGAGCTTCCTGATCCCAGAGCAGACCCCTTCCAGGAATCAGTCTTGTGCATTTTTCCCACCTTCTCTCTAATTACAGGCAGCAGAGACAGGAAGCCATCAGTAGATCCACTGCTGTGCATGCCTCTGCCTGCACTGCACAGAGAGCAGAAATGGGAAGCTGAATTAGGCTAGAGGGCTACTGAGGGCCTTTGGTGCAGATGGCTGGCAAGGATGATCTTAGAAAGGAACTGATCGTCCTAATGACCAGTGTAGCAAAACCTTATAAGGCCTCTCACACAGGGATGTGAAGGCAGCCAATACAAATGCATGGAACACTGTATTAGAAGAAAATAATCCCTCAAGTTTATAAGCTTTTTTTTCATAACTTACTATACACTCAAGCCCTTGTCATTGATTTATGTAATCTCACATGCTCAACTAAGATGTATGCACTTCAATGGCAGTATTTAATTGCTCAGCCAAAAGTCTCTCTTGCTGAATCCCAATTTCACCCACTGTCTAATTTAAGCACTCCCTCTAACCTTCCCAGCCTTTCAACAGCTCACCAACACAAGCAGCTTTGCTGCCTTCTGGTTTAGCAAAAACATTCAGAAAAAAAGTCTTCTCCAGAATGGGTAAAAACAGATACTTTTTTTTCCTTGCAATGCATAATTAATGTATGAAAATTACTGCCATAAAAAGCCAAGAGTTTAGCAAGGTTCAAGGATAATTTATGAGAACATCAAAGTCATAGTAACAGATACCAGCAAATGTGTTTAGAAAGGCATATGAATCTCAGTGCTTTAGTGTTTAAGTCTTGATGTGACTGGTGATCAGAAATAGTATTTTCTGCAAATATACTACACTAGTAGTAGACCACTAATGAGTTTTTGTATCCTCCTCTAAAGTATCTGTCACTGTCCAGTTATAATACCAGATTAGTTGATCTGCTATGGATTGCAATGCTGACTTGACAATCTTCTCTTTCCCCAGAGAGAAGCTTTACTAATCTGGCTTTTCATGCAAGACATGCTTAAAGTACAATGATAAAGAAAACAAAAACATCAATAATATAAAAATATGCACTGTGGTCACCTTAAGAGCAGCACATAGAATCATAGAATCACAGAATAGTTAGGGTTGGGAAGGACCTTAAGATCATCCAGTTCCAACCCCCTATTTGACCTCCCTTCTTCTTTCTTTTTGAAATACCAGCAGCAAGGCAGATCAATGTCCTTCATGCTATATTACTATTATATGACAAATTCAACCCTCTCAGTGCCTGTAAAGCTTCTATCTCTGTCACTATAAGCCACTTTCATAAACCCAAAGCCAAAACTGGCCAATTTAAAAGCAATGATTGATGGCCTATATGGTTCAGTGTTTTCTTGATCAGGCACAGATTTTGAGGAAACTGTGTGCTAAGCCTCTCAACTAGAGCATAAACAACACAGAAGTTATTAACTGTTCAAATTATAAAGGAAGCAATAGTACTCATGACCTGTAACTTAAGTCATTTTAAATTAACCATGCTATATTAAGTAAGGCTCATTCACATCTGCTCAGTGTTAGGTATTTACCTTTAGTCCACCACAGACTGGACAAGATGAAAAAAGAGCTCTTGTCATCCCGAGGGGGGGGCTACATGTGTCACAGGGGTCAGCTGAGGGCCCACCAGGAGGTGACAGCTCACTGCTTTTGGAGTCTGACACCTGGCCTTGTGGTTTTGTGCCTGACCACCTCGAGACAAAATCCACATAGGTCTCATCACTCAAGTCCTTGTTGCTTTCCACCAGTAAGGATGGAGGCCTCCTTCTGTCCTGGCTGTGCTCAGGTATCCTCCGTGCTTCCAAGTGTGGTAGTAGCAGTTTTGGGTCAGTAGCACCTTGAGGCAACAGAGCCTGGTCCTTGGATAGCGTGGAATCTGCACTTTTCGGTTGTACATCTTTGGAAGCTGCCTGTAACAAACTCCTTGGTATATCATAAATGTGTCTGAGAGAGCTGGGAACCTGATACTCTGACCCCGCACCTCTCTGGGGCTCACTGTGAGGACAAGTACATAAACTCTGATCCGAAGGAAAGTCCAAAGGCAAGCTTAGCAATGATCCAAACTCATCACCAGGGCAAATGTCCAAGCTCCCAGCATAGGAGGAGAAGCTTCCAGAATAAGAAGAGTGACTACCAGTAGCTATCCCACTGTCAGACGAGCTCTGGCGACCTATTTCCTGTAGCTGTCTGGATCTGAGGGGCTTTGGAGGTGGTTTAGTGGTGCCACGTGCCCCTTCTGGAAGGGTCTTTTCTTCCCCAAGATGAATGCCCTTTGCAGATGCCAGTCCGTGACTCTCTTGAGAAGTGCTGGCTGAAGACTGCTCTGGCCAAATTGTCAGCCTGCTCCCAACACTGACATCCGAGTGGCTGGTTTCTGAAGATGAGCTTGAAAGACTTCTCTCATCTCCTAGAAAAGCAGAACACATCAATCTCACTTTAAAATACAATCAGCAAATTGAAGCATTGCAAGCATTAACAAACAGCAAAGGACCCTGACATTCCATCTGCTTTTTGTAAGGGGAACTTCTGTCAGAAAGACACAATTCCTGCAATAATTTCTATCCCCAAAGGAAATATAAAATGCGATACTATGTAATCTTGCCATAACCCTACCACATTGTGGAACATAATGCTTTCAGGGTTAAATGTTTAGCTTTTAAGCACAAAGTTCTCCCCTTTCAACCATATTTTGTTTCTGGATAGCTAATTGTTTTTATTTTAGATACTCCTATCTTAAATCACAGTGAATAGTCACAAAGTCCCATGCTCAGAATAGCTGAGGATGCTCTGAAGAAAATCTTGTTACTGTAATGCATATCCATATGAGACATTTCCATGTTTATATTTGAGCCATACCAACCAATTTATATCTTATTTGTACATTTTTTTTCTATTTAAATCTTATCTGAATGAAAAAGTGAATGTTAGAGACCCAAAAATAAAATCAAACTTAAGACTGTCCTGTTCTCTCCTCTGAGCTCTCCTGCACTGTACTTCTCCATAATATCCATACCAAAACATAAGTACACATCACTGCAATGAACAAAAATGACAATACTACTATTATATATATATATTTATTTTTTTTTACATACAAAAGGATGGCCCAGGAGGCATTTGTGCATACATTGAAATGGGGTTTGGTGTTTTTTTCTCACTGGTATTTGCAAGGAGGGCACTTCTACAGGCAACTGTTGCTACCCAAGACAGACTATGAAAGAGTTAAACATTCACATGAAATGTCCTTAGGACAAAAACCAAACATCACACAAATATGCAGAAACAAAACAAAAACCCACCTTCTATTAACAACAGACACAGTCAACAATGTTATTTCCCTCCTTCTTAAACCTTCCTTCTTTGTGTAAACAAGGGCTGACCGAAGCATCATTTTGTGGGTACTAATTCTAATTCATTTTGTTAACTTTGAACCTTGGGCAGTAAGTTGCCAGATGGAGTACAGAGAAAAAGTTTCCACTACAAACTGTGACCTGAGCTCCTGGAGTTACTAGGCTACTTCTACTCTGAGTTGTTGAGGGAAAAGTTTAGAACAATTCTCCTGCTCTTCACAGAGTAATTCTTGATATAGACTGTTACACAATAGCAATGTTTAAGCCATGAAATCTAATTCTTTCTTTTCCCCCAGTGCCCATTGCATGACACTGGTTTGTGACCCCTGTGTGAATGTAACTTCTGAGATTAAATCATACAGCCCTCTAAAGAGAAGGCATAAGTTACAAAAATATTAGCGTAGGTCTCAGCAACATGCCCAGCAGAAGAACTATAATTGTTAAATTGAAGTTATTTTGCTTACAAAACCATTTCTTTTCATTTAAAAAATAAGACTGTTGAATTTATTTGATCTCACTTCTCTTAGAAAAATATTTTGGGCACTTTAGAGCTCTGGAAGGGATGCTCTCCCACAGTCTTGAAGAAAATGCTCCAATTCTGTAGAGCTAGATGTTCTCCAAGACAGTGGCAGAACCACTGTCTTGTAGACAAAGTATTCAGAGTATTCAAAGTATTCAGATTCAGACAAATGTTCTCCTACCAAACCTACAGGGACAGTGTTGGTGTTATGATATATCCCACAAACACAACTATTTAATTTTCCTATGACAAACTCAAAGACCAGAATATGAAAAAGTTTAGGATCCTCATTCTCTGAGGATTGTAACATTCCTAGGAGAATGTATTTGATATTGGACCATGTTTTCTAACCAGAATGACTGAATTAAAAAAAAAAAACCAAACAACCCAAAACACACAAAAAGACCCCACCAAACAAAACAAAAACCAAAGAAACAAAAGAAACAGCCAAACAAACAGAACCAACCAACCAGCCAAACATGCTTCTCTATCAAGTCTCATTTGTTTTCCATTAATCGAGTCAAGTCTAGTAGTTATGTGCTAACCAAGAAATTCCTCAGGAAGTCTCAGTGCAATTTAGTCACACACCACATTATTCAGCAGGGTCAAGATGAAAGTAGCCATGGACGTGTACAGAGGCACATAAGTAAGCGCCTGAGGATCTTTCCAGGGCTGTTTTCATGTTCATAGGCTTTAGAGTCAAGAGCAAGGCAGATGCTTTGAGGATCTAACTTCTGCTTTAGACAATTCAAATAGCAGTTGAGGGCATAGGCCCCTTTACCAATTCTACGTTGTTGCATAAACCACTCCAGAAGGAATGTGCACAGAAAGCACCACAAACAGCAAGAATAGTAGCACTTCTAGCCAAAGCACGGGAGTCCTAGGTTTCACAACAAAATCTGCTGTAAGCCTGGTGTTTGAACTACACAAGTCAGTCCATCTTACAAGGTGGAGTGAGTCCAGTACTTAAGCAGGTATCAAACTTGACACAGACAGTTCTTTGAAAGCTACACATGCACAAATTCAGTAAGATTCAGCAAGCTAATGGATTTTCCTGTTTTAACAACATTTGATCCGAAACTCACTCTGCTCAGTTAAAAACTCTGATCTACATCAATGTACTTCAGACAATTCTGTTAAAGAGCCACCCCACAAGCAACATCAGCCAAATCAAATATCTTGACCATTTGCTATTATTTTTCTTTTAAGCTCAGCTTTTTATAATTATATACATATGGTCATTTCTCAAACCTGGGGAGGAAGGAACACCATTTATTTTGCTTACCTCCACTGCCCTGGCGACTTGTGTGGGACAGCAAGCTCAAGCGCTTTTCTAACTGCAAAGCTTCATGAGCCAATCTTTCTTCTGAATAGGCTGGATTTGGACTTGGATCTTTAAAAAAAAAATAGAAAACAAGTAAATAAAAGAGAAGAAACATAGAAAATATATAAAAAGAAGGAAAGAAAAAAGAAGACATGTTGGATAAGAATGTTAGCTATTCTTACGTTCTCATGTTTGATCTTCTACCAGAGGAAGGGAAAATGCTGATTGGAAAATGTATGGGACAATCTGCTTTCAAGCACATCCTGGATAAATGCTACATAATAAGTTATAATTTTAAGTATCAAAGACACTTTCAGAGGTTATGCCCAATGTCTGTAAGAGTTATCACCAGCAACAGAATACTGAAGAGCGCAGCACCAAAGACAATAGCTACAGAGAAAATTAGCATCCAGCAGGTCTAAAGGAGTTGAAAACTAGTATGTGACCTGTAAACTGTGTCCTGACTTCACTGAACTCCTTGGGAATTTTATCATCAAGAAAGACCAGATTTTTCATCCCACAAATTTGCAAATCTACATCATAAACTCAAGTCATAGTGATGAAACCATCTGATACCTTCCAATCCAGATCGCTTATTTACAATGACATTGCTTTCAAGTTTGATGTTCAGGTCACTAAGTTCAGAAGTCAGAGATTAAATAAGTAGCCTGATGGTTCTCTGTCTTCATGTTGAATACAGAAAACACTCCTAAAACATACAATTCAGGGATTTTCCCACACATTTCAGTAAGTTTGCCATTCCAGCTGAAACCACTGAAAAAGGCTCACCCTATTCTAATAGAAAGACCAAAAGTTAAACAGAATGTGGAAGAACTTCCACCAGTGAAACAGGCCAGTTTTGTCCAAACCATTTTGTTTCTAGCCAGGCACAACAACAAAACCAGATGTTGGAAATAATAGCCATTATCCCAAGAGATTACAGATTTCTTCAAAAAGCACTGGGAAGTGTGTCATGTAGATCAGTGGCAAAGGATATGGTCTGCTAACTTGTTCAGCATTAGGAGTTTCAGTAGCTCTTTTAATTACATAGAGAAAGTAATTAATGACATAAAACAGGTCAGCTTCCTCACAACTGCTGTTGTATATCTGATCATCTGAGTAGTAGTAACATACCACAAAAACATTTAGTTATTGAGTCATTTAATAAGAGGGGGGAAAAGGGAACAAAAAGGCTATACATTGCTGTGATTGAGTTAGTAAGACAAGAAACAGTTGAAATTACGAAAGAATAAAAAATCATTCCAGGTCTTTAAGTTTTAAAATACTTGGGTTTGATGTTGTCAACACAGCAGTCAAATCAACCTCACAATCAGGGAAGGAGCACTGCCAGGTGAGCTGAAGTTCCATGGGAGTCCCTAAATTATTAACTACCTGAGAAACAAGCTGACACAACTCTGGTCCCTAACTGTATTTCACTTTCTGATCTGCCCTGGATAGATCCAAGTGTGTCACAGGAACAGAAGAGACAATGCTGAACTTTCTTTTCCATGTAAAGGGGGTTTCCATCTTTAGCAGTCAGCAATCTGGGTAAGATGAGCAGGACAAGCCATACGTACACAGAGTCCTCCTATAACAGCATATGTTGGAAATCAAAGATGGTCTAACAGGGACAAGGCAACAACGCATGTGACAAACACAGTCTGTGACCTCTGTGTGTCCCAGCTCAAACAGTGATTGATTTCAGTCTCTTGACACCTTCCAAAATTAAAGAACAGAAAAGAGGACTGTTTGATATGGCTTAAGTTGTTAGATCTTCATTCTTATTTCCATTGCAATATAATTCATGATAAACATTGACTAGTTCAAACCTGTGTAACTTACTTAACTTAACAAAACTGTGTAAGCTTACTCAAACAAAACCCCCAGTGTTTCCATATGGACTTTTGCCAAAGAAAAATACATGACTTGGCCACCAGCACCTATGGTGCAGCCCAGACAGGTCCATGCAAGGATCCTCTCAGTAGCATACAGCAGTACAGGCTGCTGCTTGAATCTGTTTTAATGTCCTCTCTTCCAGCTACTCTGCTTATCAAGTTAAATGCCTTTATGTCCAAAAAGATTCAACAAAGATGTTCTATGAGCACTTTGAATACAAAGTTGGCATAACAGATCAACAAATTAGTCTAACCAAGATGCAACAGACACTAACCCTTCCCTCAACAAAACCTGTCACTAAGAAAGATCATTCCACTTTCCTTAGAATATGATTACTTGATAAATACAGATTTTAAGACCACTACTAGGAAACATACATAACTATTGGGTTTTTAGTAACTGATATCCATCTTATAGACAGCAAAAGATATATCTAAAAAGACCTTGTCAAACTACTGATCTTGCAAAAATAGCCTATAATAAAATACAAGATGGGAAGGTAGGAAGGAAGTTGAAGCAAAACAGTAAGCAGTAAGTTCGTATTTCATGTATTTAATTGCTTCTAGAAGCCACATTCCCTATTAGCTACACAGCTACAGAACACAACGCATGTCACCCAACAACATGTAATCTCTAGGCATACTGCCTGTCCAAGAGGACTGATAATTTTTCAAGTCAAACTTCCCCTTAAGGACTGTCTATGTATAAAAGGTGGATATAAAATTAGGTCCTTAGTTGCGTGTTGTGACCTCTCATTTCCCAGTTTTGTGGAATATCAATTAGAAAAACCCTTTCTCAACAAATACTAGGAAATACCTAGAGAAACAGTTTCAAAACCTGCCGAACACATACAGGCTTTAAGTCTTAGGCAGGTATTAAAGATAATTGTCCATCAGTCTTTCCAAAACCTTTGGTTTGCCCTGAACCTTCTCTGCTAATAAGCAAGGCTCCTATTATGGAGAACACACACAGTACTATTTCCCAGAAGCATCAGATTCTTATACAAGTATTTTTGGCTACAGAGTACCGAGAACTAATCAGAAGGTTCTGACACAAGATCAGACTAAGACCTGAAGTCACAGGCAGCCACTTTTTAGAGACCAGTCCATACTGGAGGGCACACAACCTAATACCTCCTGTCACATGAGGGTAGAAATATGGCCTAAAAATGATAAAAGCAAGAAGGCTTTCAATGCTAAAGTTGGATTTGTTGGCATCATCCTATAACTTCTGCATGCACAATACAAAGCATCTAAATAACTGCATAGTAATTTACTATATTACTAATTCAGGAAGACAGAAGCAGCTTGACCGGCACTGAGACAGCTGTCCAAGGAAGTTCAGACAGCTTCGTCCTACACAACATCCTGCGGTAGCTCCAACTCCAAGAGCAATTAGTACCTTCATTTCCCAAACTCTTAACAAATGTATCCTATAACGTGATTTACTCCCATGGAATTTAGGCAGTAATATTCAGGTCTTTCAATTAAGTAAGTGCGTTTTCATTTTCCAAAGAAAAGTGGATCCCTTGCTATGAACAAACATCTTTCATGTGAGGCATTCGTTGAAATCTTCTTAAGGATTTGCTGCTTTAGGGACAAAGGGGAAGGATTACATCAAATGTGGCTGGACTTAAAATGCCTTTGATGGTGATTTTATTTTTATATTACGTTGGTGGATATTCATTATAGCCACATCAGCTGCTCATCGTGGGAGATTTTGGATACTTTGGTAACATACAAATAAAGTGTCACAGTAATTCAAAGCGCCAGGGTTGTTTAGTAAGCACCTGTCAGGAAAATGTATTGCATCAAGTCAGCAACCACCCAAGATATGCTTGATTATATGCATCTTTAAAATGCAACATTGGTTAATTCATTAAACAAAGTTAGATAACAAGCTGAAGATCTGTCCTCTCTTTCTATCTTTGTAACTGTAGGCACATTTTCAAATCAGGCCTGAACCCTCACCTTCATGCTAACATCTCCACCCCTTGTAAGATGGAAGAATAAAAAGATGTCCTAAAAGCTTGAGGAGGATTGACTTGGTACAGGTACTGCAGAAGGCAGCCACAGAATTGTCTTGCAATGGCCAAAGGTATATCAAGCTTCAACAAAAAGAAAGAGCATCAGGTAGATCCTCAGCAAGCAGTACTGCACACTCCAGTCAGTTACAAAGCATCCTGAAACAGCTTCCAGAATTAAGAGAGAGCATCCAGACTACCATGATTACTCTCAGGGTCTTTCCAGCCTGCAAGACTAGACTGTCCCATAGCCTTAGATTTAGAGAACACTGGTCTACCCATTAATCAAAAATATCACTGATCACCTATTGGGTCTTTGCTGTGTTCATGTTTGGTGTTCAAGATGAATTTTGCTAGTGAAAACAAGGAGTTCAACACACATCTGATACACAAACATTTGTGAGATAATACGCATGCAAATTCAGTACAGATTGCAAACTATGCAATCAGTGTTCATAACTATGTCAATACCTGGACTTCTGTCAAGACAAGAACATGAAATTCCCTGGTCTGGTTTCTAAATATCTTCTCAAAAAAAAAAAAAAAGAGACTATGCAAGTAGCCAATATCTTCCAACTAGGAGCTGGGGGAAACAAGGCCATCCAAACACATCCTGCCACTCATTGGAGTCCTTTATTTAAAATGCTACACTGCCTAAAAACATCTATGGATAGCACACAGTAGTATACTGTAATACATCTAATGTGCTTTTCCTTCTCCATTTTATTTTAGATGTACACATAATAGAATTTTTTTAATCATTAGAATATTCATAATCATTTTATACCATTCCCAAAAAGTCAGAGAATAATTCCAGTTGGAAGGGATGTCCGGAGTTCTTTAGTCTAAACTGTTGCTTAAAGCAGGGCAGCTATGAGAGATTAGACCAGGTTTTGATAGCTTTCAACAATCAGTCAAGTTTGATTTCCATTGCACAGTATTTCCATTACATATTAGATACATTACATAATAAAGTACATATAGTGTTCATCTATTTATGTTACACAAAGTTTTACGGGAGTAAGTATATTTTTCAGAACTACAATCCAGAAAAGATATGAATATTTTACTTGAGTAAACATCCTTTGCACTTGCAGTTTACAAACTCTTTTTGGATACTGTGCATTTTGCATTTGTTCAAAGAATCACTTTGGCAAGTAAAAGTAAGAAAAGTGGTCATTTTTCCATCTTCTTCAAACCTGTCTTGACCATTTCCTATTAATTTCATGCTAGCACTTGAATATTTCAGCACTCCATTTAACCATATGGTTGAGCTGTTTGCATATGAAGCCACTGGGTTCATTACCCCTCTTACAAAGACAGAGTAAGCAGATGTTGACTGCATAACCTCACTAGATTATAATTGTGTTGCATACATTGGTGTCCAAGAACACTATCAATGTGACATTTTATCACCACATTACATACTTTTCTCTCTACAGCTGCCTTTTGTGTTGTTTCTTTTCCTTTCTTGAAAATACCTAAGAGTAATTCAAGCATATTTCATGTTTATGTTGGAAAGGTACAGGCAACAGCAAGAAACCAAATTCAAATATCAAACTGTGGAGAGAAGACCACTTCCCACAAAAGCTTTTGAATTGCACAAAAGAGGAACACCACATATATAAAGCGCAGTTGAGGCTGTGTAGCATTCTTCTCTGCAGTAAGTATGAATAACACTGAGTTTTGATCTAGTTACCAGAGGTGTGCAGATGATTAATCTATTTAATAACTAACCTTTTCAAAAGGTTAGGCAAATTTCAATACTCTTGCCAGATACGGTATGTAGCTGGTAGAGACCTGACCTTTTCAAGCAATACACTACACTCTGTGTAATAGCATACTTGGTAAGGAAAATTACTTTATGGATGATTCACTACTATTGTACACTTGCATATGCCTTAAACAGCTCTGTGCAAGTTCTGTATGGGATTAATAAATGAAGGATAACTTAAATACAAATTTTCTGTGAAGGGACATATACATGGGGGTAATGACAAACTAGGGGAGGCAAGGTAAAGACACAAGGAAATGTAAGTTACAGAGGTCAAAGTGTTTGGAAAAAGGAGTCTGCAAGTATGTGAGCACAGTTCCTTACAGAATACTGCTCGTGCCAGTAAAACAAAGTGTTTCCTGTCAGGGAAACAAAGTGGAATCAAGTGGCTGACTCTATATTCACCTCATTTTAGCAGCAAGTCCATCAAGCACAGAAGACAAAAGAAGAAAGACTTCAGAAAAGAGTTTTTCCCTTCCAAAAAAACACCAAATAACTCCCAGGCTATTCCAAATCTACTTTAGGCACTTCAGTGAGGTCAGAGTTTGTAAAGAGGAAAGGGAATGTAGTATGTGGCTATGTATAATAACCCACAAATGCCAGAGCTGATAACCAAGATGTGAAAGCACAATTATCTCTACATGTCTCTTAAAAATAAATTTTTCAATGAACATGCCATCTAAAATTAAATTTTTAAAAATAATAATAAAAGACAACAGAATAGTTACTTGCAGGCTTGATTTTTCTAGACAAATTTTTGTTAAATGACAAATTTAGGAGTTGCATATGTGTAATACACTGTCAGATATGCAGAAAAATGTGTTCAATAGCAGAGTTTTAAGTACCTGTGCTGCTCTTTTGGGTTTCTGTCACTGAGTTTTGGAGTTTGCTTTTTTAACAACTCTACTTACTTGAACGCAAGCTCAGATCATCATATGAGGTTTTACTGCCTACTATTATTCTTACTTTATTTAATTTGGTGTTACAACTATGGGAAAGAAGAGATGAACTGAGCCTTGCATTTAGCTTAGCTAACTTTTCATCATTATTTTCACAGGCTTTGCATCCAGATCTAATTTTTCCCATCACGTTTCCTTCCTGCAATGATCTTAATCTTATAACATTATTAAAACCCTGACAAACTCCTGTTAACTGTCTAACACATACAAAAAATCAGTATTTCCCACAAATCCGACCTCATCCTTCGCCATTCCTGCTGCCTATTCCCACTATAACCCACTGACAATTCACAGATATTTTTCTGTACTCTCATTTTGACATTCTTGCCCTGTTTGACACAGTCATTCTGACTCAATACTATATTTCGTCATCTGTTAAAGTCAAAAGAAAACAGGGCTTACTGTGATGCCATCAAATTCCCCCTCTAGACATTACAGCACATGCAGCATTTACCATGAAATAGGAAAAGGAATTTAGTCCTTCAACATCAGAAAAGGAACTCAAGCTGCAAAACTGAAATGTGGTGTGGAGGCCTGAAAGGTTTCTGAGGTTGGCAAGGCTTTGGCCTAAATGTTTCAGATGAATTCAGAATGTCCTAGAAATCAATTTTCCATTAAACTACCAAAATAGTCATGCAGACATGGATCCAAGTTGAAATATGTGAAATATGTAAATTTAAAACTACAGGTTAGGGTTTCTTTCAATCCAAAGTGCCATATTTTAGTACTGTTAAATAAGAGAAGGCTAAAGTTAACAATATCACCAGGAATATGAATGAGCCACATCACCAGGGGAGAACTGGGTACATTCAACTATAAATCTATACTGTGACATTTCAAAATGAAAACCACTTTGCACTTTCTACACCCTTAGTGTCTGCGAGCTGGTCTTACAATCACAACAATAAAGTGCTAGACATGGCAAGCTCCTACTTTGCTCAGTTACTTTATACTTCCTATATTAACCTGGTAGGACTGGACGCAAACCAAAAGGGCCCTTCGTCGGGGAGATGCCACGGACGATACAGTCAAACAGAAAGCTGATCTGCTCTCCTTCAGCACAAGAAAGGAAAAAAACACCAGCCCCTGCAAGAAAGCACAACATAAATATGTGTTTTTCACTTTGATACATTAGAAATACATTTAAATGATGCTATTTATAATATAACACAGTATTAAGTGCAAGCCATGAAAAGACATCAACAAGATGTTATGCAAAGAAAAGATATAAAAAGAAAAAAACCTCAGGTCAGCACACATGTACTATATCACAAACATACACATAAATTCAATAGCTACCTAATCTTTTACACTAATTTTCTGAGATTCAGGCGCTTAGAGCAATGCCAAAATACAAGCCATATTCTCAACACCCATCTGAGTCTTTTATTCTTCTATACCCTTAAAATTTTGTAGAACAAACCTTAGCTATGCAATAGTCAGGAATACTTGAAGTGCCTTTATCAAAATGAACCAAGGCATTTTTACTTTTACCCAGTTTTAACGGAGAGCAGCTTTTTATATCCCAATGAATTAGGATTTGGTTATATTGCTGGATTATAGTATAAATTTTCCTAGACTAAGTCTTATGTGCCTATTATTAACAGAAAGTAACACAACTCCACAGGTTGTCATCAGATCTTTACCCTTTGCTCTATTCTGATATTTTGCTTTCCATTCATTAAGAATAGCCCCAAGCAAAATTAGAATGAGAATCACTAAGTAAACAAACAAGTTCTGAGCTGCATGATATATGGCTACACGGACAACACACAAGACTAGAAGTGCTCCACAGAACACTTTGAGACTTGCCAGTCAAATATAACTTATATGAGGAAATGAAAAAATAAATCTTAAAACATCAGGCAAAAGACCACCCATGCACACCAGAAAACCACAATAGCAAACCTCAGACCTGCAGAAGGCTTTTGCTTATTAGTGTCTTAGGGACCTGGGCCCCTAATCTGGACATAAATTTCCCTTCTGTGTGTCTCTAGCCAATTCTGAGTTGTGTATGCTTTCTTGCCAATTTTAGTCCAAGGAGCAGAGCTGGTCTTTACCAGAATGCCTGTATCCCCATCATTTTCCACATATATGTGCTGTCGTATTCAACAGGATATTCACATTTTACTTAAGCAATGGATCCACTTTTGACTACTTGACGAAGGGTTATGGATTCAAACGATGGGGATAGTAAACAGTGGGCCACAAACCAAAATAATTATTTTAGTAAATTAGATGTAACCAGCAAGCTGTAAACTGAACACTCTAGGACAGGCATATTCTCATCAACAGTCTATTTGTCATTTTTAGTTTATGTCCCATCTAAATCTTTGTCTGCTCTGCTTAAGTCTGTTCAAGACAACATTGTTAGCAGCATCTTAGTGACTTGATTTATCACTCCACCACATCGAATTCCTCTTCAGATCTTACTGATCAAAACTTCTTCAGCTGAAGAAATGGAAATCCTGTTCTTGAAACACTTTATTTCATTTGATGAACTGCTGGAAATTTAGCAGTCTGGTAGAAGTTAAATTTATACCTAAGGGCTGGCTTGCCAATCATTTCTAGAGAACAAGGTCTCAAATGTATTACTTGAGACTCAGAATAGACAAATATTAAAACACTGAGGTATGTTTAGGCGGTTGGAAAGATGAGCACACACAAGATCATGAAACGTAAACCAGAGTAAAGCCTAGTTAACTCTGCACTTCTCTGACATTGTTTCTTAGTATTGTTTTTAAAAACAAGTTTGCCCCACTTTTCCTTATGGCACATATACATGCTGTGGCTTCAGGATCAAAGACCTAGGAGATTACAACTGTAATCACGCAGTCTGACAGGTATGAATGTTTCTGATGGTGACTCACGCTCAGTCTTGTCCCATTTCACCTGCCCAAGAGATGCCAAAGAGTCAGAGAACACTGAATTAGAAAAAGCTAAGTGCAAAGTATGTATTCAGGAGCGATTTCAAATTCAGTTCTTCCTTTGAGCTGCCTTCTCCTCCCTTCACAGAGTAGAGGGAGCCTAGGGAAACCAGTTTGCCTAATCCTAAATGGTATGACTCCTCCCCCATGAATCACAATGATGCCAGAAGCCATGCCTTTCTTGAGGCAGCAGGGCAGCACAAGGCTTTGATGGACTCTGAATATGACCTTCCCATTCCATACACAGTAAGTAAAGCAAGATATAGAGACAACATGACAGAAGACATTCGTATCTCAAGAGCAATGATATACAAGTGGCTTGATAATTCAGCAGAATCCTACATATCCATGTTACCACTCAGGAAAAGAGCATTCCTTAGATATTTCTGTCATACAGAGTACACCTGGACCACTTTTTTCTTTTACACTATTGTCGAGAGTCGTGCTTAAACTCCTAAGAGGTTATACAGGCTTTTGACTTTAATGGAAACAAAAAAGTATACGTGTGCATACAAGCAGGCTGCTTAACTCAAGGGATGATTTCTACAAAGAACTATCATATATCTGGAAAGCCTAAGATGAAATATGATGGGTTTATAAACTAACACAAACAGTGAATGCACACGTGCACATGGATACAAATCCAATATATACCTATGCATAAAGTGTTTATTTGTAGATTCTATTATTCACATGATCACCACAGCTGCTGATCAACTCACAGGAAACATCCTCGTTCTTCTTTTGCTAGGTAGAACTAGATTGCAAGGGAAAGAAGCTTGAGGGTCCTTGTAAAACACATATGAATAGCTAAAGCTTAACTATGTTTTAAATGCATATATAAAATCCACCAGTTACATTTCTGCTTTCTTACTAGAAATTAGACATATCAATCATGTGCTGGAACAGATTTGGTGCAGAAGCATTTGGGAGCCAAGGAATATGTGGTATGCATCACTGTAATACCATGCAGCTGTTTACTAGACCAAAGAGCTCACTCACTCACTCTCATCATAGGATAAGAGACTTGGTGAAAAGCAGCCTGCAACCACTTGCATAAGGCTGAAACACTAAGCCTCTGTGGCAGTCATCAGTAAAGCGTTGTACAGTCTCTCCTGAACATTCAAGAGAAGTTGCCAATTTCATAAAACTTTCAAATATTATTAAAACTTGTCAATGGTTTGTTCTAATTCATCATATTAAAAAAGCAAACCCATGGGCAATCACATCGTCAAAAGGCACAGTAACCAAAAATTCTGTACTGTGTGTGAAAACAGGGAGAAAGAGTCAGTCCATTCCCATGAATTATTCCTCCTAACAGGTGCCAAGCAATGCTAGAGCTAAAGCTACAGGACAAGTTCAAACCATGGCAGTTCAGTTCATGGTAATCATCATGTTGTCAAACCAGACACTCTCAATCCTGGCCTCATGCAACCTTCTTTAGAAGGTATCTCAGGCTACCTTTCTCTCTGGTGAAAATTCCAGCTGGTGTTCCTATTATTGCCAGCTAAGACGTGGCCATGACTACTAAAAAGAAGATAAGAATGTCTGCTGCTTCCAGTAGGCTTAAGTAACATAAAGAAAAATACCTGCACGTAAATAGAAATGTTAACCTATGCAGCCCAGAATCTTTCAAGAAATTCAGACATTGCCCCAGTTCAACCACTTTGCTTCTTATTTTCAAATAAATTCCCATTCATTATAGGTTTCCTCATCTCCTCCTTTGGCTCTTTCAGATATGCTGGTAGCCACTTCCACTGTTTCAGAATAACTTTAAAGAGCCACTTGCAGAAGTCTTAGAAAGCAGAAAGAACCTAATTTCGTCCAAAAAAATCACGGAAATAATTCTGCTTATCCTGCAAATAGCAGCAGCATCATTTGCTCTTTCAAAGGGCACCACAGGTCCTCCAAGTTCCTTTCTTCTAGGGGATGCTGTTAGAAAACATGAGGCAGCTTCAAACTGCTAATGGAAGCTAATACTGAAGTACTTGAACATTAGGGAGCCTGAATTCTCACAGTGCTAACATGCCCTTTTATTACCCTACTTGAATTTTTTCACACTAACCTCCAAGTCAAGATTCTCCTGGCAGCTGGTCTCTAATTGAGAGCAGTGCACTCTGAGCTAGCAACTTAGGAAAGTGAAAGGCTCCTTTTTTCCAGCCCATTCCTCTAAGTAAACCTCTTAATTAACTCCTAGGCTTGGATGCCAGGCTTTTTCGTAAATGGTATGTGTGACTGAGCTGCAGATAGAGGAGCTGGGGGCAGAGAGAGCCAAATTTGCAGCTGTCAGGAGCAGAAGAAAATATTTTCTGATCTCTAACAGTACAAATTCGATGTTCAGTTCAAAATGTAAACACTGTTTTTCCTATTTAAGAGTAAATTAGTGTTAAATGTCTTGAAAATGCACCCAGTTTAATGTTTGAAATCTCATCATATTCTCAGATGGTTTCCTTCTGCCTGGATTGAGCACCAAACACTTTGGAGTTGTACAAAACCTATACTGAGCTATTAATTGTAAATATAATTAAGCATTTTATACTTATGAAAAATCTAGTGAAGAAGCAAGGAATACAAAGCTAAAACAGATTTCATATCCTTTAAGACATGACTTCTAAAACAGAAATATCCAAAAGTAAGCTGTGCTTCTCTTTGGGGCTTCAGGGTGTTTTTTATGGAGAGAAAAGGCAATCCAACCACAAGCTTATCAGTTCCTTTTAGTATGGTATTTATTACAGTGGTATTTAAAAATCCACTACACTAATCCTCCACGTTCAGAGTTTCACAGGAAGAATGCATGCAAAAATATAGATTCACCAATAGAAAGTAATAGAAATATGAGTCCATTTCCAAGGTGCTGAATGGGACTGACAAGTATAGACTTACAAAAGGACGATAATGCCTAACCAGTTGGAGAGTCTTTGATAAAATGACTGGTTTGGTGGATGCAGTTTGTTCACTGACTTTAGCAAGGAATTCAATACCATCTTCTATAATATATTCATTGACAGATCAAGTACAGACCAGATTAGAAAACAGTGGAGTGAAGACTGGTTGAAGTGCCAGGCTGAAAGGGTTATGATGAACAATGGAAAGCCAAGCTGGAGACCCGTTTTTCTTTTTTAAGAGAAAACTGATTTGTTTTCTCTCAATCTATAACACATTCCTTCAAACAGTGGAAAAACTTCTTTAACCGTAACCTCTGAATTAGGCAGGGAAAGATTTGAATCCAAATCCTCCACACTGAAAACAAGTGTCTTAAATCAGGAATCAGGATATAACTGTTGAGTCTATGCAAGTCAAGCAATTTCACATTACACTGGCAATCTGCATACCCACTCACACTCAGAGCTCATCAATTCAGCATGGCTTCAAACTTTTGAAGTTAAAACCTTGTTTTCTAATGATTTATGTGATATTATACAAAGGCACTAATTATCTTTCCTTTTCAACTGTTGCACAATTCTTTGTGTTTATCTGAAGTGAGAGCATGGGCTAAACTGGACATTGGAACAAGAAATTACTTCACCTCTAAACATACATCTTAGCTATTAGGGTACAGA
The DNA here is from genome assembly GCF_033783945.1 of Neopsephotus bourkii. Lineage (NCBI taxonomy): Eukaryota > Metazoa > Chordata > Aves > Psittaciformes > Psittacidae > Neopsephotus > Neopsephotus bourkii. The sequence goes on along the minus strand of NW_026902160.1, from coordinate 707,767 downwards.
AATTAGCTTCAGCTTGCTTGCTTGCTTTCGTTTAGACCCCATAAATCTCATGGTCCCATAAAGTGACAAACCTACTAACAGGGAAAGGAACAGAAGTTCCTAACTTTTAAGGGCTAGAAGTCATCTATGGTATTTAGACATTTGCCTTTACACAATGAGAGCCTTGATGCCACCTGTAACCTCAAAGCTCTGTGTCATTTTCCCTCTGCAAACAACAAAATAATTGATCACAATTTAAGAATATGAACATTAAACTATTCTTCTTTATGTTTTGCATGACAGAACCCATAAAATTTCATTCCCTTATTTTTGCTCTGTGTCCAAGAGTAATAGGTGACTGAACCTGAGAAGAGAAATCCTGACTGAACACCTGAAGAGCCACAGGGCAGTGTTCAGTCAGGATTCCACATAGTCACATTTTTACTGAACATCAGGGTTGAAGCCTGCAGAAATCTGCTCAGTAGAACAGACCTTCTGGTAAGAGACTGCCTGTATGGCAAAGCAGCACAGCTGGTTCTGCAACCTACATTTGGAATGAGACTGCCATTTACATTTCTACATGAGGTTTCAAAATCTTTTAGAAGACAAGTTCCACTTGTACTTACAGAAGCCGCACCTGGTACCCCCTTCAAAGATGAATCCATTTGGGACAGCTCCATACCGACGCAGATCTGAAAGCTTCCATTGCCCCATGACACTAGGAGGAACGTCTTTTACAAGGACGAGAATGTCATTGCAGAAATGCAGGGTAGCAGGCCCACTCTCTAGTTTAGTGCCAGGTGCTACAAAAACTTGAAACCTATGAACTATCAGATAAGGAAGAAAAAGAATGTTACTATGGAAAACAGAAGGAAGGTACCATGACTTACGTGATATAAGCCATCCTATTCATCTGTGGTATGTGGACCAACCCCATCCCACACCATGAGGCTCTAGCATAAAGATTCTAAGCAGAGCCCAAACAGCCACATATGAGTAGCTATAAACTCATTACTCTCTATTATGCCAATTTGGGACTGGAAAAGAACAAATTAAATATATAAATATATATATAAATATATATATATACACACACATAAAATTATTAATTTATCCTAACTCAGGCTATTCCCCATCTCAAACTAGTCAGTTATCCAGCCAACACTTCAGTTACCTCTTCCATCCTTGCATCACCACATGGGTTTCTTTCTGTCTCCTTCTCCAAAGAGCCCATGCCGCTCCTTTTCTAAGTGCATGCACACACACACATAACACAGTGCCCAAGGAGCCCAAAAGCCAAGGCTCAAAGTAGTAGGCAAGTTCTAACCAGAGCTCTGTCACTGACTCATTTGCAGCCTTTAATAAACAGCTTCATTCCTTCCCTAGCAGTAAAATGGGGAAAAATTACATTTTCCCACCTTTGAATCTTTTGGGAGTTGGTAATGGTAGATGCCCAGACATTTAAAATTACTAGGAAAGTAAGTGATTCATAGGTAATAAGCACTGTTAGATGTCAGTTAATTCTTCATATTTCATAGCATAAACTTCAAAAGACTGGAGAAGAAAAGGAAATACCCATCTCATCCAAGTTTACAAAATTCAGATTCAAACCCCAACTCCACTATCCCCTGTATTGCAAGAGTTTTTGCCTAAAGTAACAACTGCTCTAGGCTGGTCTCCCACCTTCTCCTCCAGAGCTGTTGCATTCTGAATTATAAGCTATTGGGCCCACTTCAAGGGCTCAAATCTCAGAGTGTTGCAGAAGGAGCAATTTAAGTGAGCGGGCACTTAATTCTCAAACTGTTTTGGCCTCCACTACTCCTCCAGTTTCTTTTCTCTTGTAATTAGACAATAAAAAGAAAGACAAAAAATATGTCTTGGCACAGAGAAGAATCAGGACTGTTACATTTTCAGTCAGAGGCTTTCAGATTTATCAAGAAGCACAAAGATTTAGCTTTTGGTTATCCTTCAGAGATCATACAAACAGCTACCTGACTGTGAAATATACAGGGTAAACTTCCAGGTAGTCTCACTTCTTACAACCACCCTTCCCTGTTTCTTGCTTATACTTCTTCAAGCATCATGAATTTCAGCTAGGTCCGAGTCTTGCTTCTCATCTAAACACTTGCTACATTCTTAGCTACCATCTTAGCTGTAAGTCAACTCCTCATCTATGACGTGCATTAGATAAGTTCCCTAAGGCTCCAGCAGAATTAGCCACAAAGTCATTCGAGTGCAATGTGCACGGAGACAGAGATAGATCTAACTAACCACAGCTCTACTTACAGCTTTGCCAGTAGTATTGCTAGGGAGCAAATCAGTAGTCACACGATGTCCCCTTTTGGGCACACAGTTCTTACACAACCTGCTTAAACATAAACTATGAAGAAGATATCAAAACCATAATGATGAATAACATTCAGTAAGGAATCTGATATCATTTCCAACCCCTCTGCTCAGCACTTCACTGGCAATTAAACCACAGGAGCAGAAGCATCAGTATTCTTTCTGCCTCATAAATGAGGAATGAAGTACACTCTTCACACAATCAGTTGCAAGTTACAACAGCTGCTAAAAACAAAGAGCTGCAGCTCAGATTCTAGACCACTGTTAAAAAAAAAACAGCATACCCAAATCTAAAGCCAAAGTCAAGGAAAAAAAAACCAAAACAACAGATCTGGACATGAAGCTTCTGCCATATGCTGCTTTCTTTGTAAATAGGATTGGGTTTTTTTCAGTTCTTCCCAACCATCTACTTCTTCTCTGACAAAATAATGAATAAGATAAAAAGCTGAATATGTCCATGAATAAAAGGTGCTATTTAAGCTCCTAATTTCCTCTAGCTCCTCACACCTGATCACTGACCTGCAGTATGCTAACTTCCTCAGAATGAGTTTGGGCTCAAGCACTCTTCTCACACCAGACCTATGCCACAACTTGCTTAATCCCAGTGTTTTTTCTAATCCTGGTTCTTTTATTCCAGGAATAACATCCACCTCATCTGCTAAAAGCAGATGGAAAACACAAGGAACTCCAGTGCAAATGCCTCCATTCTGTGGTCTTCATTCAAGAACAGGAACAACTCCGCTACTCCTTTCCTTCTTTTATTATTTTTTTTTTTTTTGCTTCCCAGACTCTGAGGTCATCTGTCCATGGTCTATTTTTATCATCCAGCAACCTTACTTCCAAGGCACACAAAGGCAACCTTACTACACTTCAAGAAAAAACACCAGTCGCCATCCTCTCTTCATCTATGATTCCATTCTTTTCTATTTCTTCCTACTCAAACCAGGCTCACTTTAATTTGGCTTCTTTCTCCTAACTGAACCTGCACTCAGAGATGAAATCCTGAAACAAATTTCTGTACTCTGTTCTATCCTCCTTCCCCTAAGCTTTTTTTGAAATTGATGTTCAACAAATTATTGCCAATTCAACCAATTATACTTGGTTTCTTTATTCTTCATTTCTTCACCTCCACACACGTTCTCTCTCACTACATCTTTACTTCATGGCTACACACATCATCATCTGATAGACCATATTCCTACCTCACTTTCCTTTAAAAACAAAAAGCAAACATCTTTGTTGCTGCTACACTGCCTCCTATCACAACCGGACTGAGATTAAATACTCTATCCCACTACTGCATCAGTGCAAGATCATGAAAGCCAGACCTAGCCTTTCAAATTCTCCTTCTCCTTCAGATTTTAGGACAAGTGTACGCTGTAAATAGATCCTAAATCCAGTAAAGTAACAGAACCAGAACACAACACAGCTCCATCAAAGTGTATCAACTACTCCAGCTACTCGTCGATTCTGTGTGTGATTACTCGTGCATGTATTGTTCAGAAACTATTTCTAACCTTTCCCCTTATGCAAGGCTTCATATTTGACAGCTCCAAGTGGTTCACCCATACATCTCTCTTGCAATACTTCTATATTTCATTACTGTAAAATTCCCACCATCTTTCTATGTATGTACTGCAAAGGAATGAGTCCAGCAATGCAACAGATGGCAAAGCATATGTAACAAATGATTAAGATGGCTAATGTGCATCTTCCCTACACCTACCTTCCTTCCCTAGTTATGACTAAACAAACATAAGACAGATACTGTGAATTACCAATATTATCAGTCTTTGTTCACCATTGTACATTTTAGAGCTGCTAACCAAGAAAATAAAAGGATGCATAAGATTGAAGCTAGCTGGAAAGATTGTGTCTGATGGCAGTCCCTATTGCAAGATGTCTCTTCCTGAAAGGGGACACCATCAGTAATAAGCATTATAAATACAACACCTAGTAGACAGCTCAGAAAACTAGGGTTAAACTAGTCAAGTGCAACTCAGGACTCTCCTCCTCTTAATTCAGGCTCCCTCTGAAACCTGTTGTCAAAATCCTTAAGTAAATTGCAGGACCAGAAATAGAAATCTGATCACTTTGCTTCAAATCTACACACTTTCAGTGCCAAAATCAAAACCCAAATGCTCCCACAGTTAGCTGTCAGTACTGGGCAATACCATGACCAAAACCTACCATAAGAGAGACCTGCTTTAAGGTGCAAAGTGAAGACCAGTCTCTTCACTCTCAAATGAGTGACAGTCTTTTCCTTAACTATACTTCACTGTTTGCATTTTAGTTATGTTTTTGTTTGCCCTTTTTCCCCCGGAAGATAAAAACAAAGCATGATAAGAGAAAGGTTACCTTCCCCCAAACTGTAGCGGATTCGTACATCCCACGCATACATTGTTTCCTTGTTCTCAAATCCCAGCATCACAACTTGAGAGAGACAGATGATTGCAAGTGTGTGATTCAAGCCCTCATAGGGTAGCCCAGGATCCAAGCCACAGATGTCTTCTAAGGTCATGCTGCTCCTCTCCTTATGCCCTTTTGCTCGTTCAGATTTATCCTTGTACACAAGCATGAGCAAACAGTCTAAAAGAAGCAAAACTGTCAGAGATGATGAGGCAGAATATAGAACATAACACATTTCTCAGTGCTCCTTTTCAATACAATGGTGCTTTACAAACTCAGGGTCAGTCTAATAAGTCAATGCAAGAACTCAATTTCCTTTTCCCACCCCATTCCCAGGTAGTTTGCAGTCCCTGCTTTTAGGGAGCAAACATTCAAGGCATGTTTCAAGGGTAATCTGCAGGCTCAGAAATAAGGAGGCAAGTAAAAAATCTTCCCCGTTTTACTTTCCAACAATCCAGTGGTTTCTCAGTCTCTGGAGTGTGGGACTCATTCAGTTCTGAGCATCAAAAGTTACACTACGATAGCTGTTCACGTTATCAACACTAAAGACTGAGAGGCTGGTGTCATCTGTATTTCCATCAGAACATGCTGAACCACAAATGAAATTCTTACAGTAGTTCGCAGATTACTCAACTACTAAATGGCGAGCAGGCTGCATTGCCAGATTGTTGGTGTCAGCTCAAGTTTCCTACTTAAATGCTACACAGTAGCCATTGCTAAATAACCATTATGTGCCACACCTTTTTGAAAGTAAAATATCTTCCGGTGTTTAACCCCTTCCTAGAGGTGTTTATTACACTGTAACTATGCAGCAATTCAAGTGCCATGGGAAACGCACATTTCAGAAGCAACCCCAAAAGAGAAGAAAAAGGGGAGAGGCTTCCCCTAACTTTTGCACTTCTAACAAGAGCTCTCCTCTTCCCCCTTCCTATCACATAGCACTTGGTTGTGCAATTAACAATCAGTATGGAAGCTGCTCCACCCACAGCTTACGCTCCCCTACATACCATAAGGAAAAAGCCCCTGTGCACCATCTGATGAACGCTGGGGTGTGGTGCTCCAAGCCCTGACGAGGTGCCCTGCACCCTCAGCCCAACAAAGGATGCACGAATCTCCAAAGAGGTGAAAAATGACCGAAAGACTGAACCCTCTTCTAGCGAAAGCAGAGCTCTGCATTGCCTAACAACTGTTTTCATCCACCTGTTAGCAAAAACAGCTGCAATGATGAGAGTCAAGCATTCTGCAATACAGTTGTGTGTCTGAAGAAAGGACAGCTATGGTTTATAGACCACGAGAAGCAAATCACTGGGGGCTTTTTCTGGTAAACCTGGATAATTTAGCTAGAATAAAATACTGTTCTTGAGGAATAAGCCACAGGATCAGCCAGTAAGTTTTCAAAGCAAATTCCCTCATTTTCGCCCTTCAAACTTGTCTTACTCAGAAATCCAGGCCCACGTTCGCATGTCTAGATACTAGCTCTAGGATCTACAGATGCAGGGAAGTTTAACAAAGCTGGTTAAGACACAGGCATTTAAGACACTAACACACAACTAACAACTCAAGTACAGCAAGTTAGATCTGAAGACCTTCAATTACTAAGAAATCTTTAGCCTACCAGCAACATCCTAGAAAAGACACCTTAATCCATTCTGCAGCAATGCAGATTCACATTTTCTATTTGGAAAATATATACTTTCAGGCCCAAATGTGTTCTCTGTTAGGAACAGTTAGGGAAACCTGAAACCTACTTTTGCTTCTCCAGCAGTAAAATGCCGGCTTTGAATAACATTTTCAATTTCCCCTTCAGAAGCAGGGAAGTGATTTTTTTTTTCTCTTTTTTTTTTTTTTTAATTCAAAATGTCATTTTATTTTTAAATCGAAGTGATATTTTATGTCAAAACACTGATCAAAAATACCTACCGAGCTTACAATGCCAGCTTTTTTTACAGCCACCAATCACCCTGAAGAATAAACGGGATCCAAAACCAAAGAGCTGTGCCTTGAGAAGTCACCTTTCCCTCTGGTTTTAGTCAGCGCCTGGTATTAAACTACTCACACCCGACACCCAGGCACCACGGGCAGCCCAAGGGACAACGTTACACCGGGCACTGGCCGCGGTGACTCCGGGGGGCTCCGGCAGTAGCCGCCTCCTATTTCTGTCCGCCTGGTTCGTTGCCAGATAGTTTACTGCCCGCTCTCCTGATTAAATAAGACAAAAAACAAGAGGAAAGAGCAACGACGGCTTGAGGGGAGCCCTGTCAAGGGTGATCTCCGGCGGCTGCGAACCTCGAAGGGAGCGCTGTGAATTCCCTGCCCTTGGAACCCCCAACCGCGGGCGGGGGAGGGAGGGACACCCCGGCACCTGCCTTCCCTCCCCCGGGACGGGCCCCCTCTTACCTGCCACCGGGGAGGGCTTGCGCAGCACCAGCCACCTACTCTTCCACTGTAACGAGAGGCAAAAGGAGAGGGTTAGCCAGGGCCGGAGGAGGGGAGAGAGGGCTCTCTCCCTTCCTGGGGAGAGGGTTGCCGGTGGGGGACCCCCGGCCCCAACCCGCCGCGGGGCCGGGCCGAAGGGGCGCTGCGAGCAGGGACCTTTTTTCCATCTCTCAACTTGACGTGACCCTCCACCAGCACGGAATCCGTCATCTTCAGTCATGATTCCGGACAGCTGCGCCCGGCTCGCTGCTCCCTCCCCGCGCTCTGGACCAGGGGTCACTTTCAAAATAGCTTTATTAGGTCCCCGCACAGGCACAGGGAGCGACGCGGGCGAACGGCCAGCGCTGCCCTGCCCTCCTCGGCGCCCCCGGCCCCACCGGGCAGTGGGGCGGGCAGGGGACGGGGAGGCTTCTGGCTGAAGGGAGAGGGGGTCCCGGGAAGCTTTTCCCTGATTCTTTATTCATGTATTGTATTGCGATGTTGGGGGTTAATTAATTATGACTATTTTTCCTGCAGGGTGTCAGTAGAGGGAAGTACAAGGGGCGCACCCAAAGCTCCACAGCCCCTCGACGGCCGCCCCGCCGACATCCTCGGGTGCGACCCTGGGAAGGCGCCGACCCCACTCCTTCGCCCTAACCCCGCTCCGGGCTTTGCCGTTGACCGCTGAGCAGCCCGGCAGCTGGGGGCGGTAGGAAAGCCCGGACCGGATCTATGCGCCCTCTGGCTAAGCGGAGCGGGGCCTGGCGCCGGCGGGCAGAAACACCCCTTTTCCCCCACCCCTCTTACAGTGCCCAAATTCCTCTTTCCAAACCCGTAATTACTGCTCCTCTCACCTCCCAGAAGACATGCAGCCAACTACCCCGGATAAAAATACTCGCTTTTTCCCCCCCTTTTCTTTGCAACGCAATTGTCACAAGATAACAACCCACTTACACCAAACCCGGAGCAGCTACAATTAATAGAATAAGATGTGTTAATGATGTCCTCGGATTTATTTCAACCAGCAATGGACTAATTAGAGTCCATTATTCTAAAAATACTCCTACTGCATCTTATTTGATGGTAATTATTTCTTCAGCTTTTTTTTATACAGCACATTTTTCTTTCAATAGCATAATAGAAGGGGGTTTAGATGTTTGGATTTATTTCTTCCCTTTGAGTCGGTCAGTTTGCAGGGAATAACATATAATTTAATAAAACCATTTTTAAGTGTGTTTCATAATGAATTAGGGAGGTGTTTGTTCAACTGGCTTTGCATTCAAATTCAATTTCAGTGTGTTAGGAAAAATACCAGATAAAATTTCACTAGGAAATTTAGGTTGGATTTTCATTTTAACCAAAGCTATAAACACTCAAAGGGAAGAGAAAAATACAGAGATTAAGTTTCTATGGGGTAATGCTCCACCGAAAGCCAGGAGGCAGAAGGTGCTGGAGTGCCCCATAGGAATGTGGTCAATGTCAGGGGTGTAAGAGCTCAAGCAAGGACCTCTTGCTTCACCTAGATGTTTACTTGCCACCCCTAGGCTGGCTTTAATGTTTAATACACTGTTAGTTGCTGTACACCAGATGCTTAAATGCTTTAGTCCCACCAAATCAATGCCACAAATTAATTTTAATGCATTCAAAGTATGACAGTGTTGACTGAAGATTTATCATTTAGACCTCTGAGGGCAGAAAATAGACTGTCTCACCTTATGAATATTCAATATGTTTAAAAAAATAAGTGTTATTGATTGTATTGATGTTGCCATGTACTGATATGAGCAGCATAGATTTTCAAAATGGGACAACTAAAAAGCTCTACACAACGTATCAGAAACACCAGTCTAACACCTTTCCTATCAAACAGCTGCCTTCCTTACAGCAAGACTGAGAGAATACGTATAACACGCCAGATTAAAAGCATGTACAGGGGATGGGTATTAATCTCAAAGTGAAGCTGAAGTCACAGAACAGATACGGATGTCCAGAATGGCATAAGCTTTCTGTGGAAACCTGTTCCAAATGAATCCTTTCCAAAGAAGAGTAAATAGTTCCTTCATGGTGGTTTAATACTTGTCTTTCAGCAGCAGGTACTGTTTAGTCTTGTTGCACAATTGCATTCATTTTATGGAGTTAAGCAAGCCAGGCTCATACTGCAAATGGCCAGGAAGGCAAAGCCAGACAACAAGTCTTCAGCTTGTTTTGGAATCAAGACCCCAGAGGTGGATCTCATTTTCTCAAGCTAGTGCTTAGTGCTTCAGAAAAATGAACTGAAGACTTTGGTCTGAGCATTCGCGGTATTCACAGCTGAAAATCACATCCAAGCACTTACAGCTAAGTGCTGGAAACTTGTGCAACGCTTGCATAAAACTGGGAGCACCACCAGATGAAATGGATCCTTTATGCAGAGCTTTTCCGATGCCTTCCAGCACAGAAAAGTGTAATTTTTCTACCAGCTTGCAAGCTGTTGAACAACCTACAGAGGGATTCAAAGATCTAATTGTAACTTTATCCATAACAGATTAAGTCCAAGAAACAGAGGGTAAAACCTTTTATTAAACAGTTTACGTCATTTATCTAGATAACTTTGTTATACATTTGCACTTAAACAAATTCAGGTTTTGGTTATTTTTCCTTACCAAGTTTCTTTTAACTGCAGAAATCATTTATCACAACTAAGGAACCCATGAAGATGCTGCCAGTACTACAAAATGAAACATATCTCTGAGTAACTAGGCACCAAAATTATCTATCTTAAAACAGAGCTTTGCTTGAAACAACAGGAGAATTCAAAACATTCATTTTCAGAAGAAATACAGTTCACATTGACACTTCCAAATGTACACATCTGACCCGGCTAAAGGTTCCCTGTGTTAATAATAATAATAAAAAATAAAAGTTGCAGTTTTCCATTCTTTATACAATGAGATTTTTTTTATTGAATCATTTTCTGCCTTTTTTTTGTTAACAAAGCTGAATCCACAGCCTCTCAGTAGCTATATATTGTAATAGTTTCTTTGATTGTTCCCATAACAATTCCATAGACCATGACAGCAAAGCCTGAGGTTTATGAGATCACCAAATCCTCAAGGAAAATGCTGAGCTGCTCCCCCAGCCATCCAGTTTAAAACTCTTTTAAAAGCAACCTCCTTTCTGAATTACCTAAACAGTTGAACAGCCTGTTAATACAAAACCTAAGACAGCTTCAAAACACTGTCAAATTGATGAAACATTTAGGCATTTATCATTAAGGTGAAGTGTTCCACTGCTGTCCTCAGGGCACGGAGCAGCTCACAGTCTGCAGAAGGTCCTGACTGTATCGGCCTGAAATCAGGTGCTCTGACTCCCAACATTATTCAGCAAGCCTTGTGTTCTCAGAGAGCATTGCATTAACCTTGCTGGAAGATTGCACATCAGATTCAGCAGAGCTCTGAAGCAGGATCCTGATCTTATGCTTGTGGAACATAAAAATATGCTTACATGTTTGGTTGAATCAAAACCTAAACCCCCTGTTTTTTCCCCAGAACTGGTTTGTTGCAGCTAGCCGAGGAGCGCCTTCATCTTGATCTACTGGTGTCTGTCACCCTGAAATTCAAGAGATCACTTCTGAGGGGAGGGAATTTCATTTCTAGCACCAGTTTGGAATTGCTAAGAATTACCATGACAGTTACCATACTGTAACTTATAGTACAATATTTATGCCACTTTAATGAAACCAAAAGACCCCCTAACCCCTGCTTCAAAGGTTATCGTATTCAAGTGTTCAACTAGCTTTTCGAGGGGCTATTTTCTCATTAATCCACTTTACATAGTTCGTCACTCGTGTGTATACTCCAGGCTTGTTGACTCTGCCACAGCCATCTCCCCAGCTGATAATCCCATAGAGGTAAGAGATTTCGTTTTCCTCACAGGCCAGAGGTCCACCAGAATCTCCCTGTGTTAAAAGTGAATAAAAAATTATCTAAATCGATAAAAAGCAGTAGGAAAAAGATCAGTTTGGGAAAGTCCTAAATTAAGAATGTTTGAATGTGAGATGTTAACTAAAAAGAAGATATGGAAGTAGTGGTCTACTGAAGTTTCATTATAAAAAGGGGGTTTTTTAGACATACCTCTAATATAATGGTGGAGGGGTTAATTCCACATAGAAAGAAAGTGTCAAAATATCAGATTTTGTTTAAAAACCTGAAATGTTTTTAGATTCAGACACCTACTGAATAGTATGTTTGATTTAGGTCACTTTCAATGGGAGTAATGAAGTCTTTGAGGCTTAGGCTATGTTGTAATATGGGCCCTGCATATTATGTAAGGCAGAGAATATTTGGCAAGTTTCTCAGTGCATTTTATTGCACCTCTCAGATATCATGGAAGTTTTCATGATTTCGTCATTCAAAGAAAGGTGTCACATACATACACACTTCTCCATGTGACTGTGGGATGCTATAAGTTTATGTGGCACATGGGGTTTCTTGCATCTGTTGAATTTGATGCTACCGAGCATTTACCTAGCTGTTAAAACCATAAACTGAAAATAAGACCAAACCAATGTTTGATGACACACTGCTGAGGTTGACTTCTACAGAAATGAAGGTCTTGGAAATGAGAAGAAAAATGTGACTTACTAAACAGTAGCGGTGAAAGGAACCAGCACTCTACTTGCCTAAGGAGACATACATTTTTTTCCTATTTAAAAAGGAAACACCTTGGGAGCAAAGTAGGTAAGGAAATTATGTTGCCTTTATACTAGGACATTTCTGTGGTAAATGAGGGACAACAAATGAAATCGTGCATCTGAGATCAATTTACTTCTCAGAACTTGCTTATTTCTCCACAGATTATCTTATTGATGGCAATTTTGGTATCTGGTGCACTGATTAAACAAAAAAGCTACCAATAAAATCTTTAAAAATAACCAAGCAGAACACATTATCTACTTGCTCTTGCTTGATCTTGAAGTATTTTAATACACAACAGATGGTTTATAATTTAATTTACTAAGCATACATTAAGAAAACTCAGAGGTCAGCTACATTTGTTGCGACATTAGAGGTTTATGCTATTTGTCCTTAGAACACAAAAAGCCTGACAGCAGACTTGTCACCAAAAAAAATGAATTACTGATTCACTTATAATGATTTCATGTCATGAGCACTGTTCTTAAGCAACATCAGTGACTCTTCATCACTGTTTCTCAGACTTCACAACTCTCTCCAGACTACTTGTCTTGTGCAGCTCCTTTCTCCTTCCCTCTTCTTTCTTCTTTCTGCCTCTCATTCCTGATCAACTCTGTTTTTCCAGGGCAGGGAATGAGAATCAGGTACAGAGCTGTATCTTTTATTTGTACTTCCTGGATAAGGCAAGGAAGAACTAGCCTCTAGTTCGCTGGTGAGTATGAACGCTTGCAGGCAATAACAAGAATCAATTCCAGCTCTGGTTTGGAAGCATTGAGCCACTGCTGGCTGCTGCTATTTCAGTCTTGACACCTTTCTTTGGACAATTTTATGACGTCTATAGGGGTTCCAGCACAAAGCATACATTATATTATTTGCTTTGCATAATCTCACTGCCATCTATTAGCTATGTGCTGCCTGTTGCCACATTTATTTTAATAAGAGAATAACCTTCAAAATGAACTCTAGGTAAAACCTTAAGGTTTATGTAAGGACTAATCTGATCCTTCATTTAAAAATAGTTTCATCTATCACCACAACAATTCTGCACTCTTATTCGGAGCCAAGGTGTGACATAATTCAAAAAGTCATGCAAAGCAGTAAGACCATGAGGTCATTCCATGAAGGACTGAAGTCATGAAACACCGTTTCCAACTGACTGATACTCTATGCCATTAAATCCTGCCTCATTAAATACTAACCTCAGCTCCTTCCTCCTCCAAACACCACCACTGCTCTGCACCTCCTGCTCAGGTTTCCTTATTTCTATTCAGGTAAGAGGCAGAAGCAGCTCAGGGATTTGGCTCCACACAGGTTCATGCTGCTTGGCCTCCCACAACTTCCCTGCCAGCTGCTCAGCAAACCATTGCCATCCCACTGCAAGCTCAGCCAGGGGTTAAAGCAACTCACTCTCCAGTGTGTAGCCATGACCTTTTATGAAGGTAGGAGGAATATAACACCCTGGAGGTCTTGCCCTTCTGTAGAACTTAATTGACACTTAGTAGATTACAAACCAAAGATGGAAGCAAGGTGGTGCAGTCACATAAGTTGTCTTTTCTTTAGGAAACTTTCTGTTCTTTGGGAGCACTTTAATGTCAAAAGTGAGCACTGTATCACTGCAACATTTCTGGCAATAATATACATTTCTATTATCTGCAGAGAAAACTTACAGCATTACCTGACAAGCATCAGATTTGCTATCAAAGTAGCCAGCACAGAACATATTTTCAGTGATTTCTGTTCCATAAATTTCAGGATTTCTGCACTTTTCCTCGGGAATGATTGGAATCAGTGTTTCTTGCAGGATATCTGAATAACCAGATACATCTTGAAAAAAATAACCCAGAGAGGAAAAGAAAGTCATTTTTTATTGAATGTGAAGAGCATGACATGGAAACATACTGCACAATAGAACATATAAACACAGTTAGCACATCCCAGTTATATTGTGTGGTGGATCCCTTTAAAAGATAATTATTTTTCTAATGATCAGATCACTTTCTGCTCCTTCAGTCAGACTCCATGCTCTTTAAAATACTGGTATTCCATGTCAAGTCATTAATCCACTTCATGTTCTCTCGTTTTCTAGAGACTCATGAACAGACTCCGAGAACTCCTGTCTTCTCCTCCTTCCAGATGTGATATTAAATCATCAATTTATTAAAAGTTCCATTACCTCTTTTTGCCTTTACAGTACACATTTAGATCAGACAACATTTGCTCATACTAAATCTCTAACCAAAATTAGGCAGCCAACTCCCCCATCTTTCTCATCTGTCTACATCAATTTCTGCCATCTGCACATCAAAGCAACACAGCCAAGCAGGAGGTTCATGATCCTGGAATTCCTCATCTGGATGGATAGGATGTATTTTTCCACCTTTCTCAAGCTGAGTGTAAGCACTTCTTAGTCCAAAGTCTGCCTGGCCCTCTCTTGTAGATGTTTCCAAAGTTCATTACTGGCAAAGGTAAAGATCTCCATTACAGACCTAGTATGCTGACTGTGTTTGGTTTGCAGTTTTTGGTATCTACCTTGAGAAACCAGAGGTAGGATACATTCAACTAACATGTCAATTCTTTGGACTTATAACTTAACCACTTGCTCCCCTCCCAGTCCATGGAGATCTAGCTAGCTCATAGCTCATCTCATCCTAAAATAAACACAAACATTTGGCCAAAGGAACCACACTCCAAATTCCAGGAACTACAAAGGAAGTTCAGGGTGACTATTTCAAAAGCAAATGTTGTAAACATCGAAAGGTATGTAGGAAGATTCCCACCAGAAGTCTCTTGGAAAATATTTCACAAAACTATCAGTCATATAACACATACTCCAGCATTATTTTTTAGTCATCATAATTTTTTTACACAGACACCAGCTCTTGTTTTACTCACTCTCATGCCTGTGTCCCCATCCAGAAATCTGACATTTGAACTGATCAGGGAAAACAGTGCTACTTTCTGGCAAGCAGATGGGCTGAACAAACTGGGACTTGACTGCACAACGTTGGCCATTCTTCTTCAGCTTAATCAAAGCTGCAGAACAGAAAATATAGGAGGAATAAAGTGATTGTTCCCTTTCTTTAACGGGATTGGCAGCAATGGGTCTCAGATACAACTTTAATTATCCCCTAAGCCTCTCTTAATTAAGATATTTCAATCAAAGACAGACAGGCTCATCTCAACAGCACCTTATTTCACCACAAATTGAAGGCTGAAAGATTCAGCTACTCCCCTTGTGGGAATATTTATTTTATGCTGTGCTCACTGAACAGATTTTGCTTCACTGCCTTTGTAGAGAAGATAGAAAATACATATGTCTCCTCCCACCTTAAAGTTAAATAACAGTGACATATCCACAACTTTCAGCTGAAATAAGTGGGATGTGCAAGTGCTCGCTGCTTCTAAAAGTCTGGCCACCTGCCTAATTCCAATTTGATTTGAAAAATAATTACTGCAAGAGCCGGTGTATTTAATGCTCTGTTATCAAGAAGTTCAGCAAAATTCAACATCTTGAAAATTAAGGAATAGAAAAATCAGGATATTTCAAACCCAAGCTTCTGAAAGCTACAAAGAGTTACACAACCTACACAACTTCTACTATCACTCCATGGGGCTGAAAACTGTAAATGCAGAGTTGTGCAGCATCATGAGCCTGGTACTGAAAGATGTCAAAAAATAGGAGAAATATTGGTTCCCCTGCAGCAAATCCCCTGCATTTGGCTGTAGAGCAACAGAGGGGTCATTGTATTTGGTGTAACAAGAGCAGCATGTTGTGTTTAGGCACACTAGGTAAAGAGGACAGAGCTATGAGATGGATACGCCTATTAGTCTTATTTCCCTACTGACTACAATTTTTGGCCATTGTGGAACACATAAAGAGCATCTCACAAGCTGAGAAGCCCACAAAAACCATGTTCAAATACTCAGCAGCTTTTTCTTCCTCACCTACCTCCTCTTCCCCACCAACTCTGCCTGCTCCCAAATCCCCTGAAATTCCCAGCAAACACTCATACGGTAGTTGTTTCTTTTAGAAAAGCATTTTAAGCAGGAAATACCTCTTCTGCTGTATCAGTAGAAACCACTGACAGGGCACAACATGCTTCCACATCTTCCCCTCACACTCCCCCAATTTCTACCTGCTTGTTTTTTTTGCAATTGGGCTCATCTTAGGCACTCCATGCTCAGCTGACCCTAGATTTGGATACTGCACATTAGTGAGGCATGCCAAATTTCAATGTAATTTCAAAAGTTAGGAGATCTCAAAGTACCAACAATGGTTTGCACCAGGATATCTCAGAGCAGGGTAATACCCCACATCCAGTTCATCTCGTGGTACATTGTGACACAGCTCCCACCAACACAGAATCTGAATGCTTTTTGCTACAGAGTAAAAAATATTCACCACCCAGGAGCAAAAAAGCCAGTCCATGCTTCACCTAAAACATCCCCAATGCTGTAGTCTCATAGACAAAGTGCTCATACAGCTTGACACCCTGGGGTGAGGTACCACCTTCCACAAGAGCAGATCAGAAGATAAGAAGCAAGTTGCTGATCTATTCTCATTCTGACTAATATTATAAGGTCAATCAGAAGGGCATTTAACTTTTGACTGATAAGACAGCTGATTTTTAAATCTCTCTCAGTGTAAAAAATGACTCTTACTAACACAGATTTTCAGAGCAGATGGGGTTATTATATTCATCTAGTCAGATCCTCTATACAATACAGACAATAGAATTTTACCAAGCAATTCCTGCATCAAGCCCACAGTTTCTGGTTCAGCTGAAAAAATGCCTAATCGCACAAAGACTTGAAGTGATGATGAATCTGCCATGTATCTAGGTAAATTGCTCCAAAAGCTAATTATCATAATTAGTTAAAAATTGCAATTTATTTCTCATCTGAATTTGTCTTGCTTTCAGATGCTGTTATAACTCTGGTAGAACTAAGAACCCCTGCTCTTGAAAGCTTCTCTTAATAGCTATGATTTGTCCTTGCCCATAGCCGGGGGTGGGGATTGGAACTAAATGATCTTTAAGGTCCCTTCCAACCCAAACTACTCTACGATTCTATGATTTTTCCACTATGAAGGCAGTTTTTTGACAAATCAACTAAACTTAAAACAAGTCGAGTAAATAGAAAATAAAATTGTGAGACAAAAATACTCACCAATATCATGCTCAGTAGGGTCGAACACAGAATACTGAGGATGCAAGATGTATTTCTCTATTTCAAATGTTTGTGTTACATCGGTTGTTTTATTAAATATATGTTGACCCAGAACTACTGTAATAGTGGATTTTAGTGGACTGTAATAGAAAAGAGAACAAGCAGTTCTGTGATTAGCAAGACAAATGAAAACTATTTTCCAATGGCTGCATACCCCTTGAACTGTTATAACCTCAGCCCCCCATCACATCCATTATTTGCCCTCTCATAATGCCTTGACCTGTTTCCCAGGCTTCCTACCTGCTGAGGCTAGGAAAAAGATAATTCATGTTACAGTGAGTCCCAGGCTCTGTGTGTCCAGATTAATCTAATTAAAGGCTGTTGCTCCTTGACAGAAGGAAAAGGCAATCAGAGGTTCTGTTGCCCAGCTGCTGTCTGGCTAACAAGCACCTTTGAGGGCTATAAACACTTCTTGTTCTAGAAACCTAACTGAGACAACTTTGGCCAGATATTGCCGTTATGTACAAAAATTACTGGGGAAGGAATGGGGACCAGAAGATGAGGCAGGGTGGATGCCTCATTTCTCTGGGAAACCAAGCCCTCAAAAATATCACAGGCATGTGTCAAGATTTGAAAAGCGTTCACAAATTGACAGTTCAGGAACATCTGGGCAGCTTCCACCTAAGAGCTATCACCACTTCTGCTCTGAGATTAGATTGATCTGTGTTAAATCTCCTGTCTAGAATAAGAATCATCTTGGTGGATGAAGGTTCCGACAGTACACTGATCTGATGAGGAAAACCACACTTGGAGGTGAATGCAGTTTTTGCAATTCACACCATCTTTTTTAGCCATCGATTGTTTACCTTAAAAAGATCACAGTCCTTTCATATCCAGTGTCATAGGACAGAAAACTAGTGAGAACCAGTACAACAGTTGGGAAGAAAGGGGCATTTGGGAATAATCAGGATGAAAACAGTGCTGTTCAGGAAAAGCACTTAATTCTCTAGCTTTGAAAGCAACAGAATTAAAATTTACTCTTCTTTTAGAACTAATTTAATATTCATGTGCACAAGTCTGAAATGAATTTATTTAGCAAGTGTCTTGAACACTGGAGCACTCATGTTTTGCTCTCCAGTGCAGGAGTAGAAAATACCTGCTGTCACGCGTCATACACAAATGCAGAGTGGCTAACATCACTGCAGCTGCCCTCGTTGTACTCCTGTGCATCAGCAAGTGTCCATCAGATACAAAACTACAAAAGAACTGTGGACTTTTCTCCAGTGCTGAGCATGAAGCAATGGTCAACAATAACATACTTAAGAGGAAAGAGATTCTGTCTAAGTGCAGCACATTCAGCCGCCAGCTACCTTGCGACAGTCACTATGCTTATAATTCTTTTAAAAAAGGAAAATTCAAAGTTCATTCTTTTACAACTGGAAAACAAGAGGACAACAGAACTTTCTTCAATCTATATAAAAGGCCAGGATTTTCTCAGTATTCTTACAGTGGCAAACCAACCCGCTCAGAAATCAGATTTTGGGGCCTATAAAAAGAAGTGATTCCTGGAACAGTATTTAGAAGAGATTTTAAAGGCACTGAATGGTTCTACTATGACTGAAAGATAGTTCATTCAGGGAAAAAAGAAATGAAACAGGAGTGGGTACAGAAAAGGAAACAAAGCAAAACAAAAAAGAAGTTATCTGCGCAGGTATCTATTGTCGCCTAGCGGAAACCAGTTGCAACTGTGGCTAACAGAGGTACTAAACGTAAGAAAGAGTGCAAATTACAATGCAGCAATTATGGAAAATCTGTATGTACCAAACCACCAGCTGGAAGTGGGTGGAAATGTCCTGAATAGCTGCCAAAGTTAGTAGCTATTTCACAACATTTGAAAAACAAATGCGTTGTGGCTCGAGAACCAAATGCTTCAGTACAGCATTCACAATGGTATTATTAGCTCTACAAGCTATCAGTGTATGCATTCTGGCACAAGGTTTTCCATTTCTCTTGGCTTCTTTACTATGCAAAGGAACAACGGGTATGAAATGATGTAATGTTTTTTCCCATCTATGTGCTTATACGGAAATCAGAAAAACTGTTCAGCAATCGTATAAAGTGCAATATTTAGAATAAAGTAAGAGCATCCTGTGGTCAATACTCTCTCCAGTGTCCCACATGAGACCAAAAAAAAATAATAGATGAAAAAGCCCCACAAAACACCTCTCAAGGAAATCAGCCTCAAAGATTTAACAGTTCAGTTCTTCCCTTTGGCTCAGCCCACTCTATCTGTGTCAACCAACAGTATTGTCTTGAATAAATCAGTGCTTGGCCATCACAGCCACAGCAGTGAGCAGTCATCTCTATTATATCTCAAAGCAGATATAAACACCCAAAAAAGTAACTGAGAAGAGAATTAGATATATCTCCATGCAGACTCCTGCACTTGCAAGCTCCCATTCTATGTCCTGCTCTGCATTACCTTATTCCATCAGTCAGGTCATTTAGTCACTTTAAGACTTCTTAAGGAGCAAGATATGGGCTTATGCGATAATAGGACTCTAAGCTATTTCTTAGCTCATAAAAGGCAACCAAATTGCCAGAAACTCTTTTTGAAACATTGGTCTTTTATAACCTCATCTTCTTTCTTACTTATTTCTGTTTGGGTTTGTTGTGAGTCACAAGCAGACTCTGAGGAGGAGAGGACCTACAGTCATGTTAATGGGTGAGTTTACCTGTTAGCAAAGCAGTGTGCTGCTGACACAACCCAGCAAGTCTGAATAAGGCTTCCACCGCAGAAACTCTCTCCAATATATATAGCTGCTGCCCAGGGATGAGATCCAGGCAGGGACGAAGATCCCCCAACAATCCTAGGTCTCACAAAACTTCTTTTTTTGTGTCTTCTCCCACATGGTCTTCTGGTAACTGCAAAACTATCTACATTGTCTGGAACTAGTGGCTTCCTTTCCCTGCTTGCTGAGACATAAAGGGATATGGCATCAGACTATAAAGGACTGGAAATTTTATAAGCATCTTAAAATGGGAGGTTTGTTAAATTATCATTAAACATTCACGTACAACTGAATCTCATTCATGCGACTTGCAAGACTGAAAGCTATGTCTATTCCCAACGCTGGCTATGCCTGTACTACAGTAAAACAAATGCTGTGAAAGTTCCCAGACACTGTTTCATTTACCCATAGATATACAACCTTCACTACCCGAGGAGGCACAACAGAATGCATGGTACATCACATCTTCATTTGTCGATTCTGCACTGGGCTTTGCCATTGCAATCGCAAAGACTAGGACGCTTGTGTTAGTATTGCCTACTGAATACATTAGAACCAAAGAAGGAAAATAAAAAGATGTACTTTATAAACTTCTGTTTCAGATTACAACTATGTTCTGAAAGTCAGCTACAACATTAACGACAACTAACTAATAGTTTAGGGAAGAGCAGAATCCTCAGGTTTTGGAATTAAACGCTATGCCTCATTATGGCTTCAGGCTCCAGTCCTTCAATTTGCTTACAGAGGCCCATTCACTTCTCTCGGCCTGTAATTCCCTGAGTGATGACAATTTGTACCAAAGCATTAATCATTTCTGTGGTCTTGCATGTTCTAGCAGAAAAGTTGGTGATATTGGGATAATTGTGACCGAAAGCAATAGTGTGACACCACTATTGTTTCAGGACAAAAATCACAGCTCAAAAAAATGCAAGAGAAACCTGTTGTTGCCATTGGATTTAATGCAAGCAATAAAATATTCAACACTCCTGGAAACAGTAGAACATTCAAAATTATACAGTGGAAGCTTTTTCTAGTATCAATTAACCTTTCTTCATGCATTCATAGCATGGGTTTTAAGAGAGCTTTTACATACCACAGGATGGAATATCACAATACTCCCAAGACAAACTGTTGTCCTTCATGATGTAGCACCATGGCTTCTCATCATCATCTGGATTTCTAATTAATTCAGGGAGATAGTAAATTACAAGCATTAAACACAGCATTGTTCCAGGCTTCCCAGAGGCTTTCTGCTTTTTCCTCTTGCACCATGAAGAGGACTGACAGGACTCTCAGGTTTTGAGCCACCTGATGAAGTGCTGAAGCAGCTGCTAAGCCCTAAATGCAGCCTTTCAGTAGAGTTCATCATGCTTACCGGCAACCCAGTCTACAGTTCTCTAGGACCTGAAGTACAGACACATGACTAAACACCTGTAAAATTTGCCTACAAGTATTTGGATGCATGAACATGTTCACATGGTTTAAATACAGCCCACACTGAAGTGTTTTAACAGATAGCAGCTCATCTATTTTCAGGACTAAATCCCATGGGAGAGGTTCCTTTTTTTAGGTGATTTTATTAAGCAAGGAAATTCCAACACAGGTAGATTCATAGAAAATCCATCACAAGAATAGCTAGCACAGACGAATTTGGGAAGCTCAGATTCACATTCCCTGGAGAGTCTGAGGAAATGAAAATGTTATGTTCCTCAAAAAGAAAAAGAAATAAAAGGAATATCAGTTTAGCCCTTTGTTACCTTGGTATTAAACAAGTTTTTTTTTAAAACAGAAACTATATTTTTTCAATATAGTTTCTCCCTGGTACAGCCTAATTGTCTTTATCAATGCTTTATAAGTAACCAGAAATTTGCCCAATTTACTCCTCCAAGAATATAGGTAAACTTTGAAGGTGCAGAAAGATGTTCAGTAGAGCAAGAAAAATAGACAAGGCACTTCAGGGCTCCAGATAAACAGTAATGCTAATTTCAGCTGGATTTATCAGAAGCACTGTCTATTATTGTAAGGTTCTTCAATATATTTTTTTTTAATATAACTGCTTTTCAGAAAAAGATTAAAGCCCTTTCAAATTCTCAGAACTGAAGCAGCAACACAGGTTGAGTCATCTTCCACCAACAATGTTTCTAAATTAGACTGTTTGAAGAAGAAGATATCTGCAGGATTATATAGTGCAGCAGAGATATCCCCAGAAATTATAACAAGCTGACAAAAAAAGTGAAAAGCTTTTTTCTCAGCTCTGCAGAACATGAACACATCAGCTCCTACACCATTTTGTTCTCTGCATTTCAAATCTGCAAGTGAATATTATGCTTAAATGATGCAAATCAAAGGGATCAAGTTTTATCAAAGCATAAAATATGTGCCTGGTAAATTGCCATACAGTGCTGGGACACTATGAATCTCATACCTAAGTGCTTGGATTGGGACCAAGCCTTGGAATAGAAGCCGATCTGGGCTAAGGGAGGGTGTAGGAGCTGCTTATTTTCATTTTGTGTTTTAAGGAGAAGAAGAGCTACTTTCAGCATGCATACATGCTTTTTTTCATCAAACAAACTAGGAAGTGCAGTACTGATTTTCCAGATATACTGGTCTAACTTCCAGATGGGGGGGGGAATACACAATAAAAAGAACCCCATCCCATATCACCAAAATCTAGACATGAACCAATAATTTAAGGAGAATCATCTAAAGTTTGCCATTCCCAGCATTTGATCATTTCCACTATTCTATCTAAACTGGAGCATTTCCTTTATTTGTGGATATACATTGAAGATCTCAGAGACAGGGGGAACATAATGTCACTGAGGAGAAAGCACGAACCTACCTACCACAAGCTATTTTCATTACAGCTGAACAGAAAACTTCATCAGAAATGCAGTTTATTGATACATGGGTCCATCAAAATTGAAACGCTGTCAAATCTTATTTGGCAATAGATTTGGTTTGGAAGAAAACCAGGAAAGAATTTTGACATCCCATTTCGACATTACTGAAATACAGCGCTTTGATTTTTCATTTTCAAATAACTTTTAACTTTTGAAAATGTTTTCCTTTATGTTACTTGTTTCACAATATCAGAATTAGAAATAAAAGGTTAACCATTTCAATTTGGCTACTGCATTTCTTTTCCCTTTTGCATAGTCATTTATGAACAATTTCAAAGGTTTTGCGCTATGGTCTTGCTTGAGAAAAATAAAATAAAAATCCTTGGGGGGGGGGGGGGAATGACCTGGAATTTCCAACATTATTTTGTATCTGAGCTTCTCTTGAAAGACCCTTGATTTAGCCTATCTACTAGATCTTGTATTCTGTACAATTGCATGCCCTGTGTCAGGCTGTTAAGTCAGTCTAGCTTTTCCCTGGCAGGGGTAACACCTGCTTTGAGATTCCTGCCCTTCTCACTTCCACAATACATACTTCTCTTGACTTACAAACACAGGGCAAAGGAGAACTTTTCTCACCTGCAATAAGAGAACGGCCCCAAGCCAAGCTGTACTGCTTTCTCAACACTGTCAACATGAAGCTCTTGGTACAGCAAGTCTGAATTCCAAGGCAAGCAGCTGTGTCCAGAAATGGTTGTCTTTGCCGTACCTCTGTACTCTGTGCCATTGCCAACATAGCACCGATGGTTGGGTACTGGCAAAATACAAGATACTGGTCAGGAACCAATGCAAATTACATGTTAAATACTTATTTCACAGCTGATGTCCCATACGAGAGCCAGTGGGACCAATTCTTTGTAGTGCCTTTCACCTTTCACAGGAACTGAATGCAACAAAGGAGCATTTTTTTTAATTGAAAAAGAATCCTGTTTAAAATTAGTAGTGAGTTAGCCTTGTTTAACACATGCACAAATAGCTATTCAACAGGCAGAAAATTAAACCTAAAATTTGTACTGCGTATGGGAGATTTTAGTCAGCAATCTGCAACACAGTCAGCAATATGGCTGGGATTCCTCCTGTCTAATTTTAGACACAACTGAGCTCATCACTGGAGACTCCTTCTTTAGTCAATTAAGAGAAACAGGCATTTCTAGCACCAAGCTGATCCAGCCTGCTTTAAGTGACTTTTTTTAAGACGAGATGAATGGTGCCATGCAGTCTTGACTACATTGACTGAAATCTCCATTGACAATAAAGGGAGCTTAATTCAACCAGCTCAGAGACATCTGTGTTGCAAAGTAATGAAAACCATCCTGCCCTTCCAGCAAGTGATTAAAAGGCCTGATTTTGAAACATACTTCTTTTTATACCTCATACATACCCATATATATATATACTGTGCCCATGTATGTTATATACATGTAACTAGATATCGCACATACATCAATTTTGTAAAAAGAAACTTGAATAGTAGATTGAATTTGCTTATTTAAAACACATTTCCTTTTCACCTGCACATGGGTTATTTCTTCAAGTAGGTCTGACACATACATATTCTATGACCTGTATACCCAGCTGCCAAGATCTATCAACAGCACATACCAGCATTATGGCTGAAAAACGTATGTGGATGCATTTGTATATCAATAGCTACACTAAGCAGAAAGTCTACACCTCAAGACACAGCTCAAAGTATCCCAAAGGAAACACAAAACCATCTAATGTACAAAGAGGATTAATTGTGACTTGAGCCCCAGAGGGCTTCTTAACCCAGCCATGTCAGTGTGAGTTATCCTTGACATCTGCAAGACTGGTGGAATCTTCTTCTAAACTTATAAACATGCTTAAATATATATCATCATGATATTGCCTGACTGTTGAAAAACACACTGTGAGGATGATCTATCACACTACAGAATGTGGACAGCTCTTGCCAAATATCTCTTTACTTTGACAGAACAAGGAGACACATGAACTGAGGCCTAGAGCTAGCATTAAAATGTATCACAGCACTGAACTGCTTATGTCAATTATTTTTAAAAGTTGCTAGTGTATCAACAGACTTCAAAATCACAAGAAAGCATAGGAAGAGGTCCTATTTGAGACCTAGAGGTCAAGAAGTTTGGTGCAAGTCCTTCTGTGTGAGTTAGCATACAAATATGTGGCAAAATTTGCTTTCTTGCTTGGCCTCCAGACACTTGTGAGATGATGAAACAGCATTTTCTCCCACTTGCACCCTGAATCAAATTCTTTTTATTTCAGTAAGTATGAATATAACATTACATCAAACTCATATTTTAGCAACCATAATCTAGGAGCTCCCAGAAAATAATTTGTCTATCATTTGTATCCCTAGCAATAGTAACCACTTCTTGGCAACCCTACCATTTATTTTCTGGGCAAGTTGCGAGTTATGCTGCTTTGTTTGCCTGAAAGAGTGTCACAAAAATACCATTATGCCGCATGCTAAATTCTTTCAATTATCCGTGGAAGTGCCAGGTGCTATTTTTATTTGTACTGTATTTATTACATTCAGAAATGATTTAGAGTTGACTACTTTTATGAGAATGAAACAAGAAATTCTGTTTTGGTACAGAACCAGGGCCATATTCTGCAATATCCGTGGTTTAGACATCTTGCAAATGGTGTTTACAAGTGCTCATCCTTGTTAGGCTTAAAATCCAATACATTTCTGCTTTATCAGGTCTGCCTGTCATTGCTAAAGCTGCCAGAAGATTTTAGCTGGAAGAATTTGGACACTTCCTAAATCATCCCTCATGTTCTCCTTCTGTAACTAAGAAGTTTAGATTACATGTTGCACTTGTTGAGAGGAACAGTGATATCTCTCAGACAGTTCTTTCTTCTTTTCAGTTTTATGAAGAATATTTTGGGCACAGGAGTAAAGTGACTTAAACTCATATCTTGTGGAGAAGCATCTAAGTTAATACAGTTGTTTCATTAGTAGCTTTCCATTGATCTATTCTCCACTCCAGCAAGCTGTATTCGACTGGTTTGCAGTATCAACACAGTACCCACATCACCACTCATTAAAAGGCATTGTATGCATCTAAGACCATTGAGAAGTACGTGCAAAGCTGAGTAGATCACCTGTAGTTCAGGAGAAACAGTTTTCCAAAAGAATCTCTGCAACTAATTCAGCCATACAGATCTTTTGCTTCTAATACTCTTTTTTCTTTCTGCTGTAGCACTAAAAAAAATCTCTTTTTCCTTCTTTGTCAGAAATGATGTGTAGGTGGTCTGCTTTCAGCAGTTCTTGAGGGATTGCTCTGGCTGGGAATTGTTCTTTCCCAATCCTATATAGCTTGTGCAACTTCTCCTAACTCTGAAACATATTTATTTTGCTATGTGGAAGAAAGGAATGGACAGCATAATATATGTATTTTTCCTGTTCATTCGCTTCCCTCTGGTACTGTCAACCACTATGTTGAGTAGAAATAACCTAAACTTTCAGATGAGGAAAGTTTTGATGCAAACACAGATTCAAGTTAATCTGCAGACCTATGTCACTATCACCACTGTTCACTTCTTCTCAGGAAAAAAAAAAAAAAGTAAAACTAGAAATAATTTTTAAATCCCAAAGTTTTAAATAGTTCGCATAAAACATTCTAGTTGTGTTGGGATGGCATATTTTATCTGCATGTCACACCAATTCTTTGCCTTTTCATTTTTCAGTAAAAAGCAGTTTCAGGTCTTAAAATTAAAATGAACCTGAAATAGCAGTTATCCAACCAGTTCTAATTACTAACTTCCTGAGAACACTTCACAAGACTTTTTGTCAGCAGATCTTGCTTCAAAGTTCTGTAGTTATATACTTGACATTTTTAGGAGTTTCTTTTGTAGAAAACGATGTCTCTTTTAGATTTTCTTTTCTCCAAAACAGCAATTTTGCTAATATTTTTGAGGTTTGACTGTATTTTATTTCCAGAGAAGTTGTTTCATTCTGTTAATAAAACTACATTTTTCCCCTTATGGTTCTAATGCTGGGATGGTATAGTTTTCAGTAACTCATTCAGTAATGCCTTGTTTTATCCCTGAACATCCCGTTATGTTGTTATTAAATACAATGTTAATTTGTTTTTTTGTATTGCTCTATATCAGCTGATGTAAGCTTCTGCTTAGAGTTGGCTTTACAAAAGATCTTCTCCAATGTCTCAATTATCAATTATCCAATGGAAGAATTCTTTAGAAAATCGTAAATTAAAACAGAACCTTGGTGGAATTAGAAGAACATCCTTCATCCACAGCTTTTCCTGGAGCACATGTCCAGTCTTCTTGTAGTGCCACAGGAAGCTCCAGAGGCAAAGGCTTGAGTGCTTGCCCCTACATCCCCTGCTCTGGTCAGAGAAAGCACTCGCTAGATAGAAGCTGGTTTGCAAGACAGCATTTGTAAGTCTGAGGCCTTTCTTATAAATCTATCAATGTATATTTCCACCTAATCCTGTTTCATCTATTAACAGTGAAAATGAATAGCAATAAGCAATGAAATTTTATGCCTTTGAATTGTTTACAGTTTACATTGCCTCAGCATTGCAGGATGTCTTGCTCTCCAAGGCATCGTTTGCAAGGGTATAAGTTTCCTTCCTATATGAGCTGACCCATTGGATGCCTGCCTTTTGGATCACTGAATCCATCATTTTTTTGGTTCACCTAGAAGTTCCCTAATCTCCTTTCCAGAGTAGCCATGAGATCTCCTCACAGATGAAAGGAGTAAAAGTCTTTGATTTCAGTGAGCTGCACTTTCCTCTGCTGCAACGGCAGCTAACCACTAGTCTGAGCTGGCAATAAATACAATATTCATAGAGATTGCTATTACAGGCATCACAGTCCATCAGATAAAACACTGAAAAAACCCAGGTGTTCCAAAAACAATAAGGTAAGTATTTCTGTGCACAATGAAACGAACCACACAGAGAGCTTTAAAGGACATCCACATTAACCTAGCACTGCACCACAAGGAAGATTTGGTTTATCTTTCATTGGCACTCTTTGCCACTGAAAATCTCTGTAAAGATCTAGGAAGGTGGCCAGGTGTGCACTGACTGCACTGAAAAGAGCAGTTGCCATCTCTTTCACTCTTTGATGATGGAAATATGTAGTCTAAGTTAGCAGAGCCAGGAGATTGCATGGCAGCACCCCCAGGACAGGACTGCTCCTGGCTTGAAACAAATTGCATGTCTGTGAAAGCAAGAATAACAGCATGCACTGTAGCTTTCAGGGTGTGAAAATTAATGAACATAAACCCCAACTGAAGAATAAAGGAAGCCATATATCTATTTACCTGTGCTTCTATATAATTCAGTAATATATCTATGATGCTTATCTAGATTTCAATATTCCTCTTTGGACTTACGATTTACTACAACAGGAGATAATGCATGTCACTAATTTAGACCAAATAACTGATTCAAATAGCTGTGCTGTCTCCTGGTTTTTTGAATAACGATAACACCTCTGGACTGACAGAACCTAACACTGAAACAAACCCCTGTTGACCCTGTAGCCTGATTGTGAAACACATAATCTGTCAGAGCCAGAAAATAGGCAGAAATGTGGAAAAATCAGCATCCATTTGTAATGAATTAAATTTAATAGAAATTAACCATATGAAATAAGAATGGATTTCAGACTGTGAAAATAAAGTGATTTATATAGCACAAAAGGTCTCCCCAAGTTGCATTGTAACATAAGGATAGCACACTCCATTCACTGAAACTAGAATATGTTTAATACATTTCTTCTTCAAAGTAACTTTCTACAGTGTACTTGCAAGTACTTAAATCATCTGAGGTAAAAAATTAAGAGCTTTATGTTTCTTACAAAAGTTAATCTACGAATCTGTCTTCTGGGTAAGATAAATTCCTCCATATAGAGTTTTAAACCTGGAACTCTATGAAATCTGACAGTATTTTCTTATATCTGAGAAAAGAAATATCTTAGATAAGAGGAACAGCTGGCTCTTTTTCCATTTCATTTTTCTATTGATTATCTTCAATTCTCGCACAATAGTTATGATTGCCGAGTCATATACACAAATGAATACGTAGGTATATAGAGCTGAAAGGAGTAATGTATTTAGGAAATGAGTTGCCAATCAGTAAGGGAAAGAAATTCCAGCAGCAACAAGCAAATCCCAGTGTTATATTATTTTGACAGGAACATAACCTGTTTCATGTACTACCTTATAGGAATTCCAGGAGTATCAGGGTAATTCATAGTGAAAGCTTTTATTCTTTTGAATAAACCTGTAGGTCCTTATGTGTTAAGAGTATGAACCACATAAGTCATAGAATCATAGAACAGTCAGGGTTGGAAAGGACCTTAAGATCATCAAGTTCCAACACCCCTACCATGGGCAGGGACACCTCACACTAAATGATATCACTCAAGGCTCTGTCCAACCTGGCCTTGAACACCGCCAGGGATGGAGCATTCACAACCTCCTTGGGCAACCCATTCCAGTGCCTCACCACCCTTACAGCAAAGAATTTCGTCCTTATATCCAATCTAAACTTCCCTTGTTTAAGTTTGAACCCATTACCCCTTTTCCTATCACTACAGTCCCTAATGAAGAGTCCCCCCTCAGCATCCCTATGGGCCCCCTTCAGATACTGGAAGGCTGCTATGAGGTCTCCACGCAGCCTTCTCTTCTCCAGGCTGAACAGCCCTAACTTTCTCAGCTGATCTTCATATGGGAGCTGCTCCAGTCCCCTGATCATCCTCGTGGCCATCCTCATGGACTTGTTCCAACAGTTCCATGTCCTTTTTATGTTGAGGGCACCAGAACTGCACACAATACTCCAAGTGAGGTCTCACAAGGGCAGAATAAAGGGGCTGGATCACCTCCTTCGACCTGCTGGTCACGCTCCTGTCTCCAGTCAGGAAAAGAAACAGGATGTATAGCAACTAATTTTGGTGAAGGATGAGCAGTTGCTCTATAGAAAGTAATGATAAGGGTTTCTGAAGCACATGAAGCACCCAGCATGGGCTGGTGGGAGAAAGGCAATGGGAGAGACAACGTAATGGAGACTTTTGCATTAATCCAAGGGGTAAGCTGAAAGCCTGTGAGCTGCTTAACCATTTCTACCACGTTGTGCTTTCAACCACCTTCCTAACTGACAATTATACAGCAGAATAGGTTGTGTGGATTAAGAGATGTCAGTACCCTCACATTTCAAGAGATGTGCCCTCTATAAAACATAATTAACTGACACCACTGTCATGCCTCAAATAAAAGAAGACCTTTATGGTTTTGAATTAACCAGCATCCAATGACTAACACTGCTGCCAAGTCAGGCATTCTATCATAACATTAAGTACTAAGCAGCGTCTTCATATTAGTAGCTGCTAATACTAATTGTGTTAATTTATAGTAGGATTAAAACAAAGATTTGTTATCTAAAAACACACCACTATAGAAACACAGCAGGCAACATAGAAAGCTTAGTGTCCACCAACATCTGGAAAAAACATATATTTGTAAAAGTAAGGAAGTCTTTTGTTGGTCTTGAACCTGCTGCTATCTCTGTCCAAAGAAATTTTTGACAGTTCCTTGGAATTTGCCTAGTCACTCAATCCTTACAGAGTTAATCCTTGCTGTATGCCATACTGCTACCGATATAGCTCAGTGGCTTTCTCTTCTCTAGTCCGCATTTGCCAAGATGTCAAATGTAAATGACTAATCCATATCCTCCATGCAAATGGTGCTTCCTACCTTTGCATTTTTCTTTGTATCAGCCAAAATCTTTATTATGATTCCTAACTCTATAAAGAAACCTAGGAGATCAGAGTAGCCTCCCATTATCGCACAACTCCATAAATGACACCTTGTAATTCTTGCAAAGCCACGTTTACTGCTAGTTTCCTGTTCTCCATCAGCTATATTGGCACTTGGTGCAATGAATCAGAGGTGGGTTCTTAGTTGATAATGCCATGCTCCCTCACTCCTTCATCTTTCAATCCCTCCTACCATTTATCATTGCAGGTAATAGTTTACTAGATCTGGTTTTTCTCCATGTAACTTCAGCACTATTTCAATTATTATGAAATAATTCAAAATCTGATGAAAATCCAACCCACCGCTACTACTTCTGCAACAGTGCCTAAGGCTTTCTCTAAATTGTCTTTGCCTTATTAACCCTTGCCCTAGCCTCATACAACCTTCCAGAGGACCCATGAAAATTTAACCCAGCAAAAAACTTAAATCGCCTCTCCAAGCCACATCAAATTGTAATGATGCTTTTCTGTCTGCTGGCTCTGACCTTGTTATTACACCTCACCCTATTTCTTTTGTTTTTTCCTCTGTGATCCTAGGAAATAAAGAATCAAACACTAACCCAAAAGCATTCTAGTAGATTATAGATAACTTGGTAAACAAATCAAATAGCAAAGACTCATTATCTTCTTTAGTCTCCTTCAGAAGAAAAAGACTTAAAACTTTCCCTCCAGCCTCCAGAGCTGAATTTCCTTTACTGAAGTACCTACATTAGCAGAAAACTGCAAACACCCTGTTTCAGTAAAACAACCACTAAAAGAGTGGGTTTGCTGTCTTCTTCTCTTCTTTTATTACCTCAAACTCCCCCAGTTTAACCCCCAAAGATTTGGCCTAGAGTTTTTTTTCCCTGTATGTAGTTATATATTCAGCTATTCTGTCATCTCCCTTTTCTAAAAATCTTCAACCTATTTCTGACATACAACACCACATCTCCTTATGTAACCATAAGCCTTCCACAATTAGCATTCCAACTCATACTTTCTTTAAAGCTATGGTACCCCTCTAATTCAAACACTAGAAAACATGAAGAGCTTTCAAAAATAACTTTAGCAACTTCATACTTCATCATGACCAAAACACTAGCAAAAACATCATTGTTACCTAAACTTTAATCCAAAGAAAAGTTGAAACATATTATCCTCCATGTTGTCCTCCCAATGCTCCCAAATCTATCCTCTACTGAAACACACAACCACAATAAAACAAATCCAGACAGGCTCTCCATGCACCGCTTACTTTTCATTCTAAGCTTAATCATGAAAAACATCAAAATTTGCCATATCTCATCTATTCCACTGATTTAGTGTGTTACATGGCTACCTAAATATTTCATATGATAAATATAATAAATATCACATGTAATATAATAAATATTACATGGCTATCTTATCTTCACAAATAGTACTACAAGAACATACCCTGAACTGTTGCTGAGTCCTAACACAACAAATGGGCCAGAAATAAACCCCAGCTAGCCATAAAAGACAATGTACCACTCAATGATTAAGGTAATCCTAGACCCTAAAAATCCAGT
Source organism: Neopsephotus bourkii (assembly GCF_033783945.1). NCBI lineage: Eukaryota > Metazoa > Chordata > Aves > Psittaciformes > Psittacidae > Neopsephotus > Neopsephotus bourkii. The sequence continues at coordinate 675,758 of NW_026902160.1, read as the reverse complement.
TGAAAGCTAAAAAACCATTGCAATAAGTACCGTTAAATCCCACCTCAGTTATCCACATGTGACTACGAACTATTCCTCTGATCAACAGTAACACAGCCAAGCCACCTACAGAGACTAAACATTTCAGGAAAAACTTTGCAACTCATTAAACAGAATGAAGATTCCCCACTAACATACTCTTCAGTAAATCAGGAATAAACCTAAAAACATAAATGAGACTCCCAAATTTACTGCCACCCCACACACAAAATCTGTAACAAAGCAGTGTTAAGGAAAAGGAAGTGCTTTTACCCCAGGAAATGGGGCAAAATACGTATTTGTTTCCACCTGCATATCAGCTAAGTCCAGCAGTGTGGATGCAACAGTGGGGTTTCAACCACAGAAACCTAAAAGCACCAATCCCTTAATACAAAATCTACAACTCCTTCCTTCACCCTCCAATTCCCTTTAACATCTCCATAAATTCATATCATAATGAATTATGTGTCCGCTGGCCAAATAGCTCCTCCTCTTCCTTTAGCTGTGTGTGCTCTACATTCACCCAGCGTCTCTATCGTGACTCCTATCTGTTCAAAGAAACATAAAATGTCGAAGTGATTTTACAATTGCATGTTCATAACTGTTTTTCACAAGTTATCACCTCCAATGAAGTTAAATACTTCTGAAGTTAAACATCTCCCAGAAAATTACCTCTCCACTCCACCTGCCTATACCATCTTGTGCTGAAGATAAAATAACACCCTCACATCCTTCTGAGGTATCACTTCTTCCCCACATTTATCACTGATGAAGTGATTGGGTCTGGGTCACTTTTGTAACATCTCTGTACAATGAGACTACTATTGTTACTCATGGTTGGATAATTAATTATGAATCCTCACCTAAAGCCTGGGTCCAGATCTCAATCAGCAAGATCTCTGCCTCTGAAGTGAATGTAAATACTCTCTTAATACAAAATCCTTATTCCTGAAAATAAGTGCATGTTTAAAGGCAATTTTTATGAATTAAACTTAATTTGAAATGGATTTTTGAACAATTTTAAACAGCACTGTTTGGGAACAAATTTGTTGGTGGTGTATCTGATTTCCTTTGAAACTGTACTGAAATCTTATGCATATAAACTCTGTTAGAACTTCTTTTAAAATGGCAGTTCTTTCTTTAGTACTGAAGGTTGCTTCTTTAAGGACTAGAAAATAATGTGTTACCACAAAGAATAGAAATCTATATTAGAAACTGTCTTTTGTATATCAATCTCCTTTTTTTATAGATATCTCCTATGTTACTTTTATCACCTCCCATATTTTTTTGTCAGCTCATCATTCGCCAGTAGCTGCATGGCCATTATGATAATGGCTTGGCAATATATATACATATATATATATATAATTATTGTTTGCAAGAGAATTTTAAGATCAGTGAAAAGATGATTTTTGAGTACTGACAGGGACCCTGTAGCCCAAAAAAAGGAACAATGGACAGATAAATAGGTAGCTGCAAAATCACAAAAGTTATGATTATTCTGTTACTCACTGTTCAGAGGGGGGAAATGAAATTATCAGGCAGTAGGTTTTAAGCTAACAATAGAAAATACTGTTTCTCATCACATCTATTTAAATTCTGGAACTTCTTGACATGGCATGCTGTGAAAGGGAAAAGTATGAAGGAGTTCTAAAGAGTTTAGACAAATTCAAGGAAAACAGGTAAAGGTCTATCAAATATGATGGTCCAGCTACCTGCTAAGAAAATGCTCAACCCGGAAAAGGAATTCCTAGGTATTTCCTGCTATTTACATTACTTTACTGTAGACTCTACAAAGTAGCAGACATCCTCTGCTTTGCCAGTGCCAGTCACAATAATACTTAGAACTGACCCAGGATGGCATTTCATTTATTAATATTGGGGTTGAGGTGAGAGGGTGACATCAAGATAAATTACCTGGCTTTCCATTAGAAACACATGAATACTGGTTATTCTTTGTAGAAGTCAAGGGCAGGGGACATTGGGGAGACCTCAAACATCACAGCCCAATAATATTTCAGGGTACTCATTGTTTATTGAATTTTTTCTTTATTTAACCAGAAAGAAGACATTTTTTTGCATCCCAATTTGGGTTGCTTCTATAAATGAATAATTTAGAATAAAGTACATTTTGGAGACACTGTAACTTGCTCTGTATCAAGCACTATAAGCATAAACCATTCAGACTAAAGGGTGACCTCACAATTCAGTCCTGTTAGACAAGGGAAACTATACAAGGCTGTAAAAAAGGAAAAGAAAGCAAAAAGCCAGATGTGCTCACAGCATCAAATTGAAGGTTTGAAGAAAAAATTAATCCAACATATATTTAAAAGTCAGTTCTGTGTGCTCTCAGAGCACAAGCTCTGGGTGCTTGCACCAGAACGTCATGGCCCTGGTGTGAAGATGCCATCATGTCTACAGGCTCCAGCACCAACTTAATTTTAGAATTACTAAATCCTGGCAAAGAGGCTTTTTTTTTTCCGTTTCTAAACTCATTTGCAAGGCCCTGACACATACACACAATCCTCCAGTTCCCGTTTTGTGTGGGGGTGTTAGGCAGCTGAGTGCAGATGGATTGTAAGCATCTAGAGCCATTTGTTTAGCAAACCAAATGTGTGCTTGATTATTTTCAAGTAATCAAAGAGCACCTGCTTATTTCTTGTTTCAGCTAAGCAGACAGAAACCAGTATTACAGCTATAACACTGTCATCCAGATATTTATAATCCAGGACATGCTGGGTGAATGTTTGTGCACATTTTGGGCATGGGAAGCTGATAACGAAATAGGAATTGGAAAAGCAGTTTCATGTGAAGATGAACAGTGCACAGTTCTGCCCAGGACACCAGGTCTCACATGTGTCATACACATACAGCCCCTCACTCACATCCATGCAGCAGCATTCACAAAGCATGGGACAAGTGTCCCTAGCACAACTACAGCACAAAAATCCAGATATCACTAAAATATTGCTCCTTATGAAGGACTTAATCACAAGCCCATTTTGCACAATTCATCTGGTACCTGGTGAGTGAAGGTTCAAGACCAGTTCATATGTCATTTAATTTGCCAGTTCTGCTATTTGTTATTCCAGGTGTACTGCTGGTCTCCCAGATCATTTCTTTCCCCAGCTTAAATAGCTGGCTACAGCATGTCAGCTATCAGAATACGAAAAAAAGAACACCAGACGCCAATTCCATTGTTCATTACCATGATTTTTCACCACACCATGCTCTCAGAACAACTAGGTGACCACATAGCTACTGGGAACCTTGTCTTCAATTTTGATGAGCCCTGGGATTTATATACTCAGAAAGACATTGCCAGTAAATTGATGGGATCAAAGACCGATATGAATAAAAGTCTATTGTAATTTGTGCCTAAAACCTGCTCTCTTTGAAAAGTAGCCACTGATATAACTTGAGGATTTAGCATGCAATTAAGCTTTACAAGCAGTTTTAACCTCTGCAGTGAGAAATGTTAAGCCTTATGGAGGAAAACTATATCAAAAACTATGTCACGGCTAATAAGAAACCACACAGAACTAACGTGGGCATCAAAAAACAGATTTCTCTGCCTTGATACACCAGTTCCACTAAAGGTCTTTAGGTAAACTATACTGGGCTAAAGGTGCTGTTAAATTAAAGAAGTAGATAACTCAAACAAAGGGTGTGTACTTTTAGTCTACTTCACACAATAATCTGGTGCTACCAAATATAGTCAACTGCCAGATTTTGTCAAAGTATAAATCCCTGCTCCATGAAGGGTTGCATAGAGTGGGGAAGTGTTTGCAGTAGAGTACCGCTCTGAGACTGACGCTGCAAAATGGAGCTATGAGCTTATTTTATGGGCATGAATAATTGGATTAAGAATTCTGTGTTTAATTTTCCATGGAGTCAAGGACATGAACAAATATTTTTAGAATCGAGGTGTTGGTGGTGAAGAGCGTGTTATGTTTTACGCCGGAGGACTGCATTAATCACTTGTTCTGTGTGACTCTTCAGTTACTACAAGAAATGTCTGCAAAGGCAGAATACAACACACAGGCCAAACCCACTCAGATGAAAACTCCAAATTCTCTGCCCAGCAGTGGGTTGCTATACTTACCAATATTGCAATACTTTCCTGCAAAATTTCCTTTGCAATCACACACTGTTTTCCCACTGAGGGTAACCATTTTACATTCTCCACCATTCAGGCAAGGATCATGAACACAAGCTGTAAGCAGAAATGAAAGGTCAAACCAAAGTACAAGCTATTCAGGAAAATCAGTCCATTTTAACTCACTTTCGTACACCTTCTCTGTGCATGTGCAGTTTGGGGAAGTTTTCCCTTTTTTACTCATCTCAGGCGTACACCTGATGTAAAATAAAGGAAACTCTGCTGATTTCTTCCCACTGAGGTCTGTCTCATTGTTTTCACTCTTATTGGATAATGTCAGCCTAGCTATTGAAAAATATTATCAATGAACAATAGGTAAAATGGGGGTGGTGATTATTATTACTAGTGGTGATGGTGATGGCATTAGCACTTCTTTCTGTACAGAGGGTTCTGCCAATTCCAACTTTGCCATTGAGCTGCATTAAAATGTATAGTGTTGTACCTAGTAGGGAGCTCAGTTAAATATTTAGAATCTGTGACTGGGACATATTAAGTCCTATCATATTTCCCAAGTCTTCCATGGATCCCCCAGAAAAGCCAGCTACTCTCCTAAATAAAGCTTAGTAAAGACTTGTAGAAAGCCACCAACTCTCCATCCTTTAATTTCCAGTTCTGTAAGGTGGAAATAAACACCTCTACCTATTTCAAAGGACTTTTATGAAGCTTACTTGGCACTGTAAGTTACTTGGGAGGTTAACAGTCAGCCAGACTGAACAGCACAATAGCCATACCAGAGCATACATATAGGTGAGGCATATGGTTTACTTATCATAATCTCTCCTTCCAAAAGGGAGGTGCTGTGCTGGCTTCATCAGGAAAGTGACAACCCAAAGCACATACCCTGCAGCTATCTGGCCAGCTGAGCTGGGCACCTCGCAGGCCCAAAACAAGGACGAGGCTTCATAACATAAGCATCACTCCAGCCAGCGGTGGGGATGTTGGGCCAAAAATCATGGGGACTCTGGGGCTGTTACAGGGCATGTGGGATCCTGGAGGCAGGTAGAGTTTATACAATGGCAACGCAAGAGTGGGATAGGATTGGGAAGAAAACCCGGAGGTGAAACAGCAATATGAAGCAATTGTAGGTGTGCAGGGAAGAGTAGAGGAGGGTGTGCCTCAGGCATGTTACAGGTTTGGGGGAGAAATTTTACCACTTCAACTATGTAATCTGTCGCACAGTTTTACGTAAGGCAGATCAGGATTGCATCCCTCTCAAAGAAAACACTGACATATGTCCCTAAATATAATGTATTAATGCATATAATTGCTTGCTCAAATAAAAATGCACACAATAAAGTGGTTTCCTGGGTCAGCATTACTGCTCACACATAGAAAGAAAAGCTGAAACGTTCTCTTTCGGGGAGAGTACCTAAACTGCAAAAGCAGTATTACTGTGTGTATCGCTGCTCAGCTTTGAAATCCTTGCTGTCCTTTATCCCCACTCCAAGCAGGCCAATAGCTGTAACAGATAATAGTGCCTTACTTTTGTGTTCAGCACTCTCACACTCAATCTGGCCGTCCACACACATGCACTGCTCCACAGCTCCTTCTTGGACTCTTGACCAGCTCATGCCCACATCAAAGAACTCATAGAGACTGTTGTCAAAACATTTCTCTGAAACACAGTTTAAAAACAACACAGGCTTTCTGAGGTTATTTCTCACAGGTAATGGCACCACAATCTCCATCATTCGCTGCTCATTCTTTTTTCTTCTGTTGAGCAAATAGATGTTTGTTGACAATGCTTCTAAGCAAGCCAGCCTTCATAGCGTGAAGGTACTAAAACACTGTAGCAGCAGCTCCAGGACCTTAAGGCAGAGGCAGGTTTCTCCTAAAGCCCTATGATCATGACAGCATCACAATTACTTAAGTCCTTCTAAAAGTTCATTCAGCAAACACAAAAACTCAAATCAGTGGTATATACTTGTGTCTGTCCCACTTTACTGCACCATCTAAGATGATGGGCTGTGGATCACCAGGACTGAAAAGGGCTTTGTTGCTTATTGTTGGGAGACAAGTCTAGAGCTACAGGGAATGTGGTTTAGTAGTGGACTTGGTTGTGTTAGATTAATAGTTGGACTCAATGACCTGAAGGATCTTTTCCAACCCAAACGATTTTATGAAAAGCATTCAATAAATAGCAGCAAGCACAGCTGAAACCCCCCAGTTTAAAAGACTAATTCCTTGCTTGACACACAGCAAATAGGGAATGGCATCACCATAAAACTGGAAAAATACCCCAGACAAAGCCCTTTGGCCTAACTGTCATTGAAAATTACTACCCTGAAGCTGCCCAAGTGCAAAGCGGACATCACAAGAAAAGTTGTGATAGACCCATGTGTGCATGTACATAAAGGACAAAAGCATCACCTGAAATTCTGCTGCTTTTTCATGTTTCTCTGCCCTACATACTAGATGATATTATTAGTAATTTCCAAGCATGTTAGGGATATTTAAATCTTAAAACCAGCAAAGGGCGGGGAAGAGGCTCTGTGTGTTTCCCACAGCTTAATGTCTCTCCTGATTGTATAATCAAGCTATTTTCTGCTGTCCTGTCAGTAATGGATTGTCTGTCAGAACCATTTGCAAATCCACCTACACAAGCATTCGTGCTGCACTGGTCTCTCCCATCACAACAGCACTACCTTTTCATTAAGCAAACATTAACAAGCTGTGCATACTGCTCGTATTTCATGTTGTAACACTCATGGAAGAAGACACTTACTCATCTGACAGTCCTCGCCTGTGAATTCCTCGGGACAGGAACAGTGGTACCTCCGATGGCCATGTGCAGGAGAGCAGGTCCCTCCGTTTTGGCAAGGGTTGTTTGCACAGTGATCTAGACATGCAACACAAGAAGTTGTTGTCAGTAGGCACTAGATAAGCCATGCTTTGTTGTAGCAGGTATCAGCTTGGTTCCATGAACCATTTTGGTTCAATGCACAGTGAATTTAATATCATTAACTTAGAACAAAGTTTATTCAACCAATTTACATTGGGTTCGTTTCCAGCTGTATAGCAGCTGTATTTATTCAGCTTTCAAAAACCATTTGGTAAATCACTGAGTTGAACCTTCTCCCCAGAGTAACTTGTTCGAAGGTGGCAGGTCGAGACATGCACGAAGTTGCCAGAGCTGCCACCGTGGTGAGGAAGAAGATGGGACAAATGCCCACAAGATGGAGCTGTGCCTTTACACTGAGGAGGGAAGGCTGAAGCTCTGTCTCTGCCCTGATTACTGCCCTGCATGCTTCTCGCTTCAGCATCAATGACCAGGGCCATGCAACTCCCTTTCAAATTACACAAAGGACAACCCTCGACAGAAGAATTTGCTATGGATTGTTTGATTATGCCAAAACTAATGGACAGCTGGAACAAAGGGAAATAAAATAAAGCAAGGCAAGGACATGTCCAAGTAAATCAGGCCAAGCAAGATTAAACTGGATCAGCCTAGTATATCTCTGTTTTCTAAGGGATTTCTAACTCATGGGAAAATATAGTGGGAGAGGAAGGGATGTGCCAGGAAACTCTCTAACTCCTGTGACAGAAGCTTTACTTGGCAAGATGCAATGCAAAAGTCGTAAGAGTCTTGCTGGCCAGGCAATGTTCCTGATTTCAGGCAGTGCTGAGGGATGGATCTGCCCTGAAGCTAACCAACATCATGTTTTACACCTGCTGCAGAGCTGGCCCAGCAGCTTGCCTGCATTCAAATGTTTTTTTAATGCTAGTCAAACTCTGCAAAGGCAACTCTAGGGTTACTCAATCCAGGTGCTCCTTCAGTAGAGTGTGGGACTTAAGCATGGGATGCAACATATAGAAACAGGCACACACATACGGGGTTGAAGCAAAGCATGGAAGGTACGGCCTGAAGTTTGCTGCAGTGATGTAAATGTGAGGCTCCCCTGCATGGATCAAAATATTTACTTCAGAACAGAGTGGTGTAATTGTTATCTGATAGCAGGTCTGGATGTATTCACTGGTAGTTTCGCTGTGGGATAATATCAAGGGTAAACAAGTAAAGGCAGTGACATTCCTGCTGTTCCTGCTGTTGGATAGTTATGAAACTTTCAGTGGTGTAATGTTTTCTCAAAGGAAAATCCTGTATTTCCTATTCCCATCACACGCAAACCATGACTTGGTCTCCAAAACCATATTCTGGTACAGTGGTGCTCTAGCAATTTTTTTATACCCCCATTAAACGTGCAGAAAACACTTCCAGTCCTCTATTTCTTTCCTAGCTGGAGTTCTTCACTACATTCCACCCACCCCTCTGGTCTGACATCCCTGGGGTGCTCTGCATCTCTTCCCACTTTTCCTGAAGTCCAGGAGCATCTTCTATTCATACGCACATGGACACATCAGAGTTCCCTGCAGGGAATCCTGCCCACTTGTATCTACCCATTAACTGGGGAGTGCCAAGTCCCTGCCTGCTCTGCCAATGCCTAAAGCCACCCAGCATTATCCCCCCACCCGCATGGGTGAAGCACTCCATGATTGCTAGCAATCACCTTGACTTCAGCTTCACCTCTCTGAGGCCTTGCTGAATGAGCACTACTCTTGTCTCCCCTGCCTACCCACATCTTCCCACAAAAACTTTCTGTTTCTGCCACTCTTCTCCCCAGAACCAGGACTGCTCTTCCCCAGAGCCCCTTCTGGGATGATGCCTCTTCCTCTTGCCTATGCAGCCCACACTGCTCTACTTCTTCTTTCCATATGAGTCCAAATGTCTCTAAAAGACCCACTGTCTGACACTTTCCTGACAACTCTGGGCCTCCCTGGGGTTTTGGTCATTTGTCCAAGATTTCCAGACATTCAGAGCAGTAGTCCTAACAGAGTGCCCAAAATCTGGAAGTCCCACACATAGAGGCATTGCACATTTAAGCATATATGTACATACATGCACAGATCAGTTGGCCCATGTGAATGCACGGGCTCACATTGGGTAGCTACTACACAGTCTCCATAGGCATCTCCTGGGCAGGAGTGGAGGATTAGCTGGAAACCTAAGCAAATACTCCCTGACTGCAGTGATAAAGTTCCCACTGATTTTAGGGGTGGGTTGAACAAGGGCTTTGGGTGCCAATACAGCAAGCTCTGACTCTGCACAGTAAGATGTCCTTCCAGCAAAGCCTTCCTACCTGAGCTTCACTTCATCCTGATGTTAAGTCCTTTTTGGTTAAACTTTCTCTTGAATTTAGCAGATGCATTTTCTGGATCAATGCCTCCAACACTTGCTTAACATTGATTTGTAAGCAGATCCAACGGTTTCAAGTTGGCTCCCCACATACACACGGTATTCTTGGTCTGGAGAGAATTTGTGCTTCAACCTTTACTTTCAAGCAGCTCCTTCGCCACCCCAGTTCACATACTCCTCACCAATCTCTCATGACCAAAGGATATGCTCTCCCCCAAAATTTATTTTTTCCTTGTTTTTTAAGCATCTCTAAAGTGGCTGAGATTGCCCCAAAGATTTTCAATTTTACAAAACAAAAACATATATTTTCCACATTTTAAAGATTATCATTATTCTGTTTGACTGCTTCTTTCTTCCTAGCTATCTTCCCCAGCAGGCAAACTTGCCTCCCATTTGCTTGAATTTCCCTTCAGCTATTATGCCGTTCCTTCCTTTCAGTCTCACCGTAAATCTTTTCTCTTGGATGGTGATCTGTTAAACAGTCTCCAAGACCAAATACTATGTTTGCTTCTTAAAAATATAAGCAGACTTATGTTTCTAAATAAATTAACAGCTAAAGAACTTTAATTTATTTATTTATTTATATTATTTAATTTATTTCTTAATCCTTCCAGGAATAGTCTCGTCTTTGCATCAGCGAGCAATGATCTCTTTCAGTTATCCCATCCTTTTTTTCTCTTTGCTTTCTTCTCTCACTCATATAACTCATAAAACCTCTTTTTCCTGGAGAAAGAACAGTAACCCTCACTGACATTAAAATGTAATGACAGATGATATTGACCGTGTTTGCCTCAGCAAGGGGCAGGCAGACACAGTGCCTTTCTTGTTGCAAGCCACCTTAACCAACACTGTGATGAGTAATAGGCAAAAATGAGGCAGCAAGCTCAAAAAGGCTGGAAGTGGCTGCACATGGGGCTCACAGCGCAATGGTGATGGGCAGATTAAGGGACAGAGGTGACACAAGGCACCCCAGAAATGCAACACTAGGCTTGGAGAGTTCATGGAAAAGCCAGACACTACCATGACAGCATTGTACTGGAGGATTAAAGCAGTCATTAGTTAAAGCTTCCAACATTTTAAGCTCTGGGAGGGCATTCATGAACCTGACTCTTGCAAGCATAAGTGTCTATAAAGTCTAGGTTCATGTCTGACATACTGCGTTACAAAGGCACATACATTGCTGCTTGTTTCGGGGTTAGGCCATTTGTCTCTGATCTACTGTTAATCTGTTTTAAAGCCAAGCTGGAAAATAATTTGAAGTTGTTAAGTTTAAAGTGATGATGCTGTGCACTGTTTAATTTTAGACTGTCAGCATGATTCAGCTAACGCTGGCTTTTCAAGCACTCTAGTAGATTACAGTCAGCTTGGCGGTGAGACTCCTGACAGGCAGCAAACTCCCTTCAAAGGGATGGTGGAAAATGTCCTTCATTTGAAAGTAGGAAATGAACATCTAAGGACATCTGGTCATATTTCCCTGCCTATGGCAGGAGGGTTGGAGCTAGATGATCTTAAGGTTCTTTTCAACTCTAACTAATCTATGATTCTATATCCCATGGACGAGGGAAGATAAGTTGCATTTGAAAGTGGTTAGATGAAAAAAAGAGGAACAGGATCAGCTTTTAGACAAAGATCCAAAAAAAACCTCAGGGGCATCAAGTCTGATCAATGCAACACTGGATTTTTCAATTCTGGTCTGTCACTCTATGGACTAGGAATTAGGTACATACGTTCTTCATAAAATGAAATTCCCCAGCATCCAGTTCATGAAGCATGGAGCTGGGGAGACAGAGACAAGCAAGGACCAGCCATCAAGGCACTCCTGAGGACAGGGACGCATGATCCTCACTGAACTGCTTGGGACATGGTGCTTTCACCAAGCGTGTCAATGAAAGTGACTCACATAGAAAGAAGAGTTTGCCACAGACCTTGGCTTCCTGTTTTAGACAGACTTTCACAATGAGGTAATTGTCGCACTGGAGTGTGGTGACCACATGAAGTTGTAGCACTGTTCACCAAAGTAACCCTTGCATGGTCCCTCAGTACTCCTGCAATGAATGCGTCTGTCCTGTTGTCTTCTCTGACACAGCCCAAAGCCCAAGGAAGTCTGGTTTTGAAGGTCTGCTCTTCACCATGAGATCTCAAGGAAGCAGAGCTGGAAGTGATGGCTGTGTGTTGTACAAACCGTGAAATGTTCCTGTGCCTTCTAAAAACCTAACTGGTCAGACAGAAAATGCAGCTGATTAAATGAAAGGAAACCTAATAGGAACATCCAGCCTGTGAAGGAGATGATCACCTCTGTGCTCAGCTCCAGCAAGAGTTCAGATTTCTACATTGATGTTACCATAATTTCTCCCCATGATTTCAAACTAGTCAACAGAAAGTGCATTAAAGACTGTGTGGTATTCACAATCTCATGTCATGGTTATGCACAGTCACAGAGAGATCCTGGAAACATTTAATGTGAAGGCTTGCTCTGTGTACATCAAATAAAAGCATCAGGGAAGGCACTGTCCCCTGTCTTTCCTTACTGCAGGTGGCAAAGTAGAAGCCAGGTACCTGGAGCAACTCAGCAATGGCTTGCTTTACCTCTATGGTCTTTGGGAAACAAAACACAGTGTCCCCATCTCCTGTCCCGGTCATAGTTATGTGTTGTTGAACACCTGAAAAGAAGAAAAGGTGAAGTTTAGTGCAGCTTTCAACAACCTGGATGTTTGCTCTGAGACTGTATGGCCTTCAAACTTCAGCAACCTGGAAGCTCATATTTTTTTCTAATTAGCATCTGTTTCATTAAAACTCTTTTAACATCAGAGGGAAAATAAGCTTTCTTTTGTTAAAGATGCTCTGCCCCATTTCTTTCAAATTAAATACGGATTGAGACATAGAAGCAGATCTGAAATCCCCAGTGAACCCTCCAGAAAAACCCAACCTTCTTCCCATTTCTAAAATTAGAAAATGAAAGACAGCAATGAAAACCAAAGTAAATAAATTATGTCCCTTTTATTCATTAGAAAACAAGCAAAAGAGGACCCAACCCATTTTTGATGCCGGTCAGTTACTTTAATAACCTGTGGAGGCAAGAGACTGTCCACAGAAGCACTGTTCTGTGGCTTTCATCAGCAAACATATTTTGCACTCAGTTCCTCTAAAGTATTTCTATTTTTTAACTTGCCAGATGAAATGAGGAAATAACTGATACTGCGGTGATTTCCAAACGCACAGACAAAACCTCTCCTTGTGAGCTGAACCCTGCACACCACACTGCCCATGGGAATCCTACTGAGACAAACTTTGACAACTTTATCTGCACACATTCCTTGCCCTCATCGGTCTATTACCTCCAAGGCTCAAAACACTCCAAGGAGCATTATGTTTAATTCTCCATTTGCAGAAGCAGACCCATAGGTTTCCCTGAGGCCACACAGGGAGTGTGTGAGTGAACCAAGGCCTAACCTTGGAGGTCCGCATCCTGTCCTAATGCGCTATCCACCAAAACATCCTCCCTAACAAGTTCTAATGCAGCAAAATAACTCAGCCTGGAGACCTCATAGCAGCCTTCCTGTGTCTGAAGGGGGCCTACAAGGGTGCTGGGGAGTGACTGTTCACTAGGGACTGTAGTGACAGGACAAGTGGTACCAGGCTCAAACTTAAACAAGGGAAGTTTAGATTGGATATAAGGAAGAAGTTCTTTCCTGTGAGGGTGGTGAGGCACTGGAATGGGTTGCTTAAAGAAGCTGTGAATGTTCCATCCCTGGCAGTGTTCAAGGCCAGGTTGGACAGAGCCTTGGGTGACATGGTTTAGGGTGAGGTGTCCCTGCCCATGGCAGGGGGGTTGGAACTGAGTGATTTTAAGGTCCTTTCCAACCCTAGCTATTCTGTGATTCCATAATAAATATCAGCTACAAGGCATCAAAGAAATGGGAGTCTGTTTTATTTAATGTGCCTGATAATCCATTTTCATTATGTGTGTTTTTATCATACCTTGAAGAGTTGTGTTATCAAATTTTTTCTCCTTAGGATGTCACAAGCTAGATCGAAATTTTATTGCAGACCACTTCTACCATTTTACCTGCCCTACTTTGCTTCTTAATTAGATGCTATGTGGCATTAAAAATGCTTTCATTCAAATGGAACATCTGAATAGGCCACATATATTAAGTTTGGTGACCTCAATTATAGACGGTGCAGAAAAAGAAAGGTGCTTGTCTGTCTAGTACAGATTAACTTGGCATGTACTTAAAGAGGCTGTTTTCTCACAGGCAGGACGAGCTTCATGACTGTTTTGGGAACTGATGGAAATTTCTCTGTGCTCCTTCATTGGGGAGTGGATTGTGTTTTTTTAAAGGATAGTTTATTATGCAGAACAATAAAGGTGAGGAGTACACTAAAAGTGATTCTCAGCATTGCTGTGTCATTGGTGGCAAAACACTCTCTGACTGAACACTTCATCTGTGCCAGCAATGACAGGGAAGGAGAATCCAAACTTTTCCAGGTTTTCTAGCTGACGTAATTATTGATCTGGAAGAGCAGTGTTACACTGGGCAGCACGGAAGAGGCAAATGAAAAAGGTCTTGTATACACCTAAAAAATGCAAGTGAATTCTGATCATTAGGGATTAAAAAAATATCTATAATTAATGCTCTCTGTAGTCTTTCCAGCAACAGCCAAGTTCTAAGCAAACGGAGAACTCATTTTTTCCCCTTTTAGATATTTTCTGCTGTTAGAGATTCTGACTAAGGCTTCTTCCACTAGCTTTCCACAACCCACTGGATCTCCTACGCCAATGTTCTTCACAAGCAGTCCCCTTCTTCCCCTCCCCTTGTAGTGACTATAACGAATTGGTCCTCCCCTGTGATGCCAGGCTGCCTCCTCAGTGCCAGCCTTGTATATTCACATAATCCTTTTGTATTTTCTGATATGTATTTCTCGCTGTCTGGGAAAAGCTCAGCACATCCTCAAACCTACTTCTCTGGTCTTCCTCCTTTGCTTTTTAAAATGTCTTCTTTGCTGGAAGGCTTATCAGAAAGGTGATGACATTCCAGGTTCATGGGATGCTACCCCCAGCAGCCAGATCAAAAAAATGGGCTTAGTATTTCTTTCTGTTACTTGTAAATGGGCTCACTCTCTAAATTTATGAGATAACAAAAGTCTTTACATCAGCCCATTACAAGAAATTGTTAATAAAGAAGTGAAAACTTGAAATCATGGGTGCTGAAATAATGACACCAGAAAAGGCATACAACCACAGACTGGTGCAGATTGGAAAGGACCTTAAGAGCTCTTTCAGTTCCAAGGAACACCTTCTTCTAGAGCAGGTTGCTCAAGGCCCTGTGCAGCCTGGCCTTGAACACTGCCAGGGATGGGGCATCCACAGCTTCTTTGGGCAACCTCTTACTGCACCTCACCACCCTCACAGTGATGAACTTCTTTCCAATATAGAAGTCTACTACTAAGGACTGATTTAAACAACATTTTAAATCTGTGTATGTCAAACAACATAGGAATGGAGACATAAATGGTGTATTATAGATGAGGCCTAACTGATAGGCAGGATAAATGGAAAGCAGGCTATTTTACCAATCAGGAGCATTGGGAGCCCTAATAACAGGACATTTTGGAGAGCAAGCAAAGCCTCAGACTAGTGGCAGATTGGTGGAAAGAAAGAGCTCCAAGATCATACCTGGTGCTCTCAGTGTTCCAGGTCTGGAGGTTCCCTCAGACCCACTTCAGGTGTTGTCCTGACCAGGAGATGGCCAGACTTTGCCTGAGAGCACCAGAGTAATGACAATGAGCACCAGAAAAATCCAGAGCCTGACACTTGGTATCTCCTGGCTCAACCCACATGTCCTTCTCCTTCCCAGGACTTGTATAAACTCTCTATCTTGTAATCCAATTATAATGGCCAAAAAGCTCTCCTTTGCATGGTTTTCAGTCTGTGCCAAAATAACTAATCTTCCTAATCCTAGAGAAGATGGTAAGATCACGCCATTCCTATACAGACCCAAGCCCACCCAAAACAGCCTGGCACAACGGGGACCTTCACATCCATCACTCAAGTGCAGGATAAGACACCTCCAAGGTGTCAGTCAACACCTTCACAGACAAAATCTGACCAAAGTCTGCTCCCACTATTCCTCTTGTGCAGGATCTCAGGGAACACATCCCGTCATGGGACACAGGGGCAGGGCACTGGCAGCATTCCTTCAGCCACGGTTTGGCTGCAATGCAGACCACACTCCCCATTTGCTCTCATGGGTGTTAAACACATTCCCATTTTGTATGTCCCTAAACTGCTTTGAGTTTCTGGAGATACTCTGAACTTTAACTACTGTTACAGCTAATTTTTTTTCTCTTCAACACAACAGGCAAGCTTACATGACATCTTTATTACCTGTTAAGAGGCCACTAAATAGGAATTTATCTGTGAAGACAGATTACAATTACAGGGAAATGCAATACAGGATGCTGTTAAAGGAAGTTTGTTATTTGAATACTGCAATTATTTACTCTCCTTTCCTATATTTTCAATAAATATTTATAAAGATACAACTTGTTTATTGCTCTCAGAGAAAGTAGGGAGAGGTTTCTGCAGTCAGGACTGACTTATATTGAAACATTTAATGTTACAAATGGACAAGGTCACATCTGATTGCCTTTCACATTTAGCCCTTTGAATCAACAGAGCAGCTATCATTAACGATGTCCAGATTTGTATTAAGACAGACACTGCTCTGCTATGCTTTCTGCTGAAGGACTATCTTTTTATTGAGCTGAATATGATGGGCTAGCACACACTATCTGTGTAATATGCAGTATGAGAATATATGTAATAAAATTAAAACCTATTGGAGCAGGCTTTGGCTTACACTATTAAGTCCTGACTGTAGTCTTGTCTTAAAGTATGACCTGAGGACCAAGGACAAGGAGCCATTAAGTGTATGTATAATCTAGCACTCTTCTGCTCTGGTCTCCTTTTATTTGCTCCCAAAGAGGAAGGTTACATCCAGACTTCCATCATCTCCATCCCTACTAGCAGCTGGAAGCAGGCAGGAGCAGGAAGGGCACAAGCCTTGCCCTGCCTGCTGCCTGCCAGGTGCCCTGGGATCAGTTATTCAACATCAGTCCAGCACGGGCTAGTGCCAAGTCAAACAAAAATTCATGGAGCAGTTTCCCAGCCGCTATTCAGGGTTCTTTTCCCGGCATCTCCGTGCCTGAAGTCACACATTTAGGCTGCTTTTAGTTTATGAAAAAAGAGTAAACACTGGCCAGGTCAGCTATGGGGTGAAATGGCCTGTCAAAACCAAACAGCTCCAGCTGTGCTCCTCCTCCTCTCCCCACTTGTAAATGGCTTTGAAAAACCTGGAAGCATGGAAGCAAGTTGCCCAAGATCAGCTCTGAAGTGCATGTACTATAACCTTGGATCCAGCCAGTCACAGGTTTTCCTTCTTCTTTTAACATTTCTGTGGCCCAGCTGGCTAAAAACAAATCCACAGAGTCATGTATTAACAAGATCATCTTAAACATTGCATGAAATCAAGTGGATCCAAAAGTCAAGCTCTTTGTGACTACAGTTCATCCAAGACAGGATTCACACTGTAAAATTATTCCTGTTCTCTTCCCTTAGTTGAGATATTCTTCAGTTCTTTCCTGGAGGGTTTTCTTATCTGGATTGTACCTATGGATGCCAGAGAAATTCAGAAGTGGTCTCCTAGACTGAAGCCCTATGTCTGTTTGTGTTAGAGGGTATGTGCTGTGTTGTTTACATTACACTAGCAGTTAAACTTCAAACAGATTCGCCATCAGAATTATGACACAGATCATGAAAAAATTAGATATCCTGGTATAAAAAATGGGATATCCCAGTATAAAAAAAAATGAGATTTCTGCTCTGCATGGACAGGTAAAAGTAATCCTATAAAATATTTCCACACTGGAAACGTCTAATTATATGCCTTTCACATAGTTCAGCTGTGCATATATTTTCACATTACTGGTACCCATATATTCCCTGCTTTGTTGCCTTTGATTTCCCTTAATATATGTCCATGAGACAGATTCATCTGCAAAGTTAGGCTTGTTTGTTCAGTGCTTGCTTCAGTAGGGTTTCCACTTGGTTACCCCCACCGCAAACTGAATAATGAATGCTTTTAACAACTTCTGAGTACATAAAAGAATAACCTTTGTCCAATATAAGGAGACCTGACTTTAACACACTACTAGAATAAATCATTACCCGGCAAACAGGAGTAATACCTCACCTCTTACTACAGAACTGTCCAAAAGGGATTTAGTGCCAATCTGGATAGAAATCAGAGACATGGAGTTAAAAAAACCCCAACTTTCCTCAAAAATCAGATGATGTCTGCTGCAGTACAAGTATGACCCTCACAAATCAAACAGTTCCTTAACCAAGTGTCATCTATTACAGATGTCTGTATCTCTCCCTCAGCAGAGAGTTTCCATCAGGTCATTTCATCAGTCCTGCCCTTTCTGTACAAGCTCTTCCCACTCATGTAATTTGCAACTCCAATATGAAGGCCAAGAAGGAAACATTTCCAGGGTTCTTGAGCTTTCTGTGGCCCTGGAGACCCCATCACTGGGCTCTCTCCCCTCTGAGCACGAGCATGACCTGAAGGCCATGACTATGAGCAAGAGAACTGCATGGGTCTCCTTGGGCACAACATTAAGCTCAAGTTAATTATTCTAGAATCAAGATTAACACACTAAAAGGATGACATTTTCCTTTGAATGCTCTCTTCATTTATGAGCAATGTTAACTCACCATTTCTTTTGGGAAAATAGATTTGATAAACACGAGTGATAAAACCTTCCACCGTACCGGAAAGGAAATTTGCATATATTTCCATCCTCCGTAAACACTGAAATACAAGAATAAAAACTCATCATGCGGCCAATCACCAACCCACAGGTACATACATTACATGTTATTACTTCAAATTATGAAGATAGAAATCTTCACATTTTCCATCTGTACTTTGGACTCCTGTCTCTGCAATTTCTAGTGCATAAAAAGAGGCTTAAAATCCCACATAATGACTGAATCAAGAAAGATTAATGTGCTCTGCAGTAGAATAAAGATCTCAGATCGATTCAGCTCAAAATATATTGCAATTGCTGGTACTGCAAATGCCAATTATATTCATTAATTGCAATTATCATTTCTAATTACGTAGTATCGTAACAGCATATTAAATCGATTTCTGAAGTAGCATCCTTTCAGGCTCCATATCACATCGTAACATCTGTTTAAGACAATTAAGGAACCAGACAGTACAAACTGAAATAGGAACAGTAGGGAGAAAGAAGGGTTTAAAGGCTGGGTGAAGACAGAGTTTTGATCATACCACCCTCCCTTTGGAATAAGGAGATCCCTTACAACTGGTGAGAAATCAATGACACCAGTGTCTAAAAAGGACAAGTTTCATGTTCACTACATCAGTGATGGCAGTCTAAGGAAGGGTGGTGGGAGTCTAGCAGGAAAAAATCCCTCAACATGAGTCTGGAGAATGAGACAGACTGAAGATAAAAGAGACAATGAAAAACTGTCAGAGCTTATTTAACCATTAAACTAAAAGCAATCAGTTTTGAGAGCCAGGAGTGTGAATGGGAAGCCAACCACTGCTGCAGAAGAGAAATGGGGCTTACAAGCGAGCCGGCAGCACAGTGCATCTCCATTTCTCAGTGACGATGTATGACTGCTCCTTGTCCTGAGCTTACCCTTTCCGTGATAGCTGGGTCTCCTGCACATCTTTCAGATATCTGTTAACCCTCATGAGACCAGACTCGTCATCTCAAAGAGCTGCTAAGGCCATTTATTAGCATTATGGAAAAATTAACATATTCCTTTATCCAAACTCTTCATAATCAGTTGGAAATAGATCACTCCATCTGCCCTAACTATCCCCTTATCTGTCAGTGAGAAACAGCTACTGCCAGCCCCTCTGCTATCCCCTTGTCAAACCTGGTGCTCATTGTCTGAGCTAATTAAGCAAAGGTTCATATCTACCTTCTCTGATACTGCTCATTATAATGAGTTAAGAGAGCTGTGAAAATACATCCTCATTTAGAAGACATATTGCATCCCAAAGGCTATTAAAGATTGTTCTAAGCTATAAAGGCACCACCAGCAGCCCAATTCATGTAATCTTTAACAGCAAAAGCTCAGGACAATAAAAGCTTTAAAAATGAAAGTCTGCAATGCCCACATACAGCCCAATCTGACAGGATGCCTGATTGTTTGGTGCCATCGAAACAAATGCAACCCAGCAAATTGCACAGGGCTCAAAACCTTCTCTCACCAAAAGATCAAGAGCTGTTGTAGAAACTGAACCTACATGTAAAAAGAGTTTATGTGCTTTAAAGTCACAGGGCAGACACAGCTCTGATTAAAACAAAAGGAGTTGCACATCTACAGCCACACCGTGTTATGAGTGAATATAAACCATGCCAGCTCAGAAAAACTTAAATACCATCAGCATCTTCCCATTAATCTGCACCTGAAGGAAAATTACCTGAGTTTCCTAAACTAATCCCAAATTCCCCTGTACACATAAACTAATATTGGCATAACCATTCCATAATCCTTATTCATGTTGAAACAAAGACAGGCTTACTACTGACTTGCACAGCATGGATACAGACAGGCAGATCATTCTTACTGTCATGAAACCTATTGGATTTGACTTTGTACCTTGTGGGTGAATGAACTCATGTTTTGAGCCTCTTCCTGCCCCAGATTTGTAGTGCTACAAAGAGAAAAAGAGAATGTGGATTGTAGAGACAAATTCACTCTGGGAACCATCCTATAGGGACAAACATGTTTTCCAGGGTGCCCTGAAATTGTGTTTGTTCCAATGCTTCTGTAAATCTCATTATTTGTGTGTGATTTTTGCTGGAGCACAGTCTGGTGAAAGAGCATAAATAAACACTGGCTCGTGAAACGTCTCTGTTAAACCAGTAAGACCCAGCACAGCACAAAAAAGGCCAAAGCTCTCCTTCTTTCTATTGCCGAGGGACACATCTCCTGTTTCTCTCGGCAGGAAGCATACATGCATTCTGGAGCCAGTTCACAGTTACAAATTACATCCCAGCATTTGGCTTTTCCTGCCACTTAGCTGTAACCTCCAGGGCATTAGTTAAAAAAGCAACCCCTGCTTTATTTGGGTTTGCTGATCAGCAAATGCAGAGCACTGGGCTGAGCTGATTTTAAACCACAGGAAATAATTTAAAATGGTAATATACATAAAGTGCTGCTGCCAGCAAAGGTGCTGACAGCTGAGCTATAGCAAAATAGAAACATCATAAAAACAGTCAAAGAAGCAGCACATCATGAACCTAGAACTGAATAGGGGACATAGTAAGTGGTAAGACAAATCTGTTGCTAATAAATATAGGAAGGGCTTGAACAGTTCTGAGGAAGAAAAGGTTTTTGCACTCTTTGCTGACTATGCCAGCACTGAACAGACTGCAGCAGCTTTAGCCAGGACCGATCTCTTCCTAAGCATTGTGAGTATTCCTCTCTGCTCCCACCTGCGATATCGAGGGAGGTCCTTCTGCACTTCACTGGGATAATTAGGATTACATCATTCAACTATATGTGAGCTAGTTTCAACCTAACTAGTGAAATAAAGCTAATCATAAAGCCACACAACTGAGGGTCCAGACTATTACTGCGCTGAGAGTCCACGGTGGATGCCAGGCCATGGTGGCATTTAAGCAGGCTAGCAAACCCAAACCACCACAGCCATGCTCAGCAGTGCTGCAGGTGCCTCACAGACATACCCAAAAAGAGACACAAAGCACACAGTGGAAACACTGGAGGCCACGGCATGAAAACAGAGAGGTTTGGAAAGAAGGAGATGGTTACCTAAGCCGGCATGCTAGGTTACCAGGTAGCAGTAGAGTCTGGCAGGGTAACAGCTCTCCTTCCATGCTACTGCAGGTATGTGCTGGTGTCAGCACACTTCTGAGATGCTTTTTCAAAGCGTTTCAATTTTTGTGGTCCTTCCTCCCGTCCTGTTTTTCCTCCCTAGCAGGGCATGGATGTAAGCTATCTCTTTTACTGCAGATAAGCATGGGACCAGCCCTCCTACAGGCCCCCCTCTCACCACAGCTGCGAGCCTTCACCTAGCAAATCCCTGTTTTTCATTTGAAGCAGTCTTCCTTTCGATCTGGTCAGCAGCTTCACTCATCCAGCCCCAAGGCAGCACTGCCTTGCCAGTCAGCACATGGGTGATCCACCATTCCAAAACAGAAGAATCAGACTTACCATCCTTGCACAGTCACTGCTCAGAGTCAGAGCCAAGACAACAGTGAAAGGAGCAGAGACTTTCATCTTTGCTCTCCTCTCACAAAGGTTTTGTCTGGCAGAGGGAAACTTCCAAGGCTGGGCTGAGGCAGGAGGGTGAATCAGCAATGAGCTTTTGCAAGAGACTGTGATTTACTTGACTTTAGGGTATTTTAGTTTTCAAAGTAAGCAGAGCTGTTCTCATTGTTAATCATTAATGTCTTTGTGGGTCTTTGTGGGTAGATGGGAATGCCATGTAGCAAGATACTCTCCTAAACCACAGGGAGTGAGGAGTTTACAAAGTGCCTGACCCTTAGAAATGATCACTAATTGTTCAGTAAGCATTTAAGAGCACCTCTGGAGGAGCCGATCCAATGTTGCTTGCAATCAGAGACCAGTTACCATCCAGACGTTTCTCATCTCCTTCCCTTCAGGAGCTAATTAAAAGCACTGTATAGCAATAACAAGAAACTTCAAGCAAGCCCACTCAGGAGATGACATTACATTGCAAAACACGAACCAGATCAATGCCAATATCAGACACAAGAATTACTCATTAACAGATGGTTACCTGCCCAGCTGTGACTTACAGCAGCAGCCTCTCAGCAACAGATTGGGAAAACTGAAAGGAAAGAAAATAGACATTACTCTGACAAAATGTTTTGTGTACTAAAAAGCTCCCTTCTGCAGCTGCCTGAGCAAAGCCACCTCTGCCTTGTAAGTGCCTGGCTGAGACAGCTGCATGGCAGAAGCGTTTCTAACAGGGATGGGGAGGGTATTGCTAAAGCTGAGATTTCACCAGTGGAGTCTGTTTCAGCCCCACCTTTCCCCACAACCAAAATCCGCAGGTTTGGCTGGTGCAACTGTGTCTGTGCTCCAGGCTTTTGCCAGCCATGTCCTGTCAATCAGGGACCGCACCTCTTCACACCCAAAATCCCCAGAGCCACAACAACAGAAAGGATACGATGCTCTTTGCTTAAGCTGTGCTCTACCCTTTGAAGTTTACCCAACACAGCTATGGAACAGATGCTGTTGATTTCTGTTCTATTTCTTTTTAATGCAACAAGACCACGGCAGTAGGGTCCGGCAGTGCAATGGAGCTACCTCAGCACTGAGTTTGCTATGTTTTATAACGTTGGAGGGGATTTCCACCGGCTGTGTTACCCCACTGCTGTGTCTGCTGTCACAGGAACAGCTCTTGTTAATATAATTATGCATATATAGGTTTATGGACAAATCTTTCCTACTGTCAGCAAGCTTTGGAACAGCAGGAACCAGGCAAGTGTAGAATTTTCTTCCTGGAATCAGGCACAGAGAAACAAGCAGAAAGAAAATTCTTTGCCTCTATGCAGTGTTTGCTGCCTGAAGATTTGAAGTAAATAAAACTTCAGAATAGACTCTTTGAATAGAACTGCCAATTTTCATTTATTTCAAACATAGAAATAGGATGTACAGACATTCTGATCTGGCTGGGGACACCTGGCAAAGCTGGAACATAGATTTCTACTTCTTACCCTCATTCTTGACTTTGACCATCGGGATTCAAGCTAGCAACGCCTATATGATGGCTTGTATACATCTGCTTATCCTCCAAGCTACTGAAATTGTGCAAAGAAAGCAAAACAATCCATCAGCTGCTATTCCATTCAGAGTTCCCAAAAGTTCTGCAGAATGAGAGGAGTGGGGGAGTGAGGACTTGACAAAGAGGGGAAGATGAAGATACTTCTTTAGAGCTGCAGAAATACCCTCTTCCACCCATTTCCAAAATAAAAACCATCCACTTCCATGCCCAGAAACATTGTATTTCTGTGGTGACCAAGGCAGGTTGTACGAGAGCATTTTCCCATAACTTAAGAAAGAAGAAAAGCAAGAATGCATTCTTTGTTCATGTATCTGCTCCTGGTTGCTGTAGTTCGTAGTCACTGAACTACAAGCAGGAGATGCAGAATGTCTTTATGAGGAGTCACAACTCTTAAGCGTTTAGCTCAAACCAATTCCTCAACATAAGAAAAAGGAAACACCAATACCAGGAGTCACTGCAGCAGAAAGGATGGTGCTGTCACAAAGGAAAAGGAAAACACTTCAAAGCTGGGAGTTGCAACAGCTACCAGAGATGCACCACCATGCAATGGGAATTACCTCTGAGTGAAGTCTGAATAACGACCCAATAGTGATTTCAGGGCTCAGGCAGATATGAATCATTAGAAAACCCTAACCACTACATGTAGGCTGCTTGCATTGGGTCTGCAGAGAGGTGTCTGAACAGGTCATAGAGAGGAGATAGAATCTGAGGTGTGTTTTTTTGTAAACTATGCTGAATGATCAGTGATTCTTTCAGCTATTTATAACCAGGAGATAGTCTGCCTGCCTTCATCAGGCTTTTCTTAGAATCAGTAATTACAAAGTATGCCACATATCTTTTTGAGAAACATCACATCTCATTGGCAAGAAACTACTCAGAAAAAATGAAGATTCAATTTTGATACTAAGTTTTTTTAAAATTCACAGAGTTTTGGGCACTTGGGAGTTCATAAATATGAAGAATAAGGTCTTGGCTACAGATATTTGTGTATCATGAAGTTTTTGGCTATAAGCAGCACAAGGAGTGTGCATGGGAAACAAACCTGGGCAAAGAGCTGAGATGCAAGAATCATGTGTACTGGTGCCACAATTACTGGTGCTCAGATGGCTAGCAGAAATCACACCTGACTTCAGGAATGGACTAACCAGAGACAAAGGCAACACCACTGCAGGCAGCCAGCCACCTCCTCAGCACACAGAGCATCCATAGTCCATGCCTGCAACAGCCCTCCGCCAAAGACCAAAGAGTCACCCTCACATTCAAGATATCACTGGATTACACATTATTAAGACCTCTGGGGATGCCTACCATAAGAGAAGTGCCTTCTGCTGTAGAGAGATGCTGTTTGGTTTGTATTGCTGCAGCAAAGAACCCAACAGCCTGAGAGACCCAGAACACTGTGCTAAAGCCATCATCCCACAGGTTGAGTTGATAAGGCCACAGAGCTGCTCCCCTTAACATCCTCAAGTCAATCCACCTGTGACCCATTATTTCCAGAGTACTAAAAGAAACTTTCCATAGAGGGGGAAGAGAGTCAGGAGTATATGGAGCAAATATCATAACGACAACAACAAAAATAATGAAGGTATGGAAACCATCTACATGGCATTCAAGATAAAGTCCCTAGCCTTAGATTTTAAACTTCATTTAGTGCCCATTTCAAATGAGGATATGTAAAATATTAAATAAAAGTTAAAAAATAAATGTGTGTGTGTACATATATATATGTGTGTGTGTGTATATATATATATATAAAAGAGAGAAAATCTGGAAACAGGAGCTAGAGGAAAGACCTGGCTTTGGGGTGATGAATATTTGTCAGTTCTAAGGCCTGGACACTGTGCCACAATTCATCTCACCAGTGAAACTGCAGCTAGAGTCTGGTTCTTGTTTTCCAACAAAATTCCCTTTTCCTTTCAAAGCAAGGCACACTTTGATTCTTAACTTTGCTGCACACAATATTAAACATTTCCTGTGGAGCGCACATAATCCAAATGCAGTTGAAGCCAGATTCTGCTACTGCTGAAGTCAATGAAAGGTTTCAAAATAAGACTAGGAAATCTTTAGTGTGTTTACAGGCTCTAATCCTTATGTTTCAAAGACTAAAACCCCTCAATTTCAGCAATCATATTTCCTTCTATATTGACATCAACATGGGAAAATGGAAAGGCAAATAAACACACAACAAATGATGAGAAAGAGACAGGAATCTTGCTTCAGGAAATGCTGCCTTTTCCTCACTTCCCACATTTAATTTCTTTAAACTTAACAATAATTACTAAAGGCACAAACTGAGCCCAGACTCTGAGCTACTTAGTAGTAAGGAAACAATATTAACAACCAACCTGAAACATTAAATATCAACAAAAACTAAATTAACCATAGCCACAAATATGAAATAATAAAATTCCCTTTTTTTCCAGCAATTACTTTACTAGACAGAAGTGGAAAAGACAAGTTTAAACACATATATATCCATTTGTATTCATTGCTATGTACCAGCTACCAAGCAGCCAGGGGGAGGGTTGTCCCATGACTGCATGTTCATGTGTTCTCCATTTTTACATTTCCAGACCATTGTAAATGTTCCTGAGAAATCACAGATACCACAAAACTGAAGAAAACTTTAATAATGATTTATTCCCCCATGCATTTTTGCAAACTTTTAGGCTTTAACATAGTAATAAGGTAATAAGGTTTACTTCTGTCAAAGCCAGGTTCTTCCTTTGTGAATGTAACATATGACAGCCAAATAACGGGGTGGTTTTACCTCCTGAGATGATCAGATTTCCAGGCTTCAGTTGCTATTTTAATTATGAAGCCCAAACCCAGATTCCTGGATAAAAGAGAAGTGCAGGCTACAGCATCACTGGCACAAGGAACTAACACTAGATCTGAAGTCTCTGCAAGTGTTCAGTGACCAAGACATTTATACCACCTGATGAGTGCACCTCAATTAAAAGTAATTAGAAGTATTTCTAGTGTGAAAAAGAAAACAATTTATTTATCTTTCAGGAAGGGATAGGACACAAGCAGTCTTTTGTGGCAATTCTGCTCCTGCTGTACTAGCAAGAGTCTCAGTGCCAACATGAGGCTGACACACAGATCCTCCCTAATCTTTCTTCTGGGGGACCTGGAAATGATGCTGAAGACCTTGTTGTCACTGTCAGGTGGGATTCTCTTCATCTCTGTTGCCTGAGATCATTCCCATTTCCTGGTCCTGGGACCTGTTACCAAACCTCAGCTGTCTTCATTAACTAATGACTATCCTAATCAGCAAAACTGAGGCTAATTAATACTCATGGGGTCCAAGTCTAATGACAAGCATGGAGTGCATGAGGAACTTTTCCACTTCCCTCTAACACTTACTGATCAGGGCTGCCCTGACACTGAAGAACACAGGTCACATCTGTCCCTGGAATCTGGTCACTCACATCCAAAACCAGAGTATTCACCACTGGCCAAGAAGTGAGCCTTCCACCTCTGTTTCTCTATTCTGGATTGGTGCCTAGGGAAAAGCCATTGCATTCCTATTGCCAAAGCCATGTGCAAAGGAAAAAATGTTGAGACCATTTCACTTGTTTGCTTATTTCAGCAAGAAAAAAAAAAAAGCTTTGGCTCAAATCAAACTGAAAAGTGGAGTTACTCATATGGGCCTTAAACACTGTAGCACACAGCTTTACACATAGCCACGCTGCAACCACAGAGACCCCCTCCTATCCATGGTAGATTCAGAAATCCCAGGGGAATAAATCAACATGGTTTTGGCATCCCTCTCAGAATCGGAGTGTCGGTCCCTCCTCTCCTGCACCAGGCTTTGCTGTTAATCTTGGCAGCCCCCAAGCTGTGCATAACCTCTGCCACACCACAGCAGAGCAAATAAATCCTTCTACAAACCATCCTCCCCTCTCCTAGAGGCAGCGAGGCTGGAGAAGTGCAGCTGCGGGAGGCTGGTTGCTGGGATCCAGCAAACATGGGTTTGGTGCTGCTGTGCTTAGCACGTAATCCTGGGACAGAAAGATACGCCTTCACCCAAATGTTTACTTCTCCTCCTCACTCCTCTCACCTCCCACACTCCTCCGGCACCTCCAGCTTCCCTCACCCACAAGCTCACAGCTCTGGGGGTTTCTGCACTGATTTCCTTTCTCTTGTCTCCAGGGACCGAAAATGTTCTCGGATCTATCATGTTATTCTATTCATTTCAATCCCTCATTGCCTCCATCCCTCCCTCCTCCCCCAGTATGTTGGCTGTGGATGCCCCATCCTGGCTCACAGCCTTGCTAGCAGCCTCCAATGCCTCACTACTGCAGAGCAGCAAAGTGAATGTCTTCCTTTCAAGCATGAGCAGTGTGGCTTTATTGGGTCTTTCTCTTCCTTCTGCCTTCTGCAGGGCACAAGACCCTCCTTTGGCAGCTCTGCAAACCTCTATGCTACCATCACAGCTCTTCGTGGAGATGGATCTGTTCCTGGACTCCTGGTTTTTCTCCTCCTTGGTGTTAAACATCCTTATTCACCAGACTCCACATTCTGGTGCTTATCTGCCACTTCTACTCTCTTATCTCACTGCTACCCCTCAGACATGGCCTCTTTGGTCTTGCATCTTCTCTTTCCACACCATCATGTCCACATTCAGACTAACCTAAATGTTACTCTGATGTAGTTAGATGTAGTTACATTTCATCCACTCCTGCACCAGTCTTTCCTGCTAACACTTATGTTATATGCCAAAGAGGAATGTAGCATACTGATGAGGCTGCAACTTTGTGAGCATGACCTCTCATATACTTCTTCCCATTGGTATGGGTGGCTTTGCCCTTTCAGGATGCAGTATCAGGCAACATCCTGCCTGTCATTTTACTCTTTTCAATTGACTGCTATTGTGTGCACTGATTTTGTAATGGCTTCGTGCTTTCTTCTCTGTGAAATCCCATTTTTAGCCAGATTCAGCCAGTGCAGTTGCAGGTATATACCTGCAGCTGTGCTTACAAATATTTCTTTCATGCATCCAGAGAACTTTCATTCTGAACTGAAAAATCAAATCATACAAAAGTAGCAGTGGAAGAGCTGGGCTTGAGCTACAGAAACAAAAACAGATTGTGATTTTATACCCCTAATCACACAAATCTGTGAGTGGTTTAAAGCTCTGCTACAAGCCACAATGCGCACAACCTTCATGTACACACCTCAGACGTGGACCTAGTTGCAAAAACTACCTGAGATTTTAGAAGTCCATTTCAAGATTGTACTTAGCTCATATGCCCAGATGTCATGACAGATCTAGAATACTATGCCTGCAACCAGTCTAGGATGTGTTTGCATGAAGAGACTGTTCCTCCTACCGTACGAATAAGAGTGGGAAGTAGGTAACTGCATTTCTCAGGGGCTTGGGTATAAACCCTTGCCGATAACCCTGGCTGAAACAGTAGGCCCATATACAGAGGCGTATGACTTCTTTTTTAGCCGTGTACTCACTGAAAACTGACAAGAAGAGGTGTAGAGGCACCCACCTTCCACTGATGCCAACCCGTTTAGGTAACTTCAGCACAGGCTGATTTGCAATTGTTAGGCATGTACATTTTTAGCTGTGCTCAAATTCCTGCTATTCCACCCACTTTCTTCATTAGCATATTAGACGCCCCCATGGCTTACTTTAAAATGGTCTGTAAGTCAGGCAGGTGTGAGGGAAGGTGGCTCCACTGCTGCAGCTGAAGGCAGCTGAAGTCCTCCTTTTTGAAGTAGGAAAAAGCACTAACAGGGAAGAGACATCCCCACAGGAAGGACAGCAGCCCCACAGCCTGCCCTGACTTCAGGGTTATTTCCAGGGTGGAGAGCAGAGTTCACAAACAGTGCTGTAATGATTCTGATTGCAGCCCTAATAAATATCCTGTTTGGAAATCTATATACATATATATACACACACATATATTGTTTTCTTTTTTTTCATGTATATATATGTATGGGAACCAGATGTCTCATCAAACATTCACTTTCTGCTTCACAGGTAAGCCATACACCAAGCACTGGAGTGCCAAGTGACACCCAACCCATTGATCAGCCTTTTGACCATGGTGATCAGGAGAAGACACACAATGAGGTGCCCTCTGCTAAACCTGCATCCTGCACATGGAACACCCCCATCACTTGGTGTCACTGCAGCAGCTGCCCAGGACAGGCAGGGTTGCTTGGACACTGGATGTTGCAATATCATCATAAGGATACTCACCTGAGATTTACCAATCTGTATTGTCAACCTGCTAATCTACCACAGTGTCTGCCTAGGCTTTCCCTGGGGTTTTTGCATTACAAATCTGGTGACAAATCTCTAAGGGACTCCTCGGGCTTCTCCTCTCCATCTCCCTGCTGAAGCAGAAGCAGAACCCTTGGAGCTCAGTCCAGTGCCTTGGGGATGTTTGGGAGAGCTGGTAATGTGACCAGTAGGCAGAGAAATAAGTTTACCTCATGGATGGCAGGGGGGTTGGAACTTGATGATCTTAAGGTTCTTTCCAATCCTAACTCTTCTATGATTCTATGTAGGAACATGGATGTACTTTACCAGGGCTCCCCTCTCACTGCAAACAAAAGCCCCGCTGCTGATGGCCTCCTCCCCTCTATTACCTCCCTCTGCTCTCATTTGTCTATGGTCTCATCCTGTTTGACACTGCTGCACATTTTTTTCAGCAAATCAATAGGAATTCTGTCCCTGACAAAACCTAAAAGGCCCTTTTTCATAGAATCATAGAATCATGGAATAGTCAGGGTTGGAAAGGACCTTATGATCATCCAGTTCCAACCTCCCTGATATGGGCAGGGACACCTCACACTAAACCATCTCACCCAAGGCTTCGTCCAACCTGGCCTTGAACACTGCCAGGGATGAAGCATTCACAACCTCCCTGGGCAACCCATTCCAGTGCCTCACCACCCTTACAGGAAAGAACTTCTTCCTTTTATCCAATCTAAACTTCCCCTGTTTAAGTTTTAACCCATTACCCCTTGTCCCATCACTACAGTCCCTAATGAAGAGTGCCTCCCCAGCATCCTTATAGGCCCCCTTCAGATACTGGAAGGCTGCTATGAGGTCTCCACGCAGCCACACTCAATAGTAAGGCAGGCAGAGATAGATGTCTCAGGAAGAACCTGAGTCCATCCTGGTGAACAACCCTCTCCCCACTGCATAAATCCTGGCTTCAGAAGTGACCTGTGTACCACTCCCTACCTCACTGCTGGCCTCAAGAGCAGGCTTAAGCTGAAGATTGCAGTGTGGCCTAATTGTATTTCCTTTTCTCTCTTCCCCCCCACTTCCCTGTACCTCCTTGCAATTGCTGCAGAAATGTAATTGCTGCTCTGTGTAATTGCTGCAGAAACAATCTGAGCTGTCACTGACTTACATTGTTCACACATCAGGAGGAACTGGCAGATCAGAGTCACCCCACCTAGCTTCAGGGACCTCCTGCATATGTATTTACATCTGAGGTAGGTATCAGGGCTCTCAGTGTAATTAATGGAGACTAGGAAACACTGAAGAGTGAAATCCAAGGCATGAGTTGCCTGTCCAAATGTATGTCTCAACTCAAGGATGAAGCAAATCATTCTTTATGTGTATGGACAGTATTAAACAATTAAGTCTTTATATCCATAGAAAGTAGTAGCTATATCTCTAAGATATATATAAAATAATACCAGTGTTTAGAATACAAAGGCAGCTTTGGAATAGATACCTGAAGTTAGGCAAGAAGATCCAAACTGGGTTCTCCTAAGAGAAAAATCATGATTTTTAGATCAGTTCTGTTAAATATATTTTGAATTAAAGCAGACTTTCTTTTTCTCACTTGAGGACCAATCCTGTTAATCTCACAGCTGTCTAACAAGGAAAATGACATCTTATTGCACTGCAGAGTAAGTCCTTTCCTGGTATAAGCTGATATCATTGCAATGAAT
This sequence comes from Neopsephotus bourkii, assembly GCF_033783945.1. NCBI lineage: Eukaryota > Metazoa > Chordata > Aves > Psittaciformes > Psittacidae > Neopsephotus > Neopsephotus bourkii. The sequence continues at coordinate 644,566 of NW_026902160.1, read as the reverse complement.
AACAGCAAAATCTCATCCCTCTGTATCTGCCCCTTTCCCATAGGAGCATAGAAAATACCCAGGCAAGATCTAATGGGAGAAGCAGCATTCTCCAGGAGACTGAAGCAGTGCAGTGTGTTACCCATCTGCACCTTCCAACAGGAAGATGAACATCTTCCTGCATGTGCTTTCCCGTCCTCACCATGGAGTGAAGCTGCAGCATGTGTTGCTCTGGTTTTTCCAATACACACACACATTTTACTCAACACTCAAATGAGCAAGCACAAGATCACAGATACGTGCCCACCAGCACCCATTATCTCCCTGTTGGAAACAAGTTTCAGCTAACTGTTTTGCATACAGAGGGCTGATCTCAGCCAGGCATTGCCTCATCCTGGCCATAGAATTGACTCTGGAAATTTCTAAAGCATGGAAGAGGTTGCAGGCACATAGATATTATTGGTATTTGAGTTCATGCTCTTTGTATACTGGTAAATACCAGCAAAGAGTTACAGAAAAGGATGTTTGTACATGTCTATAAATGAGGGACAATAATACTTAAAGGGTAGCTTCCACTCATCACGTGTTTTCATCTTTCCAGGAGAGATTCAGATCATCAAGATAGACCCCAGTTACTTCTCTCAGGAATGGGGAGAGGCATTGGTTTCATTTCTGTGCCCTGATCGAAGACTATGCAACTCCAAATGTTTAATTAAACGAACTTCTAGCTGGTCTTTCTATTCTGTATCAGCCTGATCAGGAATTGATGGTTAAAGATGTACAGCAACAAAGTCATCTACTGTTTTGAGATTGTGAGCAAATCTTTGCAGGCAGAAAATCAAACAAGGCACAGGTTGGTGTATCCTGCCAAAGCAGATGCAAAGTATTCAAGAATCTATTACCAAAATCGGGATTTCTTGGCCTTCTCCAGTGAGATGGGTAAGTGGCCATTACAGTACTCAGAATCATAGAAGAGTTAGGGTTGGAAAGGACCTTAAGATCATCCAGTTCCAACCCCTCTGACAGGGGCAGGGACACCTCACACTAAACCATGCCACCCGAAGTTCTGTCCAACCTGGCCTTGAACATCGCCAGGGATGAAGCATTCACAACTTCCCTGGGCAACCCATTCCAGTTGCCATCCTCACCACTCTCACAGTAAAGAACTTCTTCCTCATATCCAATCTAAACTTCCCCTGTTTAAGTTTTAACCCATTACCCCTTGTCCTATCACTACAGTCCCTAATGAAGAGTCCCTCCCCAGCATCCTTATAGGCCCCCTACTTGCCCTGACGCTGCAAACTATGCTCACTTGAAAATGCTCTGGAGTGCCAGCAGAAGTGGGATTCAGCATTATCACTGGGAACTGGTAAGAGATTATAATGGGGAGCAACACAGTGTCAGCAGGGACTTAGAAAAGTTGTTTCATCCCATTCCCACCAGTAGCTACTTTCTGCAATTGGCACTTAAACTTCTGAATGCCCCTTTGTTCTGGCTCAGAGCATCCAAAGAACAGACAAGAGGATGGTGAATGAGAAGAGAACGGTTTCAGGACCATTGTGTTATTGTATTCTGGTTAGTGCCTACAGATACTGAACCACCAGGTCCCCCACTTTTTCCACTCTTGCAATCTGTTAGGCAGAGCATTTGTATATTTTATCAGTGCCTACTGCAAAGGCAGAGCAGTTCTGATGCATTTGTCCACTCAGAAACCACAGAACTGGACAACCCACCAAGACTATGCAGAAGGGGAGCCAGAGAGGATTATACTGTACCTGGAAAACATTCAGCTACTGTCTTACCTCAGGTTTGCAGTCCCTTTGTGTTGCTAGAATAGAGCAAAAGGAATTAATTAAAGGCTAAAAACCTAACCCACTATTATTAAATTCCAGAGGATAAGCTATTTATGGGTATATAAATATTTGGCAGAAATACTTAACAATCTTCTTTTTAAAGGAATTTCTTTATATAAGCTAGGTTTAAGGAGACATCTTTGCAAAATCTAATAAAATGCAGGCAAGCTTCACACTGTCTCAGGCTTCCATCAAAGCTGTAATGTCCAAATGGCAGCAGGTTCATAGAGTCATAGAATAGTCAGGGTTGGAAAGGTCCTTAAGATCACCTAGTTCCAACTCCCCTGCCATGGGCAGGGATGCCGCAATCTTAGACCACATCTTTTCCCTACATTGAAATTAGATATCAATGAAACTCCAGCAGTTCCAGTGGTATAAATTATTTACTTACTACATAGACAATTAACATTTTAAATGAGTTTAACACACTTAAGATTCTATAAACATTATTGTGCAGTACAAGATTTCTCAATCGAGACAAGGCATAAGACATAAACCCAATGTGCGTTTTCATATTAGAAAGTCATTATATAGACATCTAAAGACAAAACCACAAACAAAATAAGAATACAAATCAAATTCTGTACAAGAACATTTTAAAATGTACAACAGAATGATCCCTTGAGATGAAAAAATATATTTTCTTTCCTTATCTTCCTCACAAACAACTCAGAAAACATGTTGGCTCATGTGCAACGGATTAGATTTGCTAACATTTAGTGTAATGCAGGCAAGATTTGCAGACACCTGATCATCCAGCACTTCTCAGAAGATAAACGTCTCCTGAAAGAAATCAAGAGTAACCTGGTTAAAAGTGACAGTTGGTCTACAGTACGGAAACATTTCAGTAAGATCAATGAAAGATTTTCCTGTGTTTTAATTGGCATTGGATTAGGGTTCAGTACCCTATGATGCTAGCTGGGATGCTGTTCCAAGAGCACAGGCAGAGAGAAGTTGAATGTGCCACTTGTTTTTCGCTGCAGGGTAAACACCCACATTATCCACAGAGCAACACTGTTGTCACACGGGATTGCTACAGTCGCACAGAGCTTGGAAACCTGCCTGTTGATGCAGAACGTACAGTTGTTTCTAAACCAAACACAATGAGCTGCGGTTGGGAGTTAGAAGTGCCTTGGACCACAAACGGTTTTGGCTTCTCACACCGTTTGATAAGGACCTGCCATTGGGCCCTGGCGTTTGCCTTTGTCTGATTAAGCCCTTGGAATCTTTTCAAAACCTTTGAGAAACTGTGAAACGATACCTCTGGGTGTTTGCATCACAGACGCTAACTATTCTATGATTCTATGATTCTATGCTATGGCACGTTACTGCACATCGCCAGGCCTCCTGGTACCAAGTGCCTCAGGGGAGACCAAGTTAAATGACAACATTCACCATGCTGCAGAGGTCTGGGATGAGCAGTAGCACTACTGCTGAGAAACAGCTACTGGTTTTGTGGTGAAAATCAGGCTACTTCCCAGAAATCCAAATAAGTAAGTCCTGATTGTCCCTGCTACAATGACCAAGACTACTGGCTGAGCCACGTCTTTTAATAGTTTTATGTTAGGAACAGTAAATTCCAGCATCAGAGGAAAAGGAGCAATAAGGCAACACACACTGCAGCAAAGGCAAGAGGCCAAAACTTTCAGGCAGAGAAGTAGTACATGAAGGACCCAGCATCCTTGAATGACGCTAAATATCCCCCAGAAGACTTCAGGGGCATGAGAAAGGACATGGTACAGCCAGGTATTGGCTACTTCCCACAGAGCAGTAAATCTCTTGCAAAGTCTCTTTGCAAAGCTTGTTTATGTGATTTCAAAAACATTGGTTATCTGTCACGCAGTCCCCTAGAGCTAAATTGCACAGTGGTTTATTTTGTCTGTGTGTAATATCACAGCTTTGTTGACAAGGCACACTGCTAGAGTAATACTAAGGGGGAAGTCCCATTGCAAGTTGCCCTATATGCATATTTTCTATTCTTCACAGAGTCTTTAAAACAAAAACAACAAAACTGCAACTTATGTTCTGTAGCCCATGAAGCTGAAACCACTACCATTTGAAAGTCAGACACCATGACAACAAGGGAAATATAAGACAACTGGTACATTCAGTAAGATTTAGAGTACTGCAAATTTTTCTAAGTGTAGGGGTTGGGGTTTTTGTACCACTGGCTGTTACAGTTTCAGATTTGAGTAGTGATGTAGGTCGGGACTCCCTCTCCCACATAAGAGGATGGGGAGACTGAATTCCCCTTCTATTTATCATAGTGGGATTAAGGAGACGTAACAGTAATTCTCTGTACAATCAGCGTTTCAACAGGGAAAAACTGGGAAAAGTAAAGGAGAAAGTCACATCAAATCTTGTTATATTCTAGGAGCTAGCTGGCAAGATAAAGCATTAAGCTATCAAGCAGGACTTCAGTTGGGCTGCTTTTTTAATTGCAAGTAGATTTTATTAGTAGTGGAAATCACAGTATAATGAGGCAACTTAAAATGATATTATGACATTAAGTCACACAATGATTAAAACTGGACAACATCCTTCGTAAAATCTTGGAAAACATCAGCCAGAGACAAGCTGTCCATATTCCTCTTTATTAACTCCATGATCTGTGACAACTGATTCCAGCAGCTTTAGATATTATATTCTGCCAGATACTGAATAGAAGAGCTAATACTGTTAATTATTTCTAGGTCTAGGAAATTAATCTCCATAAGTCCGAGTTAAGAAGTTATTCTTTTAAACAATATGCCAATAACTGCCATGGCAGTGCAGTGGGGAGGGGAACAGCTTTTCCCATGTCCCTTTGTTTACAGGATTTCCAGGCATTGTGCCAAGATTTTTCCCCATGTTAAAGAAAACTCCATTCTTTTACATCCTTCATTTTCCTGCACACAGCTTGACTCTCCCATGCTGTCAAATTCCCTTTGAATCCTTGAAACACTCAAATCCAGTTTGCTGCGCCCAGAATCTAATAACTAGCATTTTTGTATGCTTTTCTTTCCTGAGCACCACAGCTTGTGGAAAGGAAACAGAAGGTGAACATCCAGCTCTTTGACTTGAACTTGGCTTTTACTAGCTTCACCTGGTGGCCCCTAGTTCTTGTATTGGAAAAGAATGCGACAGTCAGTCCCTATCCCTTTCCACGGCACTCAGGGTTGTCCAGCCTTTATCGCCCCTCAGCTGTCTTTTTCCTCATTCAGTCACACAGAGTTGAGCCCAATGTTAACAAGGATTTTCCTTAATATTAAGAGCGAAATCACATATCTGTAGGAAAGAATTGAAGTACTAAAACTAATAGGTCTTGGGTCCATTTACATCACTGATGTATTGGATGTGTAATGCTTAAGCTTTAGGAATCTTACTTTAGTGCTACAAAATCATGTAACTTTCATGTACTTTTCTCTCATCTTACAGATTTGAGTTCAAGAAAACTGAGTGACCATCTCTGCTATCTTCAGTTATTCAGGAAATTCATGATTCTTGGTGTGCATGAGGAGCAAAAAAGAGAAGTTAATGAATAGCTACTGTGATGCTTTAAACTTACTGCCTGTGTGGATCTGCAGTCTAGGATCTAGGATGTTTTAATTATCTCAAAGCAGTGAACCACGAGAAGGTCTCAATATATACACTCGGCACTGTTTCACATTGATGAACAGAGGTCCAGTGCTCTCATTCCTTCATGTCCCCTTTTGCATGTCCAGACCCATAACCTCTTCCGAAGAAACGGAAAAGGAGGAAAAAGAGCGGGTGGCAAAAGCAACATGTTCAGTAGTCTTAATGGTTTTTTTCTTTCTCAAAACTCCCCCAAGGCTAGAAGGTTAACTGAAACTAGAACTGACAATGAGATTGAGGTGTGCTTAACCACTTATCAAAAGAGCAATGTCAAAATCCACCTTTCCCCAAAGCTCAAAGACACCAAGAGCAGCGACGAAGAGGGAACCGGTGACCCTTCCACCACTGTGTAATTAGTATATACATTTCTGGTATGGGAATGTCACCAGTGTTGGCTACAAAAGCAGCTATTATTTCCAGCAGGAGAAATTCACAGGGGTTTTTTTGCTTCTTGCTGCTTGTATAACAATGGTCTTATTGCACATATCCATCCAGGCAGTACCTAAGACAAGACTGAATTCCACCTGGACCTCTTCCCAAATGTGATGAAACAGTAAGAAAGTAATCCTAATCTTTTTAGACCAGTAACTGATTTTACTTCAAAAGCCTACGGACACACAGGGAATCCTGCAGACAAGGAAAAAAAAGCATTAGAAGATCAAAGTGAAATTATCTTAAATAAAAGTTTGGATAGGGGAATTTAAAGTTAGTTTGCCTTTATTAAAGACAAGAAGGGTAGGGGTGGAAATCATAATTTTAATTGCACTGTGCAGTGGAATCATCCCCAGGAAAATCATATAGAAACTGTAAGAGAACAAAACCAAGCAACTCAACACTTCCCCTGAAATACGATTTGTTCATTCTATGCATTCTGACTCGTGTCAGAAGAGATGGTCTGGCAGGCTCGTTGAAGGCAACTGGGTATTGAAAACAACTTATAACTTGCAGAAACATGTCTCTGAGGCATATCTCTGTTGCTGCCAATGCCAAGGAAAATACCAGAACTCTTAAAACCAGATTTAAACAAAAGTAGCTTTATACTGATTCTCAGTGCCCTTATTCTTCTCACTCTTGACAGTAATCAGAGAGGGAAGGTCTGAGGTCCTGTAAACTCCAGTCCTCATCCTCCCTTGGCAAGACCTCAGTTCAGAGATGTAACCTTCAAAGCTGAGGTTCCCTTCAGAATCATCACAGGAGCGTGTGCCAGTGTCTTCCAGTTTGACTCCATCCACATCTATTATCCTGTTCACAGGGAGCTCTGTTCCAGGGCTGTCTCTTGCAGCAGGAGGACTAAAGCTTCTGCTGGACTTTGCTTTGTGAGACATCTGCTCACAAGAGTTTCCTGAAGTCCCTTGTGAATCTTTCTTCTTTCTGTGGTTTGCACCTAACAGAAGAATTAAGAACAAAAAACACAAGACAAAAGTGTTATGTACCCTCTGGTTTTAGCAGTTTTCAATATTGCAACCTCCTCTGAGGTCCCAATGGTAGTCAGCTGGGATATTTCTCCACTCCATCAAGCAGTCTTACTGATGTACGAGGCAGGTAAATAAACAGTTGACCTCAAAGATAAATGTAAAACATTACTTTGTATCTGTCTTAATTTAGCATTTTTTCAGAGGTTTCTAAAAAACTGCATCAAAAATAGCAACTTAGTGAGAATTTGCACATCTCTAGAACAAAAACCCTCCCATCAGCAAAACCAGACGTGAAAGAGGAGAACACAGGGCTTCCACCGGAGCAAAACAAGACATGTTCCTTCACTTGAACTGGTCTCTGACTCCTGCTGAGATCTTATTTTCACTTGGCTAGAGATTATTTCTCTATGAGACTAAGAAAGATAGTTTGAAGTTGCACTTCACTGTCCTGAACCTCAACCAAGAAATTATGAGCCATGGTTTACAGGACAACTAGAAAAGAAAAAACTTAATCTGATGAAGGACGTTAAATGTTAAAGAAATACCAAAGTTATGCACGACTTCTTTAACCTTTAGATTTTTTCTTGATACAGTGCCTCTAAAATCACAGTTGTTAGGATTTGGGCAGTCTATTCTCTAGAACCACTCATGCAAACTCATGATCCCAAGTTAAACCGAGATTAAAACCTTGAGCTCCACAAAAGCTAGTTTTGCATTAGGTGTGATGCTGCAAACTGCTAGGCACTTGTTAAAGTAAATGCAGGTGAACCTGGTTTGCCTGTTCCAACAGGCAACAAGACAAGAGGACTGAAGCATGAGCCAGTGCCATGATTCGCATCAGGTTATCAACACGTTTTCTGCAGTTGAGGTGGCCCCTCAACTATATACATTTATATAATGATATATAAAGGGGCAAAACTGTCAGGGAGAGAGAACTGCTTTTATTAGGCCAACTGATACCTAAGAAGAAAGAGGCATTTTCAAGGCACAAAGGCAGACCTGAGTAAGGGCTTCCAGTTAATCTCCTTTTTCTATGTATATCAGCTTGTCTTTTAAAAGACACCATCTTATCCAATATGCCTGACTCGCACAGGTAGCCATGCAAATCCCATGGGATTCATGTGGTTAAATGCCATAGCTGGCTTTGAAATGTTTTATTTGTATTTGTTCCACAGAGTGATGTGTACAGATTTTTTTCAAGAAAAATAAATTTCACTGTGCAATCATCATAATCAAGAACATTTTGATACAGAGAAGGGGAAAAATGCAAATGAAAGGACAAAAAAGCAATTTCAAATTGCTTCAATCAAGACTCCAGGGTCTTCTCAAGGGTTAAAGCTTTCTATCTAATGAAAACAAGTTAAAATTTTAAGTTGTGCGATATTGTTTTAGTGCTCTGGTTAGAGTGCAACCCCACATTAATAATGTGGATGTTCCACATCAGTAATGCTTGCCTTTTTTCACATCCATGGGAATTGGATCAAACTCCAAACCAATCAGCTGAGCAATAGCAGAGAGAAGGCAGAAAGCCCTGCTAGCCCAGCACGACTCCAACCCACTAAATTACAGCTAACATTTAATGGAGCTATATTACGCTTCATGTTTACATCTTCCTCCTGCAGCTGAACATTTTATTAACTTTAACTGCTTTTTGTATGACTGAAGTGTAAAATGTTATTTTTTTATTCCAAATTGTTTACCTTAACATGAATGTACAGAATTATACTCTTGGTCTCTTTAATCTACTGTTCTATGCCCTTTGAAGACCAGTGAATCTCTTTCAAGTTGTTTTAAAAGAGATTTTCTGATTTCTAAATTGCTGATTTCTAAATTCTGATTTCGAAATTTCTGATTTCTAAAAAGCCAAAGTAATGATAAATTACAACAAATAGTTTGCACTGGTAGAGTGTGAGTCATCCAGTTGTGCTGGTGTTGAGAATATGTCCTTCTACTAAATGCAATGTAGAGAAACAACTTTGCTGGTGGTGTCAGGTCTCATAGCTCTGTTGACTTGAGCCAAGCTGAAACACTTTCCACAGTCAAAAGATACAGCCTGCATTAACAGGCTATGACAGATGAAAGAGATGGAAACTCCTACTAAGGAACGCTATGGAAGGTGTAAGTATCGCTGTTTTTATTAGGTTGCTAAGTCTTTATACAGCTAAATATAAGAAATCCCATTAAGTCTTGGAGTTATGGTGCCACTGAGTCATGCCATGAAGCATCTGGGCTTGCAAGCTTTCTAATAGGAACAAAGAAAAAATAAAGCCAATGTCAGCTCTAACGCTTCACAAGGCATAAGCCCACCTGAGGATGAATAAATCCATCTTATTTTCTATTAATGCTGTTTTAAGGAGCAATCCCTCAGAAGCACCTTAATAAATTACTACTAGAGGCAGGACAGCAATAGAGAAGGTCTTATCTAAGATTCTGGTTCAAAAGACTATGGAATTACTAAGGGATGATACCATGAAAATGATTTCTCTTTTTCTGCCAGAGCAGAAAAGATCTTGGCTCATTTACACCAAACAGGAAGATGATTTAAGAGTAGGACTACATTGAAAAAAATACTTTCGTGTGCCTTTTTTTTTCCTCATTTTTGAAAACAAAGCATTTATGAAGCAAGGCCATTTAACACAAGCAATAGGAGAGATGCCCCCAAATAACTTGTGTATAAATGTATCCCACAAGATTTAAAATAGACTCAAGGTTTGCATGTACTCAGTGGAGCTTTATGAGGCTTAAATGATGCTTACACTTCTGCACTGGCTTCTTTCTCATATTCTCTTTTTGAGTAACACTTGAGCAAACTTAGCTATGCAGGGCACCATCTAACATGCTGAGAGCTTTCACTGATTAAATTTCCCTTCACATATTTGTGCACTGAATTGATGAAAACCTCCACGGATACCTCTGTGGATTGTTTTGCCTTGCACAAATCCTGTCAGAAACTACGTTTTCCCACATCTAATCTGTTAAATGCCCTACCTAACTGCAGAAGGGAAAGGAAACCAGTGCTGAGAGCACTAGCTGACCAGATTAACTTTCAGACTGGAATAGCATCATCACGTCTATTGGTAACCTTCACCTCCCCTGCTCAGCATTCCACAGATCTCTAAGGAAATTTTCTTGTGCATCTGGTTCCATTAATATGTTCCAGCTTGTTTAAAGATGGGATGATGCATCTTGCCTTCTGTCTTTAAATCGGAGTGGCTAAATGATTGCTTAGGAGGCTAAGTACAGTGGTCTGCATCTTTCATAATGTTAATGATCAGGCACGGTTTTGGCTCATCTCCTGACTTGCTTTACCAATATTTCTCTTTTTCTGATATTTTGCTTTTGTATATTATTCTAAAGGTCGCTGAATTTAACATTATAATTATGCAAAAATGTCTTTACAGAGGAAGACAAAGAGATTTTTTTCTGCTTTTGTATAAACTATTCCTCAAGCTCTAAGTAGGATCTGAGCACGAGATCAGAAGACTATTTAGGACCAAGGAGCATTTGGCCATATTCCAGGTAAAGACAAAGTCACCTGGAAATTTCAGGAAGAGTAGTAACTGTCAAATTTAGATGACAGGATCAAATAAACATAACTCTAATGCAGATATTTGGGATTTAAAAGTCCACACACCATATCTTGCAATGTTAATGTTTTTGTACCATAATAGATACTGGATCTAATAATCGATTAATTTCCAATGCTCCACATCTTAGTTATAATTCACTTAATGCATAATTTAAATCTGATCTTAAATTCAGCACCTATAGATTAAAATCATCAATACCCATTATAGCTCCATTCACCATATTTACCATTTTTTTAATCAAAGCAAGTAGATGGTTTTTAACTATCCCTGTAAGAGGTGAGCTCTATATTTCAAAGTCTGTAGTCTGTGGATTTCATATATGACAAAATGTTAAAATCTATTCTATAATTTTCCAAACACAATTTTGTATGGACAGATACCACTTCCATATAGATTCAGCACTTCATTGAGCATTCTACCTTTGCTAAAAATCCTACTTTTCTTGTCCAAACCAATTACTGTTTAGGTGGTGCTCAGTTCTACCGAAAGATAACAAGAATGCCCTGCTGACTTCTACACCACTGAACCCAGGCATTCAACTTTCAACGTCAGAAAGGTTCAGTTAAAAAGAATGAGCTCCAGTTAAATCATTTTGTGCTGACTTACAGCAGGTAGGAATCTGAAGTATCCCTGGCAGTATCCAAGGCCAGGCTGGATGGGACTTAGACAAGCCTTGTCTAGTGGAAGGTGTGCCTGCCTGTGGTGTTGGAACGACATGATCTTTAAGGTTCCTTCCAACCCAAACTATTCTATGATCCTATGATTCTATTATTTCATATTACTTAAAATACTTGTGAAAAGAAATCACCAAAGTTTTCATCAGTTCCTGAAATTTGTTATTTACATCCCCATATATAACCAGTCAGTTTTGGTCTCAAAATTAAAACTCCAGTGTATATCATAATGCGGGATATCGGGCAGACACTGTTCTCATCTCTGATTCCATACATCAACGTATTCTAGGACGATAATATGCTGCCTGAGAGACCGTTTATTCACATGAGACTTAAAAAAGAGCTTTGCTAGGGTCACTTCTGCAGTGGATGTTCAAAGTCCTGGAAATATTTCAGTACAAATAACTCTTTTCCTTAAGATACATCTACTCTGGCAGTTTCACTCTGGAAAAGACACTTCTCCCTTCCTGTCCTAAACTGTTGGGAAAAGGTACTTCAAAATCTAAGCCTTCTCAGATGTGGATTATTTAAAGTGGTGGATGAGTTCCACACTGGTTGACATACTGCTAATACTGTTAATCTTTGCAAGTTTGTAAACTGATTTATGCTTCCAAAGGGAAAAGGATGCTTTACATTTCAGATTTAGAATTCTGCAGGTTAAATTTCTTTTAATAGTTCCCTTCCTTTTATCTCTTAACTGATAACAACACTGAGGAGAAACGGATTGAATTAAAGATTCCTACCTACAGTTTATGCTAAATCTTTTCAAAGGAAATATTACTTTATTTCACTCACATGATGAAACATCAACTGCAGCATATGCTCAGTGCCTTGAAATCTGACTCAGTGACAGTGAAGGCATCAAGCTAGAACGTGGATTATTCTACAAAGCAGTAACACTCAGCATTACCAGCCTATTTACTTTCGTCCTGGAAATTCCTGGAATACATTTGCAGCATTAAGTTTAGAAAGGGCAGATAGAAATTCTCTCATCACACTCATCTCAAAAACATTTGTCAGAACAAAGCACAAAACATTATTCAGAAAGACAAATTCTGAATATTACATAGGAGAGGGAGCCGGTAGGACTACTGATGCTCACCAGTGGCATGTATAGGCAAAAACGGAAACACTGCAAACTCTGTTTGCTGAGGGCAGCGATCTTTTATATACACTGCAACAGCTGCTGAAGGGAACTGCACACAACCTCATTGAAAGCCATGAGCAGCCCAAGAATAGATAAAATGCAAAGTTCTGACTTCTGATCCAGACGGACACGCATGCCCTCAATAACACCAGCCAATTTGCTTAAACTTTGTTTCTCCACTGCTAAAACTGAAACAATTTTTAGACTGCTTTCCAAGCACTGATGTGACATCTCTGCAAGTCTACAAGTATTCAGCCCTCACTGTGACCTTCCAGCATTTCTTGTTAATATTCATTTTGTTTTTCCATCAGTAGTTGGTAACAACAGGTTTAATTATTCCAGAGAGTAGTATGTTGGGAAATAGAGGATTGAATTACTCGAATCAGTTTCAATTTCATCTGCCTTTCGTTATGCTATTTTTCAATAGAGAAATCTGAAAATGTGGTTTAGCAGGGCTACCGGTTACATTTCAACTAATAGTTTAACTAAGTTAATTTCATCATCCAAATGCAAGTCATGTGTTTTCATAGATCTGGGTTTAGCCCATACGCATTTGGTTCAAAGAGCAGTTGTAATTTTTCTAACGTTTCATCTAGTTGGTGATAAAAGTTGTTATTCTTTCTACAGCACATATCTGTTTGACTGAAAGCAGCTTACACTTCAAATAATCATCCCTCCAGGCCTTCCTTGCTTCCTGGCTGTCTACTCTTCACATAACTCTCCTTCTCCTTTGTTTATTGTTGATCTCCATCATGTCCTACGTGTAATTCTCCCATTTAACCATGCTCTGATTAAAAGAGGATTAACAGATTTCGGCCTCAGTATTACTGAATCCCCACGAGGACTTCTCTATATTGATCTAGAATCCAATTATCTTTTATAAAATTACACAGCACCAGTAAGGATGTAATTAACTGCAGGACAACAGCCTTCTTAAAAAAACAATCATTTGCATTAATTTTACACCTTTTAAGGCATAATCCCTTCTTTTTCTTAACATTTTATTTCATTTGTGTTTTCCTTTTTGTTGTTATCTTGATTTACATTGGAAACACCACTGGATTGTCTTTAAAATATGTTGTATGACTGTTTTGATTTTTTTTAATATCCACACGTGATTAGTTTTAATCTCCTTAACCATAACATGGCTTATTGTGCTTGGAATTCATTACCCTGATAAATGAAAAGCATGGCAGCCAAAAGGTGGAAGTCACAGAAATACAGCTGTTATGTGCTCTCTATTCCTCGCCTGTAGCATACTGCATCCTGTCCCTGAATAATGAAAAAGAGCAGTTGGGAAATTATTTTTTTGTCTTTGGCAACAATAGGCAGCCCCAGGCTCTGGGAGTCCACCCTGCCTTTTATTTCTGCATAATTTATCTCTCAAAGCAAAACCACCCTAGCACTGGTACTAACTATCCCATTTCGGAAAGGATTCTTTCCAGTAGGAAAGGAAGCAAGTTTATTTTGAGGATACAATTGTACTTCTATTTCAGAAACAAACTGGTGGCTTCAGAAAAAAGTTATGTAACTTTAAGTAGTCTAAATTCACCCTTTACCTTCCACAGCCATATTATTGAAGTATGATTCCAGAGGGTTCACCAGGCTTTTATTTTCCCTAGCTGGCTCTCTACTTAACTAATACCATTATATCCCTATTAGAAAAGAGATTTGAATAAACTCTTTGACTGAATTGCTGTATCTGGTCTATACATTTACTCAAAAAAATAACTTCTTGGCACGCAATAACTCCATTGACTGTCATTGTGCTTTCATTTTAAGGATATTTCTCATCCTAAATGTTAAAAAGAAAAAAGGGGGGGATATTTTATTTTTTATAATGGAAGAACAAACCTACTGTCTCTGCATTTCAGTCTGGATTGCTGCAATTATCCTTTCTAAGGCTGAAATGGTACTCCTATTGCTGCCAAGCTTAAATGCCCACCTAGTTTGTAGTAGAGGTAACAATCACAGTGAACGACTCACAGGCCCCAGTGGAATATCACTGAATAAATAACTTGGTGCAAAGCCCCTGGCTTGATATTCACAGCTCTTGAGGGGAGTAAAGGTTTGAAAGACTGCCTCTCCCCCTGACAGCTATTTTTCACTTGGGTAATGAGCAAACCTAACCCCCTAAGAAAAACTGGACAACATTCAAATTACCTAGACTGTACTGTGCAATTAAAAAAAAAAAAAAAAAAAAAAAAAAGCATAAACCCAGAGATTAAATCAGTATTTTAACACTTTCAAAAGGGAATGCATGACTTCAAGCGAATTGCACCACAAAATAATTAGGTTATTTCTTTCACAGATGGGTACCAGCAGCATTATCTGTAGAGACATGAAGTAAGTGCATTTCAGAATTAGTCTTTAGATTCCAGAAACCCCTGATTTTTAAAGTGGGAAGTTTGCCAGAACTAGCAGGCTTAAAATAAAGACATTTTCTGTTGATGAGAAACACAACCAGAATTAGTAATGATTCTTGTGTGGCAAGCTGATTTAATATTTAGTTCACGACCAACTATTACTACAGTATAAACACATCTGACTTAAGAAAGTTAAGATCCGTGTTTGAAAAACTGTTCTCAATAGCTCTGAGCAATGCAGACCTCATTTTGCTGGTTCCCATTACTTGTATTTTGCTTTCTAGACCTTTAAACAAAAAAACAAAAACCTCAAGAATCACCCATTACAAGGATGGATATTGGCCTGGCTTTGCTACACCAGATTGTGGTTAGCAAATTGTCCCCTGTAGCTACATCACTCCCCCACCCCTTTTCCCAGCATATATAAACCCAATGTATAAAAGCCCAGTGCATAGTGAAAGCCTACATGTCATTTGCTTCTATACCAATTTGAAACCAAGACCATAGACCACTTAAAATTATTCAGTCATTAATGTTTTTATCCAAACTTTTCAATTCAAGAAACCATTGATAGGAGATTATGAACAGACAACCATTACAGCACTTAAAAAAGCAACCAGTATTAATGACTTAGTCCTTTGAAATATTGATTCTTGACTGGAGATTGCTTCCAGCAGTCTTTATTATAATTACTGCACATCTCTGAATAGTTTTTCCATGCAAACTCCATGAAATCATGGAAAAAGAAGTTTTGTTTCGTCCCACACTTTTTCCATAAAATCACTGGTCTTTTGTAGAATACAGTCCCCATAAAACAGTGCATTGGGAGAGGAGTGTAGAATAGTTACCATATGCAAAAAGGCCGTAGCAAAACAGGAAAGTGATTAGAAACTTTATTTCAGATTTTTGCTATTCCTCAAAAAAAAAAAAAATTAAGGTTTTTAGTTCTGAAAAATCATTTTATTTGATTACTTAAAGGTCTCTCACAGGTGATTACACGACCACCAGTGAAAGCAGAGTAGACCAGTTGGAATACATAAAAATTAGTATCTGTATAAAAACATTAAACTATGTAGGGTATTAGTTATCTGCTGTGGAAAAGTCTGAATAATTTGAAAGGGGAACTGCTACAGGTCTTTCAACTGCTTCATTTTCTTTCATGATGGTCCATGACCATGTGTGAACACAGTGACTTTTGGAAAAACTACAGTTTTAGCCCCCAGAGCACAATGAGACCTAGGTAACAGCACAAGCCTCTGCAGTGGCTCTTTGATATGGCTTCACAGTACTGTTATGTAGGACCCATTTTTGAGAATGGAAAGGGTAATGCAGTCTCCAGCACCCATCCAACCCTTCATTTCTTACCCCAGACTACCAAACAGAGAGGCTGTTATATTGGCTACTTCACATCGAATGAGCAGAGATCACCAGCTCTTTTCTTAGAGACCAGGGAAAAGTTGCTTTAGTTTAAAATAAGAAGGAAAGTAATGAATGTAAAGTTTAGCCCAAGAACCCAAAGACAGAAGAGATTCTCCTTTCAGGAGTTCCTGTTATGACCCATTAGAAAGAAATCTCCTGTTTTATCTGCCTTGTCAATGCCATGGATTTCACATGTGACCCAGCAGCATTTCAAGCCAGCATTTGCCCTTTGATATCTGATCATTAATAAACACAATGTTTGTCAACTTTGTCTCACAGTAATTGCTAGTTCATATCTATTAATCTGTTTGTTATTAGAGGATAATTTAAATCAGAATTCTTAATCCAAGACTGAAAAGATTGTTTTTAAATAAGGAAGAAAATCAGAGCTTAAAACCAGTTTGTGTAACTAGGTCTAGAATTTATTACTCCTGAGAGAACAAAGATACAAAATACATGTGAAAGCTACACAAAGATTTCTACAAAGTAAAAAGTAGAAAGTGGGAAAAGGGAAAGCTACAGTTCAGTGGTTACACAGAAATGTATGGCATGCATTAAAATACTGCAAATTCATGAAGGTTTTTTTAAGTGCAAATGGTTTTTTTAACAGTTCTCACTGAAAAATACGCAAATTGATACCTATGTTGTACACTTGTCATATTATTAGAAAGATACCAACACAAATCTATGCATTTACACATCAATATGTCTGAAATACATTTTGTGGTTTTGTTATTCATAGGCACTGGTTACAAGTCTGTTCAATACTCAGCCTCAGAAATTAAGTGGTAGCGCTTATAGAACATTTCTCAAATACTACTAATAATTTGCATCGCCATTTATAAGCATCCAACAACCAAAGAAGTATTTACAAATCATCAACCATACAGATAAAGAACAGTATCAAATACTCTGTGTAAAAAGATAAATAATTAAAATGTATATTCCCACATCACAAAGAAATGTGATCATACAAATTATGGCACCATATGTTTGTGAAACATCAAAAATAAATGTATAGCACATAGATACCTCTTATATTTTACATTAAAATGTACAGTACAGTGACTGTAAAATGTCAACGTCATAACACCCATTGTCTTCAAACTCGTTTCTGGCAATGGCAATTATTATTAGAGTCCATGTTTATAAAGGAATTCCATACTTCAGCCTTGGGCTAATATTGCTCTGTGATATTGCTAGACCACGAAACTTACATCCTAAAAAATGTTACATATTTTCTTTAAAATTATCTAATAGAAAGAGCTGTTTCACGTGTGAATATTCTGGGAGAAAGTGTGATAGAAGCAATCTATTTCTCTGTAGAAAAGAATGGGTTAAAAAAAGCCTGCAACGTTTTTATTGTTAGTCACAAATACCTAATTTATTAGAGAGCTATTTTTTAAATTAAGGTTTATCCATTTCCAATTTCAATCACAAACAGTACTGCAATTTTCAACACATAATTAGGGTTCCTGCTAAAGCACTTAAACTTCCAAACCCCAATCATGTATCTCATTATGACCAATGGATCAGAAAATCTGGAACGCAATAGTGCGATGGAGCTCAAAACACTGATCTCCTGTTTTGTGCTCCGAGGGTAAAGAAGGAGATAATTATAGCGTACAGATGTATTTGAAAGGTTTGCCTGCATGTGTCCATTTCTGGCCACATGCCAAATCCAAACAAATGTACTTAGTTAAAGGCAACCAGAAATATTACAGTTAGCACAGACTAAGGCAATGAAAATATTTTTCTTTTTTTTCCTTTTTTCTTTTTGTAAAAAAATTAAGGTGCAAAGAGAAATTCCCTTCTTGTTTTAATGGGTGCCAAATACTGATTAAGAGTGCCAAGGAAAAGTAGTTTTACAGAAAAGGAAAGACTATTAAAATCTAGAAATACCTGAATTGGATCTTTGATATCCAGACTTTTCCTGATTACCTGTAAAAGGAGTTGGGGGTGGGTAGTTGGCTTCTGTGAGTTTACTGACGTCTGATGGTGGTGTTGGTGGTGGCGGTGGTAGCAAAGTGCTGTTAGGGCTACTAATATCTCCTTCAGCCACAAGAGTCAAGTCTGCCACATTCTCATCATCTACCATCTGTATGCCTTCAGCTTGTAATTCTCTTGACTGCCTTTTCCATATTGCTGCATTGTTTTCCTGTGCATGCGGAATTGGAGACAATGCAGTATTAAAAGGAACACTGAAAGTCTTCTGACTGTGGAGTCCTGTCAAAGCAGATTTATGTTTATTTTCTGAGTAACCCTTTCTCTTAACTGAATTTTCATTAAAGTTTTGTACGGACTCCTGTTTTCCAGTTGGTGATGCACACCCATCCTTGCCATCATTTTTTGAAACTCGCCTGTTGAGGCCTTTAGGGCCTATGGGAGTAGATGAGGATGGTTCTGGTCCAGTGGGCGGTAAACGAAGGAAGTCAGGAAGAATAAGATCTTCTTTCCTTAGCAGTCCACGTTGGTCATCTGCTCTGTTACTTTGAGCTTTGGATATGAGTTCAAAAAATTCTATTGGGGAAAAACCCAAAATTGACAAGTTTTTGTCAGAAAGTGCAATGTCATTAAAACACAAATTTTCAGCACATTTATTTTCCATGAAGATCTTCAATTCTTTCAATGCTGCCTTGAAATAAGATCCCATGTTAATTAGGAACTTTTTCAATTGCAGCAATGTTCACTAGCATCACTATAATTAAGACCATCAGGATTGCTATTGTAAGAGGTTTGCAGTTTAAAACAGCTGCAAATCACTGAGCCTTGAACACATCTTCTATTTTACTCAGTTAATAAATCTGAACACACACACACACACAGAGGATTTTTTAATTCTTAATACAAAAGGCGGCTCTGGTCTCACTGACAATGGGTGCACATTTTTGTATTCTGGATGGTTTTTATCCATCTTAACTCAAAAATAGCCATGCCATTTGAAAGTTCAATGATTCAGAATGTTGTAAACTTCCTAGTTATATTGACTTTCTCTCAGTTTAATAGTATGTATCACAGTTTAAATTCAATTCACGGTGTAGATTTAATCTAGGATATTATCATCATAGGACATGATCAGATGATGATTTAAGTACCCCCATTTTATTTTGTGCTGCAATGAATCAGTAGCATATAGGTAGTCAATAACCATTAAAGAAGCCATTACTAAAAGTGATGGGGCAGCCTTTTAATAGAATTTTTAACACAATTACAAGGAATTTTCTGATCATGTCCTTAATGATGTCCCATGGTTTAATATGTTTATATATATATAAATAATACTCATAGTAAATCACCACTGTTCTAGAAAGTCTCAAAACTTGGCAACAAGAAACTTATCAATCATAAGCCAAGAATTATACCACTCCTTAAAAAAGTAGCATTACAACAATTAACAAACTCTTTGTTGCAAAACATATAAATATAAAAAATATGTAATTCTTAATACAGGGTCTCTGCATGTCCTAATTTTTCAAGAGAGCATTGAAACTACAGAATATTAAAGATGCTTAAAAGGCCATCTCCAACAGATGCATTAAAATCAATAGCTTCAACCTAGCTTATAAATACTGTTTGAAGCCGAAGCCATTACAAAATAAAGCACAGACTGTTAGTAACAGTTTTAACTTAGCACAATATGAAGTCATACACTTGCACTTGTATGACTTTATTCCTATCCTTTATTCATAATTGGCAGGCTTTGCAATGTATTCATAAAAATGACATTTTAACATGCTTTGTCAAATGCCATAAAACCTGAACGTAGCCAAGATGGAAGCTTCAAAATGCTTCTTATTGCCAAAGTTTTGCAAAAATGGCAGTATGCATATTAAAACATGCAACATTTCTAATATGCGTCGTACAAAAATGTTCCTTTCTGAAATAGCAAACTTCATAGAACAGTTGTCTTTTTTTTTTGGTTTTGGGTTTTGTTTTTCTTTTTTTCTGTTAGTTTTCCATTAAAGTACACTCTACAACATTTGATACGCATTTTCCAAACTTGGACAAATTGCACAAAAATCAAAATAAAATGTGAAAGCCTCGAATTCTGAAGTTTTCAAATTATGTTACTTTTACTCAGCCCTAGGAAGAAAAATGAAAATATTAAAATATTGAAAACAAGATAACAAAATAATAAGCAACAGAAAATAAGTTAAAATGCACTAAGGTTTTCTAATAACATTTATATTAACAAACATCTATCCTGCAATAAAAGTTTCAGCCACAGCTTTTTGTTTTAACTCTGGTCAGTGGACGTTTATTCACAGATGAACATTCATTAACTATATAACTGTGCATAACCATGCTTTGGATATGCACACTATGTAACTTCAGCAGTAAATTTTAATCTATGTGGCTTGCAAAGGGTATCAAATGGGATATTCAACTGCAATTGAGTAATTCCTCAGGATTTTACCTGAATTAGGTAACTTCCACTGTTGAAAATCCCACTAGGCACCTACGTCTACCTTTAGGTATTCTTAAAGTCTTACCTGCAGCTTCAAAAACTTCACACTTCAAACACAGTATCAAACAAAAATGTAAGCATCATGACTATGATTTCCACATATTAAACACATGATATGTTTTGCTACACGTACACAAAATTCTAATTTTTCTAAGACTACTTATGTTAATACTATAAAGTTCACATACCCTCTGCTTCATCCAAATTTATTTTCTGACTTTTTTTTTTCCCAATCTTTGCAATAGAGTCTTCTCTCTTTGACAGCCGGACTTCCCTAGCATTTTTTCCATTTTCGCCTTTCATTTTGATAGAATTAGACTTTCCTAGACTTCTTCCCTCTCCCTGCATTAGAAGGAAAGTTAAGGTACTACTTACATTTAGACTATATCATTGTATACATAATATGCTCTAAGTGAATAAAAATATTAGTTTGAAAATACATTTTTCTTTCACCACAACAAATGGTTTAATTTAATCTCGATTATCGTAAAGAACTTTGCCGTGGTAGTACCCAAAAATGTATAAATAAACATAATATGATTTACTCTGAATAATTCACATAATAGAAAGGGCCTTTGAATTTCCAAGTAATTAATAATTTCAAATATAAATAAGCCGACGAAACACAAAACAACAAACACAACACAGTGAAAGAACTACTTGATTCATCGTGAAGACAAAGTTCTCACAAATAAATGCTGTTGACAGTGGGGAAAATATCAAATGAATTACAGCTATACTCAAGCCAGTTACAGAATTTGGCGGATTCAGAATCATGGATGAATGCAAAAGATGATCTAAGGGACAAAAATCTTTGCAGAAGACTTACAGTAAATACTTGATTCCTTGAAGTAGTGACAGTTGCAGTCTGTTTTACTGATGCACCTTTTTGTTTATCTGTAAACGCTGAACATAAACATACCTTCTGTAACTACAAATTTATAACTTCCCAATGAATAAATATTTAAGTGACAATGATGCACAAAACAGTTTTTTTTTGCTTTAAAATTTCCCAAAGATGCACTCAGAAAATAAAGAGTGAGCAAAGTTGACATCCCTCATATTTTTCAGTCAAAACCTAACAGAATCTTCCTTTCACCTTCAAAGTTTCCTAACGTTGGCAATACTTTTAAATTTGAAGAAACTGACATTTCTTTAAAGTTCTCCTAAATGTTCAGTTGATTTAGACCAAATAGCTTTTAAAATCTTAGCTAATAATTCAGTTTGCAATTCTCAAATTTAGAATTTAAAGAAACAATCAGTCACAAAGACCATCTAAAGTTCATGTTGAATCTTTTCCAACCTGTTTCATGCATTGTTTTCCAGATGTTGCCATATCTTCCTCATCTACTTCTAAGTAATTAAATGGCTCCTTCAAATTACATCTGCCTACAACAAACATACTGTTGCAGACTGAGCTGCAAACACAGAACCATGGCCCTTTTTTTACTGGTATATGCCAAATAATCAGCCTACTGCTGGAATGGTCCTTTATGATTTAGGCTTTTATAGCAGTTGACAGCACATAGGATGGCAGTTTTACTTGTAATCCTTAAACTAAATATCTGCAAGAGTATTTAGATTGGTATTTTGTATCAAAATGACAACTGGTTCTGTTTCCTAGAAAAATGACAAATCTGATTCTCTTTAATAAATACTTCCATCTTTATTCTCCTATTTATTTCTCAAAGAGAATTTCTGCTCTAAGTCAATTTAGTTTAACCACATTGCATTTAATTTTTAAAACTAAGCATTCTATGTTCATAAGAAGGTTTCCTAATGAAAGCAAACCTTCACTCTTAAGGCTTCTTACATTAATCTAGCAAAAAGTTTGTTAGCTGTTATGTTTATCAAATACTGTTTTTCAAAGTATTTTGTATAGGGAAATCACAAATTATATCCTTTTTAATATTATATCCAGAAATCACTACTTAAAACTGGAGATGCAGACTCTGATACTTTGTCATGTTAGAGTTTTCCCATAGCAGTACATGCAGCTGCTGCA
Source organism: Neopsephotus bourkii (assembly GCF_033783945.1). NCBI lineage: Eukaryota > Metazoa > Chordata > Aves > Psittaciformes > Psittacidae > Neopsephotus > Neopsephotus bourkii. The sequence continues at coordinate 622,035 of NW_026902160.1, read as the reverse complement.
AAAACTGCATCTGTTTTACTTATACAGTATGTTTCTTATTAATAAATTGCCAAATTCACAGAAGCTATTTGGCATTTTATTCTCATCATTATTACTAGGTTCTATATCCCTAAATGGGCATGTGTACCTATGGCAGAATGCCAATAAAACATTCAAGTATTGCTAGTGCAAAATTTCATATAGCAACAGTTAAGGACTTGCTATCAACAGATGAATTTAATCTTCCATCCTTAGAAACTGCACTCCATTTTAGTTAAAAAGAATATATGTTAGATGTGACATATCTAAATTTAATCACATTTATCTCACCTGTGCATCATAAGAAGAAACTAACCAAGGTAAAGTTTTACGAAACTCAATTGATATGATAAATAAAAGCTTTTATGCCAACTTACCTCTACCCTTCGATGGCTCTTTTTCATCTAGAACAACCCGCTGACCATCCAGATTAGAAATAGGGACACCAAGATCAAGTGGTTCCTGCTCACCATTCTAAAGTCGGATCACAGTTTGTATATAATAGAGAAAAGGCTGTTTTCAGAGCAAATTTATGCAGTCCGACATTTTTTGAAGGAAAATATCAAACCATTTTTAGGTTTCAGTATTACCTCAATAAATCTTTTTATTACCATTCCAAAAATGCTTATTCTGTTTGTGCAAAACTGCCTTGATTACAATGAGTGTAACCCATCTATGTGAGGAGAATGGTATTTGGGGAAAAGAAGATACAAGTAGAAAAAACCATCCAATTTGCGAGGTGGCACAAATACTCTAGGATCATCAGTATGTTCAGGAAAACATATTTTTCAGAGGAAGCTTGAGATAATTTTATATTCTAAACTACTTGTAATTTGTAATTTAGCTAACTTTATACCGACAAGTTTTTCAGATGTTTTAAAAACATCCCCTGCTTCAGCCAAGACAGTATGCAGCCCAGGAATACCACAAAAGGAACTTTCCACTTCTTGAATTTCCAAAATAATAGAATAAAGAAAATGTTGGTCACGTTTAGTAGTAGAAAAGTTGAATCAGTTGGCTTCTGCAAAAATTTTCTGCAAGGGAATTTGAGGCAACTTTCATGATTCCCAGGATAATGGAACAATAGCTTGTTAAAGCTATTAATCTCCATCAACTAACTTTCCCTGGCTAATAATGGTAAAAGTTGAGCTCTGGAATAAGCTAAATTCATGCCCTATTATTTAGGATGTTGGATTTATTCTGAAAGAGAATGTGAAACAGATGCAGACTGAAGCTTTGAGATAATTACTATTAAGCATAATGGTTATGACTACTACGCATTTCCATCTCAACATGTAGTTATAAATACAGATTTTAATACCTAATTATAAGGATAGGAATAATTTCAGGGACTACTTTATGATCTTCTACAGACAAAAATATTGCAGCTTGAATTACATCAAAAGATACTTACTAGTCTTGCCACAAGTTCGTTAAGATTTAAACCATATTTTGCAACCACAGGCCTTAAGACCTCTGTCACTGGTTTAGTGGGTTTAGCCTTCAAACCAACTGATCGATTGATTGGAACAAGATCCAGGCTGAAACACATCAATTGTAATATTAAGTATGAAATATTCCAATAAACAAAATGTGCAGAATATACAAAATTCAGTCTACAGCAAAATTGTACTAGATTACAGCTAGTGACCCTGAACATTCATTAGCACAAATCTATCCTAACCTGAAGGTATAAAGTGCTTCTAATACAAATAAGACTTCCACCATTTCACTCGCCAGAGCTGAGTGAAGACATGAGCCAACCTAATTGCAAGGTGATCCTCAGACCACCTAGATACATTCCATAGCACTTTCACCTTTATGCTGAGATTGTTCTATTTTGGTCCAGAAGTGCTTCCAAAGAGATTCCATGATTGTACTATACCTTAGATACAAGAAAGATCTTTCTTTCTATTTCCAGAAGAAACTCACAATGTCCTATTTAATTTCTTGAGGTGAGCTTGGACAGTAATTTTTAGTTTTACTTTAAGCATTGGAACAAATAGAAGGGAATTCCAGGTAATGCTGGCTAGATGACATATCACAAAAAATTGCAAGAGAAGTTTTTACGCAAAAGGTATAAAATCATTTGGTTGGAATTTGAAGGATAAAGACTCTTCAGACTCTATTCTGGGATTTTATATCATCAAAATAGAAAAAAAATCAAATAAGAAGAAAATCTTTAAGCCCAAACAACTATTACGTTTCTTTATTTCCCTGCACAGATCCATGGTTAGCTTTGGGCTTGGTTTTCTTTAAATGCTCTTCATCTGTGCTCTGATTCCTGCATAACAGACACAGTTGACTATAACAGCATTATAGGCCGAAAACAAAAGAAGGCTTACTACTAACAAAAATCTTTCAGAAAAAAAAATTTACATCATCAGGAGAAATTAAAGTTATTAGTGATTTTGTCCAACACAATTCAATGTAAACCCCATCTTTTCTTTTACACAAATTAAATAGGAGATGTTTAGTCTGATTGACTTTTCCCTTCAACAAGGGACCTGGATAACTGAAACTCTGTCTTTCATATTTTCTCTAAATACAACAGCTACTAAATAGAAATGATCAATTTTAATTATGAACTGGCATTGACACAGAAGTGGCAGACATTCAGGTAACCAAATATACCCACATAAGACTTCTCTTATGTCTGAAAATATCCAAATATTGGAGTATTTTTGTTTACATAGTGTCTACCCACAGAAGGAAACAATGTAGAACATTTTTACATTTTAATTAGCACACAAGTAACATATGGTGCTGCCTACTTACTGTTCCTTTTTAATTTGAAAACTCAACAAACTCACACCTAATAAAAGACTGCTCAATCTCCATTTCAAAATTGAATATGCTATGCTAATATTCATTAACCTGAAGTACCCATACATAGAAATAGCTCTGATTCCTAAAGAAGAGTTATATAAAGGCAAAATGAAGAACACCTGAAAAAATACGTTTTATTAACTTCAAAAGCACAACTCAATAATGTAACAAACATTCTACTTCACAACCTTTCCCTCAAATATTTAGTTCAGGTGTTTTCATGGAACTAGTTTGGGTTTTTAGAATTTAGAAACATTAAAACATTTTCTGGCATTTTGGAAAAAACAGACTATCGGGAAAAACTGCATACTATAAAATATTATATACTACTACTATATAATATACTGAATTATATTATACCCATATCAATGATAATATTATAACATTGATTTAAGATTCAGGGTTACAAAACTTTACTCAGATGAATTTTTATACAATTAGTCTTACTGTAATCTGCCAGTTAGACACATCACTACAGATGTAACTGGATGGGAATATGTAGTCAATTCATATATCCATTTAATATCAAAGCCCTGTTCTTTTATTGTTGCATTTAGGATTAGACTAGGAGACAGGCAGTTTGATTCCCTTTCATTCTTGTGCTGCTTCAAACTACTAAACATGTTTCTTCCTAATGTGGAAGGTCCCTCTGGGCCTCAGATCTGTCCTTCATGCTTGCTCACAACTGCTTCATCTTGAGACATCATAATAATTTAAATACCCCTATAGTGGAATGCTGGCATCAAAATCCCACTTGCATCCAAGACAGCAATCCAGGAAGCTTCCGTTTCCATCATTTTAAAACTCACCATATGTTTCTGTACTCAGTTTGAAATGTCCCTGTAGGACCACATTGATCCTTACCCTAGCTACCCTCATCTGAACTACCTTTTAGAGGTATCTCACCTTTTAGAGGTAATCTCACCATTACCTGTACAGGAAACATTTAGTAGCTGGCTCTAAAACTAAACATATCTGAGGGAATATCGGTGCCTAAATGTAGGCAAGATACTTAACTTAGGCACTTGTGTAACTCAGAGAATCCCCATGCTAAAGGCATCTCTTATATGTGTGTTATTGCAATCTTAAGTAAAAATGGATTTTAACAAAAACTCAAACTGTGAGTTAACAGTGGAAGTCAATCATTTTCAGTAACAAACATTAGGTCACCTTCCTTATTCACTGGGACTTTTTGCTTGATATTAAGACCTATTTCTTCTAATGTCCCTGTACAACGAATAAGAACCTTAGATCCCTTAATGCTGGATTACAATCTAAGATGCTGCATTACATAGCTAATTGGATTTTTTTACTGGATTCAGACAACTTCTTTTCTGCATTAACTGCTGTTTTGTTGCACAGGTAACTGACAATATACTTCAGTGCACTTAAAGAGTAAAATGGAGTGGAAAATGACAGAGGAAGACAGTAATTTTGACTTTTACCGAAATAAAGTGCGTTTTTCTAAACGTAGGTCCCGAGACTCCAGGATGCTACTGTCTTGGTGCAATACAAGTGGCTACAGAGCACATGTCAGGAACAAAAGGAGATAGAGCAAATTAATGTTAAAATATGTTTTAAAAGAACAGCAAAGTGGTTAAAAATTTATTTCAAGTAACTGAAAATTATTAACATAGGCTGTATGCATTCTAGAGGATATTAATTTACAATATGCAACCTGACTAAAGTGTATTTTACTTTATATCATATAGTTGTGAGACAATGACCAAACTTCTATTTCCACAGGACTCAGCGGGTATTCAGGAACTCAATGTTTTAAACCAAGCCTAGGTCCTTCAACTTAAATAAATTATTGCATATAATGATGCATTAGAAAATGTGGCAAGTTAACAATCTTTAAGATTTTTAAAAGACAGGCACATAACTATGCACATACATTGATTTATGTGATTGCAATAATCTAGATTGACTGTAAACACAAATTTAAATTCATAAATGTTTCAAATCCACAGCTTCTCTTTTAATTGGAGGTACTTCTGTTGGAATAAGAGCTATCACACACCACCTTCCCCAACACAGACTGCTGTCTTGGAAAATTTCTTCAGTATTAAAAACCATACCTTATTTCTAGCATTAATTCCTCTCATTCATCTTTGAACTATTGAATTTCATTATGTTTCTTTGCTTTAATAAAGTTTCATCTGCTATGATGCATTTGTTTTCTTTGTGGACACTTTCAATTAAGTACAAGCTAACCATTCCCCTGGACAAGCCACGTGGGCTAGATACCTAAATTAACTTATTATTATAAGGAAATCTTTGTCATCAGCTGCATTCTGCTTTCTGTAGTGTAGATACCACAAGCGATCACAATGACCCACCAGTCCTAGTTTTACTAAAGTTCTTCTTCAATCAACTGGGTTTTCCAGTTTTCCAACAGGTAGAACCATGAGACATGTATTACAATTGAGTACAGACTTTCTTATTCATAAAATAAGTATGGAAGCGATTTTAAAAAAGCACAAGAATATGTGATACCTTATCACCTCCAACTAAAAAGAGGTCCACTGCAGCTATGTTAATGCCATGTTTCTCGCAGACCCCAGAGAGCATCTCTTTGATAGAGAATCCGGATTTCACAGCCATTTTGCTAGACGAACCATCCGGAAGGTTTACGCAGCAGTATTTGGGAGATTTCTCTTTATCTGGTACAAATGCAGGTACTCTTGAGGGTTCAGACTTGACAGGAAAAAGGAAAAAAATGTCACTGCCCAATGGGAAATTTAGGTATATGCATAAACCTTAAGAGTCTGTACAAAGCAACCAAGCCAAGAAGCATACTTTCTACTATGTATATAGTTTAGAAACCCTTCTAAATATCTCAAATGTCAGATAAATTTAAATTCTGGAGGAAAAAATATTTAGGTACAGGTAACAGCACTCCACAAGTCTAAATTTGTTTTAAGAAGAGATGAATTTTTAGATAAAGTGTGCAAAACAGGTTACAAGACTCTCAAACTATAGAACAGAGCTGTTAATCCAAAAGTGCAAGTAAATAAGATCTTATTTAGGTTCCAATAGTGAAGTGTCTATACTTAATAATAACCTTCTGGTGTAAAAATTACTATTGGCACATTGTGATTCAACATTTAAGGAGATGAGGGACACCTTTAAACATCAGGCTCCCCAAACAAATTTCCTCTTCTTTCAACACAATCCGAGTGCTACAAATACACCACAGAGAAATTAAAATATTAAAACAATTTACTTAATGACTGTGTGCCTTTTTTATTAAAGGGAACAAGCACAATGTTATAGGTAAAGGCTAAAGATCACAGCATTAACCTTTACTCTAGAGTAACACTAGAATAATAACACTACTACAAAATATCAAAAGTATCTTTGAAGTGAATTTCTGTTCCATTTTCATAACTTAAAAGGACACTACGGGTTAGATACAAGGAAGAAAATCATTACTATAAGTGCAATGAGGAACTGGATCAGGTTGCCCAGAGAAGCTGTGGCTACCCCATTCCTGTCAAGTCTTCAAGCCCAGGCTGGATGGGGCTTGGAGCAACCTGGTCTAGCGGAAGGTATCCCTGCGCATGGGAGGGGGATTGGAACTGCTTGATCTTTAAGATCACTTCTAACACAAACCAGTCTATGATTCTATGATTGTTGCTTTAGGGAGGCTTCCCATTTTCTGCTTTTTGGGATAAGACTTTTCTGCAACAGAAATAGACATCACTTTGCCATGCTTGCTTCCCTCATCAATATTTGTAGCATAGGCAAAATGACATAGTTGCTAAACTCTAGTTTACTAGAGGGATATCAAGACTAAGAAAAAACTTGTAAAAATTCCCATTTTATAGCCTTTCTCTATATCAACACAGATAAATATTAAATGTTGCACTTATGTTCTACTTTCAATACTGTTTTAATTTTGCATTTCATTAATTTTACACCATCAAGTTATAACTTGATGGTTAGAAATCATGTTATACTGCTTAGAAATGGTTAGTGTTTTTCACCCATTATTTTCCTACCTACTATGACAAAATCAGTGTTTGCAATGAAATCCCCTGCTTCTCTTTTCTCATATTTTAGGAGCATAGTTATGTCATAATGACAAGAATTAAAATTCACAACTTTAAAAGAAACAGAGAGCAAAGAAACACAACATATGCTAGTACCACAGAAATGAGCCTGATACTACTTGCTTACATGCAAAGTAGAGGGAAAGCTTTAACGTGTCGTTCGGAGCAGAATCTCAAAGCTCTAGTAGGTCGAAGAAACTCTATAAAGAGCTACAGTAGCTCCCTTTGAAAAGCAAAGTTTTATTCTGGAATTCTACTGGTGCCCAAAGTTAAGACAAACAAGATACAATGGATACCTTTTGTATAAGCACACAATAAAAAGTGGTATATAAACACAACCCCTGTTACATTTCTAGTATTCTAAAATTGCTTAATATTAAACCTTTCCCTCCCCCTTATCACTTAAAAGTCCTTTCTCAATGTATTACTTCAAAGAAATTACTTCACATTACTTAAATTATAAGTAATTCACTGTTTTCACCACTTCCCCCCTTCTTATTAAGAGCCAGGCATTACCAAGTCAAGACTAGCAGTTGATGACATGGAGCCTTGTGATTCCCGTCTGTATGATAATCCATTAGACTGAAGGGAATCTGTGGAAAGAATCAGCAATCAGTAAAAAGGCTTGGTTTTATTATATATTATAATACAGAAAGCTATTTCAAATACGCTCCTCTGCTCAGAAAAACATTTTTCATTAAAGGAAATATTACCCAATCTTTATACTGTGCAATAAAACAAATGCCTCTGATGTCTTTTCACACGTGAGTATAATGAGAACACTTAAACTATCGATACTGTCAAAGGCATCTTGTGGGTCTGGGCCTATAATAGAAAATAGAGAAGAAGAAACCACAGTAACAATATGGTCCAAATTTAGTGCTTCAGTGGAATTTCTCTATTATTTTTAACTCAATGGAGTTTATGCAAAACTTTCAGTTCTTCCTTTAGAGGCCATGTACAGGTGCTTTCACAGAGGAACTCTTCCTTAAACTCTCACAAAGAGATAAGTAACAAAACAGTAGATTGCAAGGGTTTCCCTAACTCTGACTCTTTGATCATTTTAATCAGGAAAGGTGGAAAACAGGTAGTGAATGTGTTCAAAGTGAGCATACCAGTGTGGTACTAATAAAAGAAAAAAAACAGAGATAATGAAGGAATTTTCAAATAGCTGTAACTATGGCACTATTTGCATACAGAGCTCCTCAACTTCTCTGTAAAGAGCTGTAATTATCTTACTATGAAAACAGTAGCTCTCTGCTTGAAAAAGCATTTTCCAGCACAGAGAAAAGCAGTCTACTGAAAAGCAGTGGAAAAAAAAAGAAACTCTTGAAAGTCGATAAAAATGAATTTAACTATTTTCATACTTTTATCTATTTATTTGTACAACTGCTTCCGCAAAACTTCCAGTGATACTAGCCACACTATGGCCTTCTGACTTGACAGTTTCTTTTCCCTCTGTCACACCCAAGGATGCACTTAGACTGAAAGTAAACATGATGAGATTAGTCACATCTACTGCTGAAACACCTTTGAAACAAAGTGGAACATGATTACTCACCATTTGGATAATCACCATTTTCTCTTCTCTTCTGTGATTTCCCCAAACTCTTACTTCTTGACCATGAGAAAAATGTTCCCCTTTTTTTCTTCTCAGTGTCCTCCTCTCCTGACTCTTCATTTAAAGATCTTCCTGACTTCGATTTACCACTTAACTATCACCAAAACAAAATTAAATCATTGGTTACAGTATCACAGTATCACAGTATCACAGTAGGTTAGAGATTGGAAGGGACCTCAAAAGATCATCTAGTCCAATCCCCCTGCCGGAGCAGGAACACCTAGATAAGGTTACACAGGAACGTGTCCAGGCGGGTCTTGAATGTCTCCAAAGAAGGAGATTCCACAACCTCCCTGGGCAGCCTGTTCCAGTGTTCCGTCACCCTCACTGAGAAGAAGTTTCTTCTCAGGTTTAAGTGGAACCTCTTGTGCTCCAATTTGTATCCATTACCCCTTGTCCTTTCATTGTTTGCCACTGAGAAGAGCCTGGCTCCATCCTCGTGACACTCCCCCTTTATATATTTATATACACTAATAAGGTCACCCCTCAATCTCCTCTTCTCCAAACTGTAGAGACCCAGCTCCCTCAGTCTTTCCTCATAAGGGAGATGCTCCACTCCCTTAATCATCTTAGTTGCCCTGCGCTGGACTCTCTCCAGCAGGTCCCTGTCCTTTTTAAACTGAGGGCCCCAGAACTGGACACAATATTCCAGATGAGGTCTCACCAGGGCAGACTAGAGGGGAAGGAGGACCTCTCTCGACCTACTAACCACCCCCCTTCTAATACACCCCAGGATGCCATTGGCCTTCTTGGCCACAAGGGCACAGTGTCGGCTCATGGTCACCCTGTCGTCCACCAGGACCCCCAGGTCCCTCTCCCCTACACTGCTCTCTAACAGGTCGTTCCCCAGCCTATACTGGAACCTGGGGTTGTTCCTGCCCAGATGCAGGACTCTACACTTTCCCTTGTTATATTTCATCAAGTTATTCCCCGCCCAGCTCTCCAGCCTGTCCAGGTCCCTCTGGATGGCAGCACAGCCTTCTGGCGTGTCGGCCACCCCTCCCAGCTTAGTGTCATCAGCAAACTTGCTGATAGTACACTCAATTCCCTCATCTAAATCGTTAATGAATATATTAAATAATACTGGTCCCAGTACCGACCCTTGAGGCACTCCACTAGATACAGGCCTCCAACTAGACTCCGCCCCATAGACTACAACTCTCTGGCTTCTCTCCTTCAGCCAGTTCACAGTCCACCTCACTACCCGATCATCCAGACCACACTTCCTCAATTTAGCCGCAAGGATGCTGTGGGAGACCGTGTCAAACGCTTTGCTGAAGTCGAGGTAGACCACATCCACCGCTCTACCATCATCCATCCACCGCGTTATTTCCTCATAAAAGGCTACAAGATTGGTCAAGCACGACTTCCCCTTGGTGAAGCCATGTTGACTGCCCCTCATAACCCTCTTATCCTTGATATGCCTTAAGATGGCACCAAGGATAAGGTGTTCCATCACTTTCCCAGGAACAGAGGTGAGGCTAACCGGTCTATAGTTACCCGGGTCCTCCTTCTTGCCCTTTTTGAAGACAGGAGTGACATTTGCTTTCCTCCAGTCCTCAGGCACCTCTCCCGTTTCCCAAGACTTGGTAAAGATGATGGAGAGCGGTCTAGCAATGACCTCAGCCAGTTCCCTCAGCACCCGCGGGTGCATCCCATCTGGACCCATGGATTTATGGATATCCAGATTGCTCAACTGGTCTTTAACCCATTCCTCATCAACTAAGGCAGACCGCTCCGTTGACCTATCTTCATCCGGGGTCTCAGCGGTACAGGGCTCTTCAGGACTGCCTCCAGCAGAGTAGACAGAGACAAAGAAGTCATTCAGTAACTCTGCCATCTCTGTATCTTCTGTCACCAGGGCACCCGTCCCGTTCATCAGCGGGCCTACATTGCCTCTGGTGTTAGTTTTACCTGCCATGTATTTGAAAAAGCTCTTTCTGATGGTTGGATCACAGTTGTAAGTATATTATCTAAAATAAACCTTCACAGTTGTAAGTATATTATCTAAAATAAACCTTCCCACACTTCTTCCCAAAAGAAGAGTGTGATGGTCAGGTTAGCTGTCGTCTTTACCCCACTCACAGGCGTATGTGCCAGCAACCCCCTCAGCAGCAAAAAAACAAAGCTCAAAAAAACCCTCAGTGGAAATAAAAGGAAATACATAGATGGAAATGTGCTACTTGGTAGGGAGCAGAAAACAGTAGCTGGAAACAAGCCATTGAAAGCTCCTGCACATATGAAAGAACTCTCCACAGCTCACCAGTATGCCTAAGTTAATGTGGAAAGACCATTTACCTTGCCTTTAAAACAAAAAAATTCATTTCTGTATTTCAGATAGTTTCCTTAGGCTGTGCTTAAACATGAACTGCATTTAAAGGCAATGAAAAAGTTTTGCTTAACATTTACATGTATAGTCAAAGTATTTATTAGTGCTGAAGAGTACAAATGTCAGGAATGTTTGATATTAGAGTAAACTTGCTTTTAACAAGCTATTCCTGTTAGATTATACAAGCATTCCTTAAAATACTACTTTTAAAAAGGTTCCTAGTCATAAAAATATGTGATAGCAGATGGGCTAATGTGTAGTGATTGACATGAAAAATGCAAAGTTATAATTTACCCATGCAGTTATGTAATACTATGGTGGTATTATCTACATGAAGAAAAAATAAACTCTAAATAACTTCAGGAGATCAGTAATACTACTCGTCTAATTTTAAGCAACTGTATCTGATTTACACAGAGTTATCTTAGTGCAGTGGAGGCTAAGAAATTAAAAAACTATCCTTTGCAAAGGTGAGTTAGATTAGGTTAAGCCTTTCCCCAGTACCTTCTGATAAAATATCTGCTCTCAGCAAAGGTTAAAATATTACATCTTAAGCTCACTGCTCAATCAAAATTATCTTCTAAACTGATGTATTAAAATAATCCTCATTTTTATTTTATTTAAATAATAACAAAGATCTAAAATTATATTCAGGAAGTCCATAGCTAGAAATTCAATTCAAAAGTGTGGATTAAAAGACCTAAATATTTTCCTGTGTACAAAAAGGTTTTGTAATTATATTTGCCAGCACCGCTAAACTAACATTTTTAATGGTTTTTATACATTATCTTTGATTTTCCAAAGAACTTTAAAAACATTACTGAAGAACATAGTTTTCAGGTAAGAATAAAAAGGTAACCTTTTTTGGTGTTGTGACACTGGACTTCTCTGAACTGATGCTGTGTTTAGAGGTGGGGCTGCTGGGAACATGCTGCGGATCTGGAAGAGGACGACCTTCGACTTCAGCTAAGATGCATTCTTGGTAAAGTGGAGATTTGAGAAAGCGAGTATAGCTATCAAACTTCATCAGGTTAAATATCTGAAATGAAAATGCAGTGGATAATGGTTACATAAGCTCAACTAACATCAAGAAAATGAGGCTATTTTGCAAATGCAAACTCCCACAAAATTAGGACATAACGATTCTGCTGTAAACAGCAGTAGGTGTGACTTTGTTTAGACCTCGTTAAATACACCGCACCAGTTTAAAGTGAAACATAATATGATGATTTGGGTGCTGGTTGATGAGAAAATGAACATGAGCCGGCAGTCTGCGCTTGCAGCCCAGAAAGCCAACCGTATCCTGGGCTGCATCAAAAGGAGCGTGACCAGCAGGTCAAAGGAGGTGATCCTGCCCCTTTACTCTGCTCTCATGAGACCTCACTTGGAGTATTGTGTGCAGTTCTGGTGTCCTCAACATAAAAAGGACATGGAAATGTTGGAACAAGTCCAGAGGAGGGCCACGAGAATGATCAGGGGACTGGAGCACCTCCTGTATGAAGATTGGCTGAGAAAGTTGGGGCTGTTCAGCCTGGAGAAGAGAAGGCTGCGTGGATACCTCATAGCAGCCTTCCAGTATCTGAAGGGGGCCTATAGGGATTCTGGGGAGGGACTCTTCATTAGGGACTGCAGAGATAGGACAAGGGGTAATGGGTTCAAACTTAAACAGGGGAAGTTTAGATTGGATATAAGGAGGAAATTCTTTCCTGTTAGGGTGGTGAGGCACTGGAATGGGTTGCCCAGGGAGGCTGTGAATGCTTCATCCCTGGCAGTGTTCAAGGCCAGGTTGGAGGAGACCTTGGGTGATATGGTTTAGAGTGAGGTGTCCCTGCCCATGGCAAGGGGGTTGGAACTTGATGATCTTAAGGTCCTTTCCAACCCTAATTATTCTATGATTCTATGATCTATTCCTTAAGCGCAGGTTCAGAAAAATGTTATGTTTTGTGCAAAGCGCATGAGAAGCTGAGAGCTGTACTAATGCAAAGTTCATGTGCCCAATCATAATGAAAACCAGAACATCTTTGGAAGATTCAATTATCAAGGTGATGTAAAATCAAGACCCTGCAAAAGAACAGTTTACATAAAATGGCTGCTCTGGGCAAAACCAACATTTGTCTTTAACTACATAGGAAGGAAGCAGCACTACACCAGTCCTGGAGCAAATGTCTGAGGCTAATTCAACCAAAGCTAACTTCATGAAAGTGAAGGAAGAAAAGTTTTCTCTTAAATGCTAAACAGTGTTTAAATTTCTTGTTCCAGTTTCAAACCTGTTATTTTAAGTGAATCCATAGTTCTACCTTTATATGCTCTCCAATGATTCACTTGATCTGAAAAAACAGTATGAATGCCACCTTCTTTAGACATGAAAATCAAATAAAGTTATAGGCAACACAACTGTTCATGGCATTCCCAAGAGTCTACAGGGAAGTCACAGTAGGGCAGTTGCTGATGGAAATCATTCTTCAGATTGTGCAAAGACACCGTTCTCAACAAGCATTAGTCCAAAACTTTTCTGGCAGATAGCAAGATGGCACAGAGATAATTTGATCCTGCAGCATCACAGAAACCTATTCAGACTGAATGCTGACTTCCACAATCTTGCCTTCCCCCTATATATTCCCATTTCCTGTCATGTTTGTTGGGCTTTTTAATGCACTGTTTTCTGCATGGTAAGCTGTGGAAAAAATACTTCTGTAGGGTTAGTTTTACCAGCATAACCTGCTGGAACAGCTTGGCACAAAGTCTGATGTGTCCTCAATGAAGTATCAAATTGATAATCCAGTGTCAAAGATGTCCCACTTAAAAAACTGCTCACAAAGGGGAATTGCTCTCTCATGCTATGAAAACTAAGATCTTTCTCTGACTACAGGTACACAGGCAGAACTGGAAAAGGCAACTACAGAACACAAGCAGTCTTCAGGGCACTGCTCAACAAATTATTCAGATAGATTTGAAAAATTTGTGTTCTGCTGATTTGAAAGAATAATACTGTGGTGTATTGCCAAAACAACATTAAATACAGAGAGGTAACTACAGGACATCAGAAAGCTTCAATCTCAAGGACCCACTGATGCACTGCAGATGCAAGGTTATTGGGGAAAAATGGTATGAAAAATGCAAACACTAAAACAGATGCAAAACCCAGCGTAACTGAAAAATACAAAAGATTTCACCTTTTTTGAGGTTTTAAGAAAATTAAACTTAGAGGTTGCACTCCTCAACAAATAATTGTATTTTAAGCTAAATGCAATTTGTGACCCCAAAATATGATTTGATTCCACAGTACAGGTGTGGAACGAATACCTTAAATTAAATACAGTTTCAGGATGAAAACCAAATCTTTTCAGAGTTACTTCCTGTCACAGAGTCTAGCACCAGAAGATGATAAAATTATTATTCCATGTTAGGTCAGAAGAATAAAGGAAAGCAATTGCAGAGAACTAAGAGACAGAGTTACTGTAGAGGTGAAGTCTGCAGAGTAAGCGTAAGTAATACAGTAAAAACATTCCAACCTTTGAACTTTCCTGGACAGATTGATGACAGGTTAACTATATAAGTATATTACCTTGAGCTGATCATCATCTGCCCTAGTATGTTGTTAGCCCACACTACATCCCCAATTTCCTATATTTAGCACTATTATTAGGATTATTTGGAAAAAAATCTAGCAGATGCTATTTCTTGTCTTAGAAATGAGAAAAAGAAATGTATCTTAAAAAATCATTTGAACTTTATACATAAGCAAGGGTAGAAAAGTATACATACACACCTATGCAACTCTACATGAAGTAAATGATTTTTATTCTTTTTTTATTATTATTATTCTTAGTATCTTCCAGTGGCCTACACTGTCTTGCATCTGGAAACACTCAAAATGCTTGTTCTTTTCCTCAGAAACAGTGAAATCCTAACCAGGTGTTTTGGCTGCATCCACACGGTCATATTACAACACTGCTGATAGGATCAAGGGCAAATTTGTCGGGCTATGGACAGAAAGCAGCTTCTAGCAACATTTCCAACAGGCAGAGCTTGAGAGATAACAGCCTCAGCAACGCTTTCCAAAGCACTTTCCCACACACACTTCTGTAAATCCACAACAGCCCTACAGCAACACTCCCTATTCTCAAGCATCATAAACACCCGATGACCACCTCAGGTCACTCTATGCTCACCACTGAAATCTAAAAGCTCTTGTCAAAGACCACAAATGTATAGCTTTTGCATTATGAAGATGGTGTCGCCACCATGACTTTTTTCCCTTAGTGAAACCAAGATATTAAGGGCCATCAAGATTGCTGATGACTCAGCACTGACCTCAGCCAGGCAACACAGCACTAGTAAATCAGCTGGCACACACAGCTCCAAGTCCACTTCGGCAGAAATAACTCTCATTCTGCTTCACCTAATTTTACACTGTGAGGACCAGGTTTGACTGAGGGTTCTGATGGGAGAACTACAGAGGCATTGACAATTTCAGATAAGCGTGTCAGGTCCACACAAGCTACGTGGCTGGGATTAGACCCACAGCAGCACTTCAACATCAGCATTTTCACCCAGCACATGAGCCCTCCAACCTAAGGACAAGGGGTTTTCAAAGAAGGAAGAAAACGTGCCTCAGTGCAGCCACCATGCTCATAAGAACACTTTCTGCTCCACCAAACAATTCAGGTACAGGCTCCACAAAACCAAGATGAAGAGTGCACAAAAGAATGTCTGTGAAGATTGTGGCTGGTAATTCACAGACGCCTCAGGCCTTGGTAGGCAAACTGGGGGTAGTTGTAGTGCTAGAAGCTACTAAACCAGCAATTAGACCTACCTTTCTATCTCCACAGATGTAGGGAGGTACTATAACCACCTGCTCAGATTGCCTCAAAAGCATGTGATCTGATGCTGCACAAAGACTAAGATTGTGACCTGCTTCATTTATGCAGATTTATCTGCATAACTGAATTATAATTTATAGATTTATATAATCTATAATTATAAAATTATAGATTTATGTAGTTAAATCTATATTCTAGATGTCTAAATAACATGATCTCAAAATTATTTCTACTAATAAAATGTTAGGGTGGGGGAGTTACCAATGAGATTACTTAGGAGAATAAAGAAGAAACTTAAATTCTACAGAAAATGTACAATTTATCCTGTTGTTACATAACTGTTCTCTTCTGAACATTAATATACATCCACTTCAGAGGTCTTTAGACACCAGCAGTTTTAACAAGCTCTTTGTCTAACAGTTCTATTAAAGCTTAAGGGAAGGACTCCCTTAACACAACAGACATATTTTACAAACCGCTTTGACCCAAATTAAACACTATTTGTGTAAACAACTGTCCACTACAGAAATGAATACGCAACCGTATGCAAACACCATATGCAATGGTGTTGCAACACATGGAATTATTTACTTGCACTAAACCTTCATTTCAATAATAGCATTTTTCATATTATTTTTTAGTTAACAGCAATTTTCTACACATATACAAAAAGAAGTCAAGCAGCTTTCCATTATACAGCTTTTTTCTATTCTAACAGGACCTATATCATCTTCACTGCAATGTATTTTATACACAGTAATACATACAGCATCTGAAACTACTTTTACTGATTTTAAAGTACTTCAAAGTAAAAGATAATTGACATAACTGTACAGCAGTCACATTTTGTATGGTTACCTGAAGTTGCTGTTCCTTGAACATATCAGGATGTGGAGAATTGAGAATATCATCTGCCAACTGTGCCTGGCTATCAATATTAACAGGGGTTGTAGCTTTGCTACACAAGAACTTACTGAAGATCTCCCGAGCTCTGTAAGAAAGCTACAGAAAATAAATGTTAAATGTATGTTTGCTTTAAAACCATATTTTTAGACAGGCATTTCTTACACTGATATATTCCACCCAAATATACACAGCCATTCCAGTTTCCTTTATATATAAGCATTTTTTACTTAACAGCTTTTGCTAGTTTAGGCATACAAATACGGTTTTCCCTTTAAAAGTACAAATATTCATTAAATATTTCTTAAGCAGTAAAAGTGGCCATCTAAATAAAACATCAAATTATCAAACTATGAAAACAATAAAAATGAAGCAATCAAATGCTGTTTGAGCAGGGAGAACAGATTTTTTTTAGATTTTAGACCTTTTACATAACAGTTACTATTTAAATAAATCGTCTGAGCTTCAAATTCTTGAAGTTAGAAAGAGGTAAGTATACAGAAGAATGTTTACGGTAAAAAACATTCATGTTCTATCTTTACCTTGTTTACTTTGAAACACCCACATTCAGGATATGGTGAGAAAAAAAAACCTCACCAAACCTAGCTCAGAGTCCTTAAGGCTGGTGTTCAGAAAATACAGCTAGAAGACAGAAGAAAGTAGGGGAAAAGCCTCAGTGGACCACAGAAGAGCAAAGAGGAATATGGAAAATGTATTTCCACAGTGTAAACCTGACTAGATATGGCTGTGACGTAGACAGAAGCGTTGCCAACCTGCACATGATACAAACTTCACTAAAACTGTCTGACCAATGTAGGACTATCTTAAAAGGATAAGATGGAGATTCTCATAACTTGTGAACAAATATGATTACACTTACGACAGCAGGTACAGCTAAGTTAGTTATAAACACAGTATCTTGGCTATTAAAGACAGTCTAGCTGAAAAAGCACAAGAGGCTAATTTCTACCTCTTTGAGACGTTAAATTAACTTGCTTTGCAGTCCCTTGCGCTGGGCAACTGCAGCTAGCCATTTTTCAACACCCAGTAAACCTTAGCTCATTTTTACAGAGCTAACTCCACACTGCACTGTGGTCTAAACATATCAAACATCTTCAACTTGGGACAGTACTCCCACGGGACTGAGAAAAGGAGACTGAGGCTCCAACCCTATTTTAGTGAAGGCACAGTACAAAGACCAAGCAGAGCTCCAATAATTTCAATAATCTTGAAGAAGCCACATCATGTACAACACTGACTTACCTCTTTTTTATCATGTGCAGGTACATGGTTAAAATATTCACAGGCCTGCCAAAATAAAATATTTTCTTCACTAAATTCTTTCCGTAGAAATTCCTAGAGGAAAAAAATGAATAGATGTCTCAGAGGAACGTTCCTTGCCATTTCAAGTGACATATTTATAATGCTTGGTAAGTTTGCATAAAAGTGACATTTCAGTCAGTATCACACTCCAGTTTTCTTCTAAAGTAAAAGTCGATGCCTATTCGATATAAGCCTAGTGCCTCTCCTCTTTCTGATTTCTTTTTAAATGTATATGACTGAGGAGAATCCATGAAGTAGCAATCAAATCATTTGCACGTATAAAGACAAAGTTTGAAACTTTGTGTTAAGTAGTATATAAACTATCATAGAATCATAGATTCATAGAATAGTTAGGGTTAGAAAGGACCTTAAGATCATTTAGTTCCAACCCCCAAACTAGTGAATGAACTTTTAATATAAATTTAAGTAATTTATAAAACATTTCAAAGTTACACTATAAAACAGCTATCTTTAACTGCTGTCCTCCTAGTAAAATAGAGTAGGTATTTATCAAGCAGTGCCTATAATCAATCCTGTATGTATTAATGTTTTTCTGCATCACACGGCAACTACAAAAAGTCTTGTAGCACTGCTTGCTGATGTGGTTACATGGGTTCACTTTGGAAAATATACACTTAGTGGGGAAAAGAAATACCCAACACCCAGGACAACACAATAATCAGGACATTTATATGGGACTCCATTCAGCTGGGAAATTGTATAACCACAAATTGCCCCGATTCAGTTCTGTATAATATGATATTTTCTCATCATATGTCTCTTGAAAGTGTTTTAACCACTGGGGCCAAGAGGGTAAAGAAAAAATACAACTTGGTTGCCTAAAAATATTATCTAGGCACTCATGAAATTGGAACAGAGCTTGTTTGTACTTCAGAACTTTAGGTATCAGTGCTTCATTGGAAATACTAAGTCAGCCTGCAAGGCACAACCTTCTTTCAGGTGTCACACCGGTATTACTCAAGCTTCCTTAACATCCAAGGAAGTCTCAGAATGAAGTGTAAGGGGAATCTTTGCAAAAATACTTAAAACTTATTTTTATTTACGCTTTTAAGATTTGCATGGAGTCCAACTGTTGGAAAGCAACAAAGGAACTAAAACACAGGGTTTTAAATCTACTAGCAAGCTCTCAATTTAAACCAAAAGCTCTTCATGTACCTAACCTGAGACAGCAAATGTACTAAAGACAATCCAGAGGCGTCAGGGGAAATTTCTTCATTTTGCATAAAATTACAGATTAAAAGAGAATTAAATTAGTGAGCAGGAATTGGAACTCAACTGCCTACATCCTCACTCAGCACCTTCACTATGAAACTACAATCTCCTGCTTGCTTTCTTTAAGGCCACATGATTTGAGCACAGCTGGCTGTACAATTCAGCTTCATCAAGAAGACTGAGTGGTGCCCCTGTTGGAACATTATGTAGTAGCCTAGCAGTTGTCACACATGGCTGGGAAGCTGGAGATGTTGTTCTGAACCACTTGAGGAGGGAACTTGCAATCAAGTCTCTCGCTTCCCGGATGACTGCTCTAATCACCAAACTATTATGCAAAATGCGAGTATTTGCAAAACATGCAAAATCTGTTCTTCTTAGAGAGTATTTCCTGCTCTGTGACAAAGCTGTCCTCAGGAAAGGCCTATGCTGAATCCCAAATGCACCAAGATGCTTGCTATGCAATTGTGAATTAAATGCTGATGCTTCAATGTTCTTGAATATTGGCACAAATCTGTAACTGTGCAGTGTTACAATAGTCAGGTTGCAAGCGAATCTAAGCAATGGCTCTGGATTTCCACCCAGCCTTAAGAAAATGGTGGTGCACGCAATAGATTTCAACATTCCCTAATTGTTTTTTAAATTGGGTATTTAACACATGCACTTTTGCAATGTTTATAATTTCTAGTTAGAATAAAATAGGGTAAAAAAGTTAAACTTCCTGAATATCTGAGGTTGCCTTCTGCTGAAATGAAATGTAACTTTAACCTTTCAGTACGCAAATTTAATCAAAGGACATTAGCTACTTTCTCATTATTTAATTCAAGTTTTGAACTTTCATAGGACTGAAAAATTACTGCAGCTATTTCTAAAGTGCACATAAGTAAGTTTACTGATGGCTTAAAAGTAACTAGAAAAGACAACTAAATTTTCAGTAGTGCTGCCACAAACCACATCATGTTTCAGGTGAACTTTAACTTCAGATCAGAATTGGAATTTTTCTTTCAGTCTGATGAGAAGTCTCAGATCTAAGCAAAAATACTAATAATTCTTGGGCTACTCTGCTACGAAAAATTAAGAGACAGGGAATATAATATCTAGGACATATTATTTGCTTTCATCATCTCTGTTTTCTCAAACAGATGTTCACTGCTAATGTGTTCTTTGGGTCCCCATGCCAGTAATGATGGAAGTCTGCTTATTAATCATTTTGATATTGAAATACTTTTATACCAAGTAAAGGAATCTTTCTGGACTACTGCAGGTTCCAATAATCTACATCTACACCACAGGTTCCTTTACATTCTCTCTGTGAAAACCATTTTGGCAGAACAAGCTGTCCTTGTGCAACACATTTGGGACCTACAATATACTCCCCAGAACAACAATGCAAAAGTATATACACTTTAATTTCCTTACATATCATAGAATTATAGAATATTTAGGGTTGTAAAGGACCTTAAGATCAACTAGTTCCAACCCCCCTGCATGGGCTGGGACACCTCCCACTAAACCATGCCACCAAATATAAAACAGATCATGGTATTTACAACTTCATAAATGTGCTGTGAAGAAGCTTAATTTATATTTTGCAAATACTCAGCACTATCCTGCAAGCTGCAGCTTTAACAATGCTTTTAGCTACCATGATTGTTTTCAGAAAATATTTCTAAAAGCATTTTGCAGTAACAGAAGCAACTGTACCACTGAAAAAAGTCTTCTATCTGGCTTCTGAGATTTCAGTAGGTAAATGTGAAAATATTACCAAGTCTTGGGAAACTACGGGAAACTACTGAAACTGCTGCCTTTTTTTTTTTTTTTGTACAAAGGCTATACAAATACAAATTACATACAAATACAAATACAACAAAATGTAACTGCTTTACAAAACAGGGAAGCTTTCTAAAAGCTTAGGTACGAAGCACAATATAGATTCCTTTTTCATCTGACTTTCACCATTCAGAAATGTATAGCAATATGTGTATCACTATGAACTCTTATTTAACTGTGAATGAGTTCAAACTTTGAAACATGCTCAGATAACTATGTTAAGAATGAACTCCTATCTCTTGTCCTATGCAAGGATGGTGCCAGGAAAGAAGAAAGAATACAGGAAGATTACCGCAGCAGTATTAGGTATTTTGAAAGGCATCTTATGGTCTCTCAAAACTTACCGAGAAATACTTAACACCAATAGGATCCTGAAGAAGACGCTCAAATGAAACAGCCCAGCTTGCAACTCTTCTTTCTTGAAGTCGTCGACAGCTCTGTACACTGGGAAGACTAGCATTGCTACTGAGGCTGTTTTCACTGATGCAGTCTTTTAGATCAGTACTATTCAGCTCTGATAGAAAGAATGAACAAATCTGTCAATAATGGATTACTCACTTTTACTCTTCAGCATTGTTTACTGGATTTAATGCACCTCACGCTCAAGCTCACAGTAGTGCAGACTTCAAAATATCCCTCCCCTCTTTTATTAGGAGCATCAGCATAGAAAAAACAACCCAAAACATCTCTCAATTTTCTTCTGTTCCACTGCAAAGAAAATCAAATGAGTGTCTTCAAAGCAATCCCCTGCCAGAAGCAAAAGGGGCAGGAACAAAAAGGAAATCTTTTTTTCTTGTTTCGCAAAATAAATTTGTGCTTACAGTCCTCACCCTGTGGACTGCACCAAGGAAGGCAGACCTTCCCTTAAACAGGAACTCTGAACTTTTTCATGGAAACAAAAGACTTCTGTTAAATACTGAAAATTTAGGAAAAGAGTCAACTACAGAAAAGGACGCTAAGGAAAATGAGATAGTAACAGCTGCTTTCCTCATCCACAGTAAGTAGAGGTATCAATTTATTCTGATTTCTGATAAGAACAGGAATCTGTGAATCCCTTCCAGACTCAACCTA